>NC_090440.1:1211358274-1211679388 GCF_031143425.1 Pleurodeles waltl
AGGCGTTCCCGTCCAAAAAACGACGCACACGGCCGCGCGTCGTATTTATGCTTCCGGGCAAAAACGACTCCCGGCTGGTAGGCGGAGCAAAAAAATGGCGCAAAACCCGATGTGCGTCAAAATTTAACGCCTGGGTCAGGGCAGGCGTTAAAATGGGGCAAACACACCTGTATTTAATCAGAACACACAGAACAAACAGCAGAGCAGCAGAGCAGCAACAGGGAGACATGGAGGTGATTGTACTTCAACGTGCACGTAGACGCAGAGCCCTGCAGCAACAACAGCAGCCACCACAACAACAGCAGGGACCCCAAAGACAGCGCAGAAGGCAGGAGAGGATATTCCGCCCAAGAACAACCCTGCATGGCCTCAGGGAACACGACATCATCCAGAGGTACCGGTTGAACTGGCAGGCCATTCAGCAGCTGCTAAGAAATATCGAACAGCAGTTGGCCCCCACTTTGGTGACACCCCGCACCATACCAACAGAAACAAAGCTGCTTGCCGTACTTCACCTGCTGGCAAGTGGCTAATTTCAGACAACTGGTGCCCTGGTTGGTGGAATATCCCAACCATCATTCTCTGCATTCCTGCCAAAAGTACTGGATGCCATCATTCGCCTGACACCCCGCCACATCTGCTTCCCTAACACACTGCAGAAGCAGCAGGAAACTAAACAGGGGTTCTACGCCATCAGTGGCTTCCCACACGTCCTTGGTGCAATCGACTGCACACACATACGCCTTGTGCCACCTGCTGCGACTGAACACCTCTACCGCAACAGGAAGCACACACATTCAATCAACGTGCAGGCCATAGTCGATCACCAGGGATTGATCAGCAACATCGTGGCTAAATATCCTGGGAGTGTACATGACGCATTCATCTTCCGTCACAGCACCATCAACCTACACTTTCAGGATGGACGGTATGGCAATGGACTACTTGTTGGTAAGGACAAAAATCTAACTCATATACACACTGCACAGCAACCCTCTAGGACAAACAACACAAACACCACATTAGCAACACCTAGCCAGGAACACACTGAGGTACTCACATCACTAGCCATGTGTCAGAAGTCACCATTGAACCTGTTCCACATTGGAATGTACTCCACAGCTTAATGTGAAGACATTAATGAGTGTGGTTGCCTAAATGTCACCTTGCAAATTGGAAGTGTCACAATAACCTGTACATTAACACATTGCATAAGTCTTAAGGTATGGGATGTCCAGGGTACTTTCATATGAACGTTTCAACTACACTTTCATGTTTTAACTCTGCATGGAACTATCATCTCACCCCCAGTGAAGACACACGGACACCTGTATCACAAGTCACAATGCAAGGGAGGGCACACTGTTATTAAAAAAAAAATACAGACTGCTGACAAAAGGCTAGCTAACAAACACTTGCTCAGCCAAGGAAAAAACCCAATGCAAAACTTTTACCCTACAAGTATAGGTTGTCACATTAGTACACAAAAGAGTCACAGACAACACAAGACAACTACTGCAATCAAAGGTCTGTACAAGAGTGCTTTCTACATCCAATTGATCCCATTCTGTGTTTCTATTTCAGCTGATCAGGGGTATGGCATCCAGCGTTGGTTAATGACACCATTTGGGAACCCCACTACTGCTGCAGAGCAGGCATACAACGATGCCCATAAGAGGACACGCAGCATTGTTGAGCGGACCTTTGGGATCCTAAAGCCAAGGTTCCGCTGCCTTGACATCACTGGCGGTAGCCTACTCTATTCCCCAGAGATGGTCTGTAAGATCATACTCACTTGTGCCATATTGCACAACATTTGTGTAAAAAGGAACATTCCCCTCCTTGAACCAAACCCAGACATGCCTGAAGATGACAAAGAGGAGGATGCTGGCCTGCAACAGGAGGGGGAACAACAAAACACGGCAGCAGGAGTGCGTAGGCGCCAACAGCTTGTCAATTATGTTTTTGCATAATTCTTCTATCAACAATTATTGCACTATTGTAAATAAACACAGATAACAAACACCACATCATGCTTTGGCCTATTCATTTCTGACCACCTTTAGTTTGAAATTGCTGAAGAAGAATGTCGTATCATTGAGCAATAATGACATAACACTCATCACACAAAAAAGAAAACATCACAAATGTCTGCACAGAGGGTAGGATGTTACATGATACATTACCATCCACCGAGGCCAACAGGAGTACAAATGTGCCAATTACATATGCCTGATCCAGACACCTGAGACAGTCTCTCACTCAGACCAAAAATGGAGATCATTTGAAAGTCTCATTACATGTGTTCAGTGACAGGGTGGGACCATTCATGTGTACGTGACCATGTCCTCAATGGCTTCTCTCAAGTTTTTGATATAAACAATACCCAATTGGAACATTAGCTGCCACTAACTCATGAGGAGACCTTGAAGTTACAGTGACAACATACACCCAGACAGGTGATAGTGGATCCACATTCGCACACACATATAAACATATGTCATCCAATCGACCAAATATTTGCAAGCTGCCCATCACAGTAGTGTCCCAGTTTGAACCTAGCAGGCAAAATTTAACATGCCACTAAACCAGGTAATGCATAAAGGGCCACATACATCAACAACCTATTTGTCATCAGCACATGAGGAACGCTGAGATTTTGCTAACATAGTCATTGCAAAATGGTATGTCAGATTGCTCCAAATCAACAATAGTGCAAACGTCAAATGGGCAAATGAGATGAATGAATGGCTAACAGTGATTCATACCCTATGCCCTTACATTAGCCTGCTGCTGCAGGTTTTGCATAACACAATAAATGAAAGCCATGGATAAATCAGCAAATCTGGAAGGGCAATGCCTAGGGTGCTGGGGGCCTAAGTCCACCTCTACCGCCCCCCAAATATACAAGAATCATGTACTTGTGAACTAAACACATGCATAAGGTGCATGTGTGGCCTACATGTCAAAAGTCAAACACAAATCAGATACACAAAATCATAATAGGACATGGTTAGCCCCATAAAAAATGTAAGTGACTATTGCACTCCCTGTTCGGAATATAGATAAATCCATTACCATGATAATTGTGGGCACATTTTAGAGAAGGAATACATCATTGTATCCGATTCATCATTTCAAAATAGACATCAGCAATTACCCAAAATATGTGTACTAATACGGTTAATACATTTTTGGAAGGTATCATAATTATTACAGTGTGAATGCCTTCTATACATCCAATAAGGGACATGTGTCATAGCTAACCACAAATGTGTATCACATAGCACCGTTTGGCCATGACAAATTTCCTTCCCCAACTTTAAAAAATGAAGACATCATTTAATAATGCGTCAAATTTCCACGCATACAGCATGGGCGTCATCATTTTTTCACGTACAGGAGTGCACAGAATGCAGAGTCAAAAAATATGATATCAAAATTCATAAATTAATAAGGTACATGAAATGTCCACCATATTGTCCATGTAGCGTCAAATTTCCACGCATACAGCATGGGCGTCATAATTTTTTCACGTACAGGAGTGCACAGAATGCAGAGTCAAAAAATATGATATGAAATTTCATAAATTAATAAGGTACATGAAATGTCCACCATATTGTCCATGTAGCGTCAAATTTCCACGCATACAGCATGGGTGTCATAATTTTTTCACCGTACAGGAGTGCACAGAATGCAGAGTCAAAAAATATGATATGAAAAATTATGATTTCATGGCAAAATAGGAGAAACATATTTGAAAATATATGTTTGACTCTGCATCCTGTGCACTCCTGTACGTGAAAAAATTATGACGCCCATGCTGTATGCGTGGAAATTTGACGCTACATGGACAATATGGTGGACATGTCATGTACCTTATTAATTTATTATTTCTACACTAGAACTGTAAACTCAGCCTCACACTAATGTAAGAAAACAATGAAGAAATTAATTTTGACTCTGCATTATGTGCAATGTTATGCGTCAAAAAATATGACGCACAATGTGTATGCGTGAAAATATGACGCATAACGGGAAAATAAAAACGGCGGCCATTTTTTGCAGGAAGTGATGTAATAGGATATCCTGTTTACAAAATCTGTACTGTGAGTTAACTTTCACTTTCACTTTGCAGTCTCGACTGTGTGGTTGTGTCAAAAGTGTAGTCCTGTGTTTAACTGCTTTTGTGTCCTGTGTACCTTGTATTTTGTCTTTTTGTGATCATAGTCTTGTTGTCTAATATTGTCTTAGTCTGTTTAGTGTACTTTTGTCCAATCCTGTTTTTGTTTGTATTGTCTGTGGGAGTCTGTTGTGGGTAGTTTAACTTTGGGGTTAGTTGGGCTATTTTTCTTAAGTTTTATTTTTCCTTCACTACTCTACCTTTCCCCATTTCCCACTTTTTCTTGTCTATCTCATTTTTCTACTTTAAATTAGTAAATATATCAGGTAGGCCTCGGCTTGCCAGGATGGGTGAGGAGGAATTGGGGGGATTCATTTGGCTCGTTTGCCATTTCCTCCCACTCATGCTGGAGGCTGGGGGCCGTGTGATACAGGGGTATCACACGGAGGCACGGAAAGTCCGCTGGGGGAAGGTGCGCCATCACCTGGTCCGGGTGTACGAGAGCTTGAGGAATGAGCATCAACTGAAGCACCGCTGGGCTGATCTCATATCCAGGGAGCAGGACCTGCTGGACCACCTGGGAATCAGGATTGGTGGCCATGTTGGTGAGTACAAATCAATTACATGTGAATAAATGAAATCTGTGTGTGGACATGTGATGATTGTTACCCAATCTGCTAGATATGTAGCTGACTGTGTATAATGCTAGGGAAACCTAATGTGTATTTGTTGCACAATGTGTAGGAAGACCAATGCTAGCAGTCAGATGGCTCATGTTTTCAACACATACCAGATGCCTGTAGCTGTATGTAATGTAGTGTTGCCTTTGTGTCAGACAAGCGACATGTTAATGCCTCTATCTTAAACCTACAGGTCATATTGGCCAGTGAGAAAGTCATGTAGAAACAACATACCTACATATGTTGACGCCATAGCTAGACAGAAAATTGTATACCCAAGATGATGCTATAAATCTGTGGTGCCTTCACATCACATGAAGTCAGCTATGTTGTCCACACATATGTCACATGTGTGTCTGGTTGCTGTGTGTTGAAAATGTCCACCTAGCCTGTTTGATTGTGAGGGGTCATGCAGTCCTCAAGTAACCAGCTTTTGGATGTCTCTCTGGGATGCACATGATGAGATGTATGCAAGCCATTATTGTTGGGGCATACTAATGGAGGGGTATCTTTGACAACACCTGACTGTACTGGCCAGTGCATGTGTGTAGTAGGGTCTGTAACTGTAGCAGGAGACTCTTCCAATGTTAATGTTGTTTAAAAATTCATCCATGCAGTATGAGCATGTGGGAAAGTGTATAATTACCATATCATATTCACACAGTGTCATAGTAACTGCAATTATTTGTCAGAGCACCGAGTCTGAGTATATTCTTCCTTTCATGCTTTCATGTGGACCAGCACTGTACACCGTGGGAGAGGTGGCACATTTTGAGGACCCCGATACCTACAGTGAGTGTGGCCTGAGTGCTATATTTATTGTTTGCTAGTGATGCATGATGGACTACTGTGTGTTCAACAGAATTCATGATTTGATGCGCTGCCCGTTCATTGGCATTGTTGCTTTAGTGGGATTTCAAATATCACTTCTGTTTCTGTAGACCAATACTTAGCCATCTCTCAGATTTAGGGGCTGTAGGTCATTCCAGTTGGGCCGCTATGGGGAATGGGATGAGTCATGTGGAATACACTGGTTAATGTAAGAGTTGCTCTGGGACTTGGCTTGAACTGAGTCTGCATATCAGACTGACATTCTCCCAGATGGCTTTGGCAAATGGCTTTGATGAAATGTGCAGCTTCCTAGTTGAGGATGCACTGTGTACACTGTAGGTTGGATCTTCCGGGGGCATGTACTTCCACTAGTTGAACTAGAAGTGTGTGTGACTAGAGTGCAATGGCCTAGGTGTTCAGTCGACTCATGATCATGGGTGTTCTTGCTCCTCTGTGTGTGTTGTAAAACATGCCTCACTGATAGTATGTGATGTTGGCCTAAGTCAGAGCATTTTGACATGTGTGGACCTTGGATATGACAATGTTTGGCTGACTCCAACGTGTTGCTAGCCCTTCAAAGGTGTTGTGTGTGAAGGCACATACTTGTTGACCTTTCTGTACACTCCTGGGTGTGCATTGAACATGGGATTGTTGGTTGTTCTTCCCACCCCACCCTCAAAGACTGCCATGTTAATGGGAAACAGGGTACCTAGGACTGTAGCAACAAGTACGTTACACGTACTTGTGACCTTTTGCAACTTTGTTTAGAACCTAGGGCCAGATGTAGCAAACAGTTTTCAAGTTGCAAACGGCATAAATTGCCCTTTGTGAGACACAAACGTCTGTTTGCTATGCAGAAATGTATTTTGTGATTCGGAACATACTCGCAAAATGCATTTCCGACTTGCACATAGGAAGGGGTGTTCCCTTCCTATTTGCGACTCGCAGTGGTATGCAATTCCATTTGCGACCGAGTACGTGGTCGCAAAGGGAGTCGCAGTTACCATCCACTTGAAGTGGATGCTAACCCACTCGCAAACTGGAAGGGGTCCACATAGGAACCCTTCCCCTTTGTGAGTGGACCCAAAAATATTTTGGGCGCAAACTGGGACCCACCTCATTGATGTTAATGAGGTTGGTCTTTGCGACCCCATAGCGACTCGCAGACGGTGTCGGAGACACCGTTCTGCATAGCAAATTGCAAGTTGCAATTTTCCATCTTCCTACATCTGGCCCCTAAGGTACACATTCGGTTATGGCCCATGGGTTCAATATTAGCAAACAACAAATTACAAATGGCATTGAGTGAGGGTTGAGATAGTTAGCACATAGAGGGACATATGTAGTGAAGTCAGTATGCGGAAGAGGTGCAGCCATAATGTCAGATGCCTTAGGCATAATTTGGATGAGTAGTTTAGGGTGATGTCATCCATCATGTAGAGACATGGATATGCTAGGTGTGAGATGCCCTTATGTATGCAGGCTTCACATGTACTTCCTCTGAGCCTTTAAGTGAACTATGTTGTGACAATTGCTGCAACAAATACATTACTAGTTATGTTCAAATAACCCATTGTGCTATTCCACCCAATGCAATTCCAAAGGTAAATATTTGCCATTTCTCTTCACAGCTGCAAACATGAGTGCCGCAGATAGACACCAATTTGAGAGGCGGGCCATGCGATACAGGCACATCCTGCAGGTGCAGTCTGGGTACCGGAGGATGGCCCGCAAATATCAATCGGATCGGGCCTCTGGGGCATGGTGGGCCTCACCACAGGGTCGGCCTACATTGCCCACAACAGCCACCAACACCACATCCACCAGGTCTCCCCAAGTGGCCCCAGCAATGTCGGGAACAGTAGACCCTGGCTCATCCTCAAGACCTGGACCCAGCCATGTTCTACAACCAGGACAGTCCAGTGGGCAGTCAACTGCTGGCACAAGCTTCACCTCGGCCGGCACACAAACTGCATCAGCCCCTCCTGTGGACCCAGCCGCATTCCTGGCATTGAGCCGTAAATTGGACAAGGTGTTCAATAAGGTGGACAAGCTGAGCCAGGATGTGGCCTATATAAAAAAAAGGGTTCGCTCCATCAGGCGGACCCTACGGAGGGCAAACCTCTAGGACATTTGCCGTGTAGAACTTTTACCCCTCCCCTCTCTCCTCTTTCCTATTTTCTAATGATAGTTGGGTTTTGGGGATTAGTTTTAGGTTAGTATAGGTAATTAGCTTAGTTAGTGTTAGTGAAGAGGGTGGGGGGTCCTTCTTCTTTATATCTTTATTTTTTGTGTGGGTGGGTGGGTGGGGGGCAATGTTGGGATTCGTGTTAGTTTAAAAAAATAATATATATATATATATATATATATGTTTGTTTAGGATAGTATAGTATGTGTGTAGGTTAGTAAGTGTTGTCCTGCATGTGTCCTGTCTCATAATGGTGGGTGGGGGGTTGATGTTTAGATCGTTTCGTTACATGTGTAGAGTAAGTTTAGCTTAGGTTAGTTAGGGACAGTTGTGGGTTAGTAATAGTCAGGTTAGATTAGTGTAGGTATTACTTTTCCCTTAGTTGCCTCTTGTGTTAATAAATAGTAATAAATATATAGTTAACCCTTTACATGATGCGTTAGGTGCTACTTTATCATGGCCTTGACATCAGTATAGGTGAATGTTTTTGTATGAAATTTGTGTCCTATGCTCGCCATCCCCAGGAAATGGAGGTTTAACATGCCAGCTACCCGTGTGATAACTTGGTAAGTATCCACCATTTGGGAGACCCACCATTGGTAGTTTGCATCGATCACCAAGGTTTTGTGTTGGTGAGTATGTATTCTAATTCACAAAGTGTGCTTCCAGACTTGTTATTGTGGGTAATTTAATAGGTCGTACTGCAGTGTGAAGTTCAGGGAGATCTTTGTAGATGAGGAGTTGTTAACACTCTTGTCTTGTTGCCTTCATTGCTGACCTACATCATGTGTGTACTAATTCAGCATGACTTTCCTTCATGGAAGTATACTCAGAAAGGGTGATTGATGCAGTGTTCTTTGTTAATGTTTCCTCACATTTTGCAGCATATTTTCATGTTTTAGTATTGCATGGTGCCTACATTTCTCAGCCACCATTAGTTGACCAGAATTGCTATAGATGGTGCATCATTCTGTCCAACACAGCATGATTGTGTGTGGTTAGTCCCTTCATCAGTTATTCTCCTCAGTATGGTAAGGCTATGATGCAATCCTGGCCACTGCACAGATGTTTCAGACTACATGATGTCAGGACAGTTGTATTGACAATCTACATGGTTGCCACACAGGCACTTTGGAGTTATGTACTGCACAGTTGAAGTGTGAAATAACACAGAGACATAATAGGTGTGCAAGTGCTATTTATTTATAGGTGCTGTAGTGCAAAATGTCCATTGTCCATGTTTGCAGGGTCCGTTCTGGTGCATTCTTACATGGTGATCCTACAGAAGGGGTGTGGATGAGGCTCCTGACATGCTGGGGTAATGTCACAGACAGTGCAGAGGGACAGGAATTGGCAAATAGTAGGAGAGAGACATTCACTGGCAATGGTGACAAGTCAGACAGTGGATTGCAGAACAGTCATTGAGTGTAGTTGTAGTGAGACTGGCATTTAACAAAACGTAGGACCTTGGTCAAAGTAGGCCATGGTGCAGGGACTAGTGCTTCCGGGTACTCTTCCGTGAGAATGTGATCTGTTCCATGTCTTCTTCTTCTGATGTGTGTGTTGCCTGGTTTGTCCTTGTTGTTGTTGGTTGTGAAGGGGCAACACACACCTCAGTGTTAGAAGACATGGAGGCAGACATCCCGGGGGCTGCTCCCTGTGGAGTTATTAAGGGCAGTACTGCAGCAAGGAGAGCCTGCTGGTTTTTGAGAATGGCAGCCACATCACGATGGTAGGCAGCCAGTTCGGCCCTGAGGGGTTCAATGTTGCATTCGTGCACACGTTGACTGGATTGCAGTTGTAGATGTTGTGTCAACTGGATGACAGCTGTGCTGATTTCCTTCTGTGTTTTGGCAAGTTCCTGCAAGAGAGATGTTAGGGCTTGCATAGCAGCAGCCTGATCTGCAGAAGACATCATGCACGAACGCACCCCCTCAAGGCTGGCTGCCATATTTTGCATCCCCACCCGCACCTCCTTGGCCAGCTCCCGCTGTACCCCAACTACGGTTCTTTCAAAGCTGGTGCCAGTGTCGTCAGAGTCCTCAGCTGTGTTGGAGCTGGCAGGTATTACAATTGGGGTGGCGGGTGGTTCTACTGTGGTGGCTGCTTCTTCTGTGCTCCTCCTTGTGACTGAAGGTGGGGTTTGGAGGCTTTCAAGGACCTTTTGGATGGTCTCCTGTGGAATGTTTATGGGCTCGTCATCCATGTCATCAGGGAAATCAGGGACAGGCATATCGGCAGGAGATCCATGTTCCTCTGCAATGAAACAGGGTACAATTAGTGTGTCTGTGTTGTGACAATTTTGCAATCAGATGCAAGCCTTTGGATGCCTTAACTTTGTGCTCTGTTTTTGTCTTGGTATCTGCTGTCCTTCATATGGGCATTGTTATAGGCCTATGGTCCACCTGTGTGTCACATGTATGATATAGAGTTATCAGACTTGTCTGCCTAATTGCCTCTAGGTGTTGCTTTGTACCAATTTAGGAATAGCCATCTTTTTGTCCTACTCGTCCCTACGTGTATATCTATTCTTATGGAGAGACATTTTATTGCGTGGGCTCTCATTATCCTACATGAGATTACTGGCTTTCTAGGCAGCAGGATAGCTAATGGTGTGGGGGACTGAGTCTGACCCACTTGTAAATAACTCTGTCACCCTGATTCTTTCTTTTTGCTCTGGCTAACTAGCAGTGCCTCATGTCTCCCACGGCAAAGAAATGATTAGACATCCGAGCGCATGACATCTTTGGAACTTCTCAGGGAAGTCGTGGTCACTCAGATCCAAACCAATTCTCTCTTTTCCAGTATGATCTCATACACAAATGACAAAGACAGTATTTGTTTTATATGATGATTTCATTGAACAACTGACTTGTAGATATTTAGGTGTGAGCCACAATAAGCCAAACAATACAACATGGTAGAATTGAAATAGCAGGAGAGTTAAACATTTGAACAAAGCTATCATGGTGCCTAACTGTTTCTACTCTCCCTCTGCTTGTTCTATTTAGAGCACAGCATGTTAAGCTTCGAGCTTGCCTGTCTGAATCACTGGGGAGACATCAGCCCTCATATCAGAGCAATGGCCTGTGATCTAGTTCAGCATCTGCAGCAAGGCAGGCAGCGTCTAGTTGTGGTTCTCTGTTCGGAAACTCCCTCTTGCGTGTCTTGGGACAAGGAAGTGATTTTATAAGTAACGTCATCGTGATGACAAAGTGTCCCTACGCAGGACTGCCAAATCTTAACCCCTACCACGTCTATTGGCAATGTACCAGACTGTATCCTTGACTGGGGCACAGAGTGAATATGTTCTGGCGAACTCCAGTGCTGAAGTAGGCAAAACAGTGTGATTTGCCTAAAAAACAACACCGTAGAACTGGCTATTTTCAAAATTAACTGATACGAAGCCTAATAAAAAGCACTTAGTGCAAAGTGCTTAGAGGCTCTTAGATGTAAGCAAATGATGAAAAGTACATTCAGGGCAAGGTACACAAAGGCCTAAAGCCTGAAGCGAATGCGCAAAGTATACGTACAACTTACCACACTACACTTTGGCTGTGGGTGTTGTGAATGCCCTGGCAGCACACTTGCCTCTCAGGACCTGCCCCAAACACTTTTAATTCACATTGACCGAAATGTACATGTAATGTGGCATATCCTATGCATGGCAATGTTAGGATGTGGTATGGATGTAAACATTCTTGATGTTTCGAGATGATGTTGGGTAATGTGTGTTTAATTGGTTTGCCCTGTTTATCGTATCAAAGTCCTATTTGGTTGTCCGACTGTGCAGGTGTATTTCAGTGACCAGTTGCATGTGTCCCCTCCTCAATGTTGTTGTCTGAGCAGTATGACATTAGTGATGTTGCCTTGTTAGCCAGGCACGTGAGGGACCCTGACGTATGCAGCATGTGTGTGTCCTTAGTGCTGTGTGGCTCCTATTGCTGTTTACTTTGGCTTATGTATGTGTCAAGTATGGGCATTGGCATTTGAGTGTACTGGTGCCCTTGTCTTATTTCTATTAATAGTTGCAGATGTCATCCTCACCCCCTAATTTAGGTATGTATGTTCCATGGGGAGGTTCCTGCCATTTGCTACTATAGCTGCACAGAGATTAGAGGTGTTATTGTCAACTGTTGTCGCAGTTACATTGCAGTTGTTGTTTTGGCTACTGGATTACTGATAGGGACCTAGTTGATGTAGGATTCATTTTGACAGACGAGTGCCTGGATGTGAGTTTGACGTAGTGGCCTTCCCACCTGTCGCTGCTTTCCCTTGGCTCTATTGTTGTCATGACAGTATGGCCCCATGGGACTGTTGTTGGTGCTGTATTTTGTCGTGCCCCAGCTTCAGTCTGTGCTGGCCATGCCCCCCTGCCGTGCCCCTTTACCCATGCCACTTCATATATATGCTGACTTACATGCATTGTGTAGTAGGTATTCCCCCCCGCTTGCCGTTAACATTAGTGCATTTTAATTCCCCATGCGACTTACCCTGCATGTGCGTTGTGTCGTGATAGTCTGCGCTGTCCTGTCCTTGAATCCCTGTGACGATCACTTCAGGGATGACAGCTGCGACCATCTCTTCCATGTGGTCCAGGGCCTCCTGGTGTGCTGGACTCCCCCCTCCTGTCTGCAGTGCTGCCTTCCTGTTCCTGGCCATTTTTTCTTTTGTCCTACGTTTGCAGTCATGCCAGCGTTTCTTACACTCGGTGACTGTTCTGCGTTCTTCAGCCACACTGTTGATCTTGTCCACAATTTTTTGCCATATGGCCTCTCTCCTACTGATTGACAATTTAGAGGTGATGAACAATTGGTGCTGGTGTTCCGTCACCTCTTTAACCAGGATTTCCTGCTCCTCTGCACTGAAGCGACACTTTCTTTTTTTTCTGAAAATGTCCTGGTTCCGGTATGGGTCCTCCTGGCTGGTTCCTGGTCTGCTGTCATCTTCCTGAGGTCTGTAGTGGCATCTGCGATCCATTTTGACTCTCCTCTGCTGAAAGGGCAGTGTTCGCGAGTAAATTTGACTCTATAGCGTAAAAAAAAACAGCGCTTTCCGGGTTGCGCTGTCGTAAATCGACCCACAGTGTTGTGCGTCGCGTAAACGTTGGTTTTCTTTAAGACTTGACGCCGCTGTGTGCGTCACGAAATAATGACTCCCACCTGTTGGTTGCGCCACTGTGCGTCAAAGTATAAATTTGACGCCCGCACGGCGCATCGAAATGGCGTTAGCCGGCGTTAACATTTTTGACGCAAAGCTGCGCCGGCGCAGCTTTGCGTCAAAAAGTATAAATATGGCCCTAAGTGTCTTTGGTATGGTGCCCTGTCGTTTGACAGTTGTGACACCATGCTTTAGTGGAATCTCCGTTTTTACCCTGGTACCCACCTTCGTTTTGTGAGGTGTCTTTGGGCCCACCCTCATGGACACATTTTTGGGGGCCTAAAGACTCCTTTTCTTTATGTCTAGGGTGCTCCAATTTTTTTCTCTTGGGGGCTTCTCTCACTCTTTTAGTCACCCCCTCAAGTTCTAGTTTTGAACACCCTAGTTCTTACCTAATGATCAGCCCTCCTTCCAAATTCTTGGGGGGAGACTGGCCCCAAATCGACTAGGTACTGGTGCAACTTGTCATGGACACAATTAATCCAAAGGTGTTCTGTCATCATTAAATTTTACAGCCCTTCATAATCATGTACCTTTTTGCCTTCTAACCAACCACCTAGCATTTTTACTGAGAAGTCCACAAATTCTACCCAGGACTGCCTCTGGGATTTTTGTGTCCCCCTGAATTTTATGCAGTATTCCTCAGTGTAGGACGCTGGCCTGGCTTGTAATGGGTACCAAAGATACTTACACCTTGTGCCAGGTCCGGTTATCCCTTATTAGTAGAATAGAGGTGTTTCTAGCAGCTTAGGCTGATAGAAGGTAGCTATGGCAAAGCAGCTTAGGCTGAACTAGGAGACATGCAAAGCTCCAACTATACCACTTATATCATATGCACAGTATCATAAGAAAACACTGTAGGAGGCTGGCCTGGCTTATAGTGGGTACCACAGGTACTTACACCTTGTGCCAGGTCCAGTTATCCCTTATAAGTGTAGAAGAGGTGTTTCTAGCAGGTTAGGCTGATAGAAGGTAGCTATGGCAAAGCAGCTTAGGCTGAACTAGGAGACATGTAAAGCTCCTACTATACCACTGGTGTCATATGCACAATATCAGAAGAAAACACAATACACAAGTACTAAAAATAAAGGTACTTTATTTTTATGACAATATGCCAAAAGTATCTCAGTGAGTACCCTCAGTATGAGGATAAGTTATATACACAAAATAAATGTACACAAACCAAAATTATGCAGGTAATAGCAAGAAAAGTAATGCAAGCAGTATAAAATTACAGTAGATTGCAATAGTAGCACATAGGTATAGGGGCAACACAAACCATATACTCCAAAAGTGGAATGCGAACCACGAATGGACCCCAAACCTATGTGAGCTTGTAGAGGGTCGCTGGGACTGTAAAAAAACAGTGAGGATTAGAAAAATAGCCCACCCCAAGACCCTGAAAGGTAGGTGTAAAGTGCACCTACTACGCCCAGAGAGCACAGAAATCGTGATAGGGGGATTCTGCAGGAAGAACAAACACCAGCAATGCAACAACAGTGGATTTCCAGACCTGAGTACCTGTGAGACAAGGGGACCAAGTCCAATAGTCGCGACAGTGTGGAGAGTGGGCAGGAGCCCAGGAAATGCCAGCTGAGGGTGCAAGGAAGCTGCCACCGGATGGAAGAAGCTTGGTGTTTTGCAAGAAAGAAGAGGACTAGGAACTTCCCCTTTGGAGGATGGATGTCCCACGTCGTGAGGAAGCTTGCAGAGGTGTTCCCACACAGAAAGACCGCAAACAAGCCTTGCTAGCTGCAAGGGTCGCAGTAGAGGTTTTTGGGTGCTGCTGTGGCCCAGGAGGGACCAGGATGTCGACACTTGGAGGAGGAGACAGAGGAGGCGCCCAGCAAGTCAGGGAGACCTCACAGAAGCAGGCAGCACCCGCAGAAGTACCTGAACAGGCACTTAGAAGAAACGTGAACCAGAGTCCACCCGAAGTCACAAAAGGGAGTCCCACGATGCCGGAGGACAACTCAGAAGGTTGTGCACTGCAGGTTAGAGTGTCGGGACCCAGGCTTGGCTGTGCACAAAGGAAATCCTGGAAGAGTGCACAGGAGCCGGAGCACCTGCAAATCACGAGGTACCCAGCAACGCAGTCTAGCGCGGGGAGGCAAGGACTTACCTCCACCAAACTTGGACTGAAGAGTCACTGGACTGTGGGAGTCACTTGGACAGAGTTGCTGAGTTCCAGGGACCACGCTCGTCGTGCTGAGAGGGGACCCAGAGGACCAGTGATGCAGTCTTTTGTTGCCTGCGTGTGCAGGGGGAAGATTCCGTCGACCCACTGGAGATTTCTTCAGAGCTCCTGGTGCAGGGAGGAGGCAGGCTACCCCCAGAGCATGCACCACCTGGAAACAGTCAAGAAAGCCGGGAGGTGGAAGCGATACAAGGTTGCTAGTAGTCGTCTTGCTACTTTGTTGCGGTTTTGCAGGCGTCCTGAGCAGTCAGCGGTCGATCCTTTGGCAGAAGGTGAAGAGGGAGATGCAGAGGAACTCTTATGAGCTCTTGCATTCGTTATCTGGTGAGATCCCCAAGGCAGAGACCCTAAATAGCCAGAAAAGGAGGTTTGGCTACCCAGGAAGGAGGATTGCCTACCAAGAGAGGTAAGAGCCTATCAGAAGGAGCCTCTGATGTCACCTGCTGGCACTGGCCACTCAGAGCAGTCCAGTGTGCCACAGACACCTCTGTTTCCAAGATGGCAGAGGTCTGGGACACACTGGAGGAGCTCTGGGCACCTCCCCTGGGAGGTGCAGGTCAAGGGAGTGGTCACTCCCCTTTCCTTTGTCCAGTTTCGCGCCAGAGCAGGGCTGGGAGTTCCCTGAACCGGTGTAGACTGGCTTATGCAGAGATGGGCACCATCTGTGCCCATCAAAGCATTTCCAGAGGCTGGGGTAGGCTGCTCCTCCCCAGCCTTCACACCTATGTCCAAAGGGAGAGGGTGTTACACCCTCTCTCAGAGGAAGTCCTTTGTTCTGCCTTCCTGGGCCAGGGCTGCCTGGACCCCAGGAGGGCAGAAACCTGTCTGAGGGGTTGGCAGCAGCAGCAGCTGCAGTGCAAACCCTGAAAAGGCAGTTTGGCAGTAACCGGGTTCTGTGCTAGAGACCCGGTGGATAATGTAATTGTACCCCCAATACCAGAATGGCATTGGGGTGACAATTCCATGATCTTAGACATGTTACATGTCCATGTTCGGAGTTACCATTGTGACGCTGTACATAGGTAGTGACCTATGTACAGTGCACACGTGTAATGGTGGCCCCTCACTCACAAAGTCCAGGGAATTTGCCCTGAACGATGTGGGGGCACCTTGGCTAGTGCCAGGGTGCCCACACACTAAGTAACTTTGCACCCAACCTTCACCAGGTGAAGGTTAGACATATAGGTGACTTATAAGTTACTTAAGTGCAGTGGTAAATAGCTGTGAAATAACGTGGACGTTATTTCACGCAGGCTGCACTGGCAGGCCTGTGTAAGAATTGTCAGAGCTCCCTATGGGTGGCAAAAGAAATGCTGCAGCCCATAGGGATTTCCTGGAACCCCAATACCCTGATACGTCATTACCATATATTAGGGAATTATATGGGTCTACCAGTATGCCAATGTGAATTGGTAAATTTAGTCACTAGCCTGTTAGTGACAAATTTGGAAAGCAGAGAGAGCATAACCACTGAGGTTCTGGTTAGCAGAGCCTCAGTGAGACAGTTAGGCACCACACAGGGAACACATACAGGGCACATACTTATGAGCACTGGGGCCCTGCCTGGCAGGGTCCCAGTGACACATAGTCTAAATCAACATATATACAGTGAAATATGGGGGTAACATGCCAGGAAAGATGGTACTTTCCTACAGTCACCCCAATAAATACCTTTATTTTTGGTAACACTGAGTATTGTCTTTACTTGTGTATAAGTACTGTGTAACTATTAGTGGTATTGCATGAGCTTTGCATGTCTCCTAGTTCAGCCTAAGCTGCTCTGTTACAGCTATCTCTATCAGCCTAAGCTGCTAGAACACTACTACATTTCACTAATAAGGGATAACTGGACCTGGTATAAGTTGTAAGTACACACTATAAACCAGGCCAGCCTCCTACAGTCTGTAATCTAGGGGGCAAAACGGGAAGCAGCTGGTCAGTATTCATTCCACATTTCCAAACTGTACACTGCATTGCATGTTGTGACTTAAAAAGTATGTCATTGGATAGGCCCAAATGGTGCCTATGTGTACTGTGACACACTTAGGTGCCATAGCCTGCCCACCCGAAATGGCATCCACCTGTCCTGTGTGGATGGACAGGTGGAAATGAGATAATGCCGCTGACGTTGTGCGCAGTTGCGGGAGGAGGTCGAGTACTACTGTTCAGATCCTCATTGGTTGTCATTGGGCCTTAAGGGTTACAGTGGCCAATGGTGATGTCACCGGTGGTGACGGTACGCACTACTGTGGACGTGACCGCCATCTTCTATCTGTTCTCTCACTTGCTACCTGAACTTCAACAAGGGAGGAACTACACTGCAAGTGCTGCTGTGACCTGTTTCTGGAACCATCATGTCTCGAGTCACTGGGGAAAGGGCCCCTGCCTTCACCGCTGCAGGATTGGAGTGACTAGTGGATGGGGTCCCACCCCAATACCGAATGCTGGATGGGCCTCCAAACTAACAAGTGAATACACCATGAGCACGATGCAATGAGAATGAATGCAAGGAGTGCTGTGTGTGAGGCCCTCGTGTATGGAGGGGTGGAAGGGTCCTGGGCAGCACGCTGCATGTTGGTGGGCAATGTCTGTGCATAAGAAGATTTGAGGGATATGGTGGGCTAGGAGTGTAAGAGGCCGGATGATATGGCTGAGGCCTTTTTCTATGTTTATTTGTCTGCAGGTCAGTGCCCATCAGAAAAAGGGTATATGGCATGCCATTGCCAAGGACGTGTGGACCCTGGGGGTCTACGGCAGGCGGAGCACCAACTGTCGCAAACGGTTGGAGGACCTGAGACACTGGGTCAGAAGACAGCGGAGGCCCAGCTGGGGATGGCCTCCCAACAAGGAAGGGGTGCCCGTCGAACCCTGAACCCCCTGATGTTCTGCATTCTGGCGGTGGCCTATCCGGAGCTGGATGGGCACTTGAGGGCATCACAGCAGCCACAAGGGGGTGAGTACAGTTTCCAAATCTACAACTTGCGCGTGGTGGGGTGGTCTCCGGGTGGGGGTGTGGGCCTGTGGGTGCCCCTTGGTCAGGCCGGTCATTGCATGGTAGGTCCCATGTTGGGCAGGTTTCTTATGTAAAATTCATCCAACCAAGCTAGTAGGCATTCACTACTGGGCAGGGGTCTGTAGGTCTCAGGTATGCTGCTATTGGCCTTAGTTATTCATGTCTGAGGGCTGGTGACTAGCATTGTGACTTGTAGTGCATTGCATAGTGCGTAGGCCTGTTCCCTGTGTGAGTGTGCTGTGTACGCCCTCAGTGGTGTTGGTGCAGCCATTGACCAAGTGTATCCTTTGTCTCCCCCCCTTTTGTTTTGTCAGCCTGTCCTTGTGTGCATTAGCATCATCTGGCGGAGGAGCAGAGGCACCGGCGATGGAGGGAGCTGCATCCCATATGGCCAAGGAGGCTGAATCCACTGACGGTGAGGGCACCACTGGGACGGAGGGCGAGGGGAGCACCACGGCGGAGACTGGAGGGGACAGTTATGAAAATGATACCTCCTCTGATGGAAGCTCCCTGGTGGTGGCGGACACCTCTGTAGCCACCCCAACTACACGTACAGCCGCCACCCCGTACCAGCACCGCCCTCCCAGCAGCCCCTCAGCGAGTTTCCTGTACCCGGTCGCCCAGGAGGGTGGGCATCACCTTCGCCCCAGGCACCTCAGGCCCTGCCCCAGTTAGCCCTGCTTCCCTGAGTGAGGAGGCTATTGACCTCCTGAGATCCATCTCTGTTGGGCAGTCAACCATAGTAAATGCCATCCAGGGGCTGGCAGGCCATTTGCAACAAACAAATGCATTCCTGGAGGGCATTCACTCTGGCATGGTGGCCCAAAAGAGATCAATCCAGGCTCTGGCCTCCTTCCTGATGGCAGCCATTGTCCCTGTCTCTAGCCTCCCCCCTCCAACTTCCTCTACCCAGTCTCATTCCCCTGAACCCCAACCTAACCCAAGCACACATTCAGACCAACATGCACCCAAGACAACACACAGGAGTGGCTCAGGTAAACACAAGCACCACACATCATTCCACAGGCACTCACACAAACACCACCCCGAATCAGACACACCAACATCCACTGCCTCCACTGTGTCCCCCTCCTCCTCTTTCTCCACCACCCTCCCAGTAGCGTCTCCGCTCACACCTGCATGCACTACCACCATCACGCCTATCACTACACACCCCTTACTGGCAGTCACCACCCCTGTATCCATGCACACGTTCCCTGTGTCCTCTCCCACTGTGTCTGTGCCCCCTGCTCCCAAAGTACACAAACGCAAGCACTCAGACACCCAATAGCCATCCACCTCACAACAGCATCCGGCCCATGCACCTGCACCCAAACACAGCAGACTGACACCTCCTACAACCACTCCTCTTCCTCCAATCCCAGACCTTCACCCTCTTCCCGCCCCAGTGTCCCTAAGAATCTTTTTCTCTCCGCAGTTGACCTCTTCCCTACCTCTCCCCCCGTCCTTCACGTCGGGCCAGGGTGGTCAGAACCCAGGTTAGCACCTCAGCCACCCAGTCCACAGCCACAGTAGTGTCGGCAGCTACTGCAGGTGGGAGAGGCTCCAGGGAACCAGCCATAACCACTGACAGTGTGCCTTCCCCAGCTGGCAAAGGGAAGGACAAGGAGGCACCACCAGCTGGGAAGCACAAGGGCAAGGAGGCAGCACCAGCTGGGAAGGGCAAGGGCAAGGAGGCACCACCAGCTGGGAAGGGCGAGGGCAAGGAGGCACCACCAGGTGGGAAGGACAAGGGCAAGGAGGCACCACCAGCTGGGAAGGGCAAGGGAAAGGAGGCACCACCAGATGGGAAGGACAAGGGCAAGGAGGCACCACCAGCTGCCAAGGTAGGTAAAGGACAAAGAGGCATCACAAGCTGGGAAGGGCAAGGGGCCTGCCCCTGCAGGCCGGAAGGTCAGGAGGCCTGGTGCAGGGACTGAATCTGAGTCCCCACCACCAACCATGGGGGATCAGCCATCTGAGGCTGCAGGGGAAGGGCAGGAGCCTCCCTTCACCACGGGCATTCCCGACACCAGCACCGCCACCAGCATTACTGCCTGCAGCAGCCCCAATGGGCAGCGGTCCGAGGCTGCAGGGGACGGGCAGGAGCCTCCCCCCACCACTGCCAGCACCGCCAGCACCACCAGAAGCCCCAGTGGGCAGCCGTCTGAGGCTGCAGGGGACGAGCAGGAGCCTCCCCCACCACTGGCATCCCCGACATCAGCCCCCCCTCTGCCACCACTGAGCAGCCGTCACTGCCGGCGAGCAGTGTGTAGTCCTGCCTCCATGGACTGTAGTGCATCCTGGCCCCTGCAAATCCTGTGGGTGTGACACCCAGGTGAGAGACTGTGACCTTGCACTCCCGAAGTGCTGCATCACAGGGCACAAGGGCCCTCCAGAACCAGTGGAAGAAGGCATCCACTCACCCCCTCCTTGCCAGGATGAAGCACACTGGGCACAAAGCCCCCTCCAGAACCAGTGGAAGAAGGCATCCACTCACCCCCTCCTTGCCAGGAGGAAGCACAGCCCCCTCCAGAACCAATGGAAGAAGGCATCCACTCACCCCCTCCTTGCCAGGCTGAAGCACACTGGGCACAAAGCTCCCTCAAGAACCAGTGTATAAGCTATCCAATAGGGAGACTGTGGCTTTGCACTCCCCAGGACCAAGCAGTGACAGACCACCCACATGAGAGACTGTGGCTTTGCACTCCCCAGGACCAAACAGTGGGCAGACCACCCACTTGACAGACTGTGGCTTTGCACTCCCCAGGACCAAGCAGTAGGCAGACCCCTTACTTGAGTTACTGTGGTTTTGCACTCCCCAGCACCAAGCAGTGGGCAGACCACCCACATGAGAATCTGTGGCTTTCCACTCCCCAGGACCAAGCAGTGGGCAAACCACTCACTTGAGTGACTGTGGCTTTGCACTCCACAGGATCAAGCAGTGGGCAGACCACCCACTTGAGAGACTGTGGCTTTGCACTCCCCAGGACAGTGTGGGCATGTAGCCCCCTCCAGGACCAGTGGTGTTGTACTATCTTCCGGCTGAGGTGCCCCCCCTTTCCCCGCCCCCCTGAGGTGCCTGTGTATTTTCAACCTGATGCCCCTGCAGTGTTCTCTCCATGTTGTTGCAGGAGTCAAGTGGGGCCTTGGCCTATGTGATGTGGCCCTGTGGCCCACGGACATTGTGGACTGGGCAGTGTCCCTCCATTTTTTATATATGCATATAGTGTGTTGATGTTAATGCACGTATTTCTACAATTTTATCTTATTACACTCACATTGATCAATTCCTTTAGTCCTTGCATTATTCCTGAGGGGTACGGGGTGTACATGTAATGTTACTGCATCTGTCTGTGTGTATGGTGATGGGGGTGGGGATGTTGTGTGTTGCGTGTGTGTGTCACTCTCTTTTTCCTCCCCCCTCCCTTGTGTGCTAGGCGGTAGTACTCACCGTTGTCGTCTATGCCGGCTTTGTTATTCATGGTGAAGAAGGAGATAGACGAGCATGGGGAACACCTGCAGCTCGGGCTCCATGGCAGCATGGTTCTTCCTTGAGTCTCTAGGGGTGATACAGTGGGTGGTATATTGTCTTCCGCCTGGCTGTTGCCGATTACCGCCGTGGTGCTTGTTGGTACCACAGTGGCAGTCGGTGTGTTAAAGTGGCTGTCTGTGTGGACGGTTTCCGCCATGGTG
The DNA here is from genome assembly GCF_031143425.1 of Pleurodeles waltl. Classification (NCBI taxonomy): domain Eukaryota; kingdom Metazoa; phylum Chordata; class Amphibia; order Caudata; family Salamandridae; genus Pleurodeles; species Pleurodeles waltl. Next base: position 1,211,380,163 of record NC_090440.1, read on the forward strand.
ATAGTTCCATTTTGTTTACCGCCAGCCTATTGGCGGTATTACCACCGCTTTATCACCGACCGCCAGGGTTGTAATAGGGGCCTATGTGTTTGAGTGCTTCTATGGCTGAGTGAGTGGCTGTGTGAGTGGCTCCTTGGGTGAGTTACAAGCTGTGTCAGTATCTGTATGGGTGAGTTAGTGGGTGTGTCAGTGATTGTATGCATGAGTGAGTGTGTAAGTGAATGTAAGGGTGAGTGTTTACTTTTATGAGTGACTGTATAGGAGAGTGAGTATATGTGTTAGTATCCCTATGACTAAGTGGGTGGGTGTATGAGTAACTGTGTGGATGAGTGACTGGTTGTGTTATTTATTGTATGGATGAGTGTGTCGGTATACAAGTAGATGTATAGGTGAGTGACTCATTATTTTGGTGACGATATGTCTGTATCACTGGGTGGCTGTATGGCTATATTGCTGAGTAAGCTCCTCAAGCGCCTGGATATCCTATTGGTTGACCAGCAGCGCTTTATAAATCCTGATTGATTGATTGATTGGATGTATGGGTGGGCCTATGGGTATGTGAGTGGCTCAGTCAGTGGCAGTAGATGAGAATAATCAAGAGTGTATTAGCTGTGCAGGTGTCTGTGTAGCATGTGAATGCATTTGACAGTGAGTGACTGTTTTTATATGAAGTTGTATTGGAGAGTGAATGGGTATATGATTAGTTGTGTGAGGGTGTTAGTGGGTGTATGAGAGATTTGTATGGATATGTGAGTGGAGTGTGAGAGTTTCTAGGTGGTAACTATAACTGCTGAATTTCTATGGCTTTGTGCAAGTAAATTTAGTACCTAACTATCACCCTGTACCCTTTGTGTTTTTTCAGTGAATGTCTAAGGCTTTTTTGAATTCTAATTCCTAACTATAACATCCCTGTAACCTTTGTTTTTTTCAGTGAACTTCTACTTTTTTTATATGCAGCGGGGGTTGACCGCAGTGGCACAGGCCCTGTGCTCAAACCCCAAATTTTTGCAGCTGCATGCTATCATGGGTAAGCAAGCAGTAGGCACTTACAGAATGTGGGGAAAAACAAAGAGAAAGCAGTGAAAAGAAACAGAAACTAAGTTGCACATAAATAATGAGGGAAAAAATAAGTAGAAATCACCATAAACAAGGGAAAAGTAACCGGAGGGTATTTAAAATATCGAGGAAAGAGTAAAGGGATATAAATCATAGCAAGGGATACCTTAGCAGTGGTATTATAATAAACAGGTGCACATCCAAAGGAAAATAAGTGAAAACGAGGGGAAAGCAGGGCAAAGGCACTCAAAAATGGGTGAAAAAGCAAGGAGAGAGTAGTTGGAATGAGGAAAAGGTGAAGAGAAGGAACAGCAAAAAAGGAGAAGAAGCAGCAAGATGGCAGGAAAAAAATGCCACAATAAGCAAGGAGAAAGCAGTAAAAAACAGAGTAAAAGAAGCAGATGGTACTAAATTACAGGTGAATAATAAAAATAAAAATATAGTATATGTGTTTATAATTTTATTAACCTCATTTTTTTTTCTAATTTCAGAGCTGCGGATCCTCCGAGGTCCCACTCATGTACATGTGATGTACTCTATGCTTTTTGTTCTGAATACGGGATCCGCATTTTTGTCAAATCTTTTGACAAATATTTTAAATATATAGGATCCTATTCTTTGAAATATAGCACAATGGTGAACATATTTGAAACCATATAAATGATCCTCTATATTATTTCAACAGAAATCAGTTGTTTTATGATTTCGGTGAATCTGCAAATCCTCCACTAGATCCTCAAATTTGTTTGATTTAAAAAGAATATCTTCTTTTCTATTAGTTACTGTTTGCCCACACCAATTAAAAAAAAACACTTACAGTAGTTATTTCTCTGCTGTCTCTTGTGCTAGAAGGATTGTATATTCAAGCTCCAACTTCAGCAATGGCAGAAGGCAATCCTTCAGATGTTGAGGAGCAGCCATCCACTTCCAGGAAGGACAGTGATGTTTGGCACTGATTCACCATTCCCTTGGATGAAAAAAGTCATTACAAGGTTCGTGCAATGCAAACTGTGCGCAAAACAAATGTCCTGTGGAACTGCAAAGAAATACAGCCACTGCACCTACACAATGTGGAGACAAGTGAAAACAATACATTAACATCCATAAGTCCACATGGTGAGGGAGAAGGAAACAGCTGGAAGTGACACAGATGCATCTACATCCAAACAAGGTCTTGCTCCTGTGCAAATTACTGCTGCAGCTACCTGTGCAGAATTAGGAGGGATGGTGACACACTGTGCAAAGTGTCACCAGATTGTGGCACTTAAAACATCTAATATTGCAAAGTTTTTGGATAACATTAAAAATGAAATTGCTAGTTTTTTAAAATATATTTAGATGTTGGTGTTCCAGCACACTGTTTACATTGAACATGCAATGTTTTTGCATGAAGTTTAATTGTTTGCATTTTTTGCATTTTCATTAGTATTTCCAGTAAAAAAAAAAAAAAAACTTAAATTTTTTTTTACAAAAAAAGGTTCTTCTTAGAACCACCATTTAATCAATCAAAGAGCTGACTCTGTCTCTTTAGTTGTATGCATTTTATTAGGTGTGTGATTGTATACTAAAGTATGTCTTGTCTGTGTGCCTTGGTGTGTGGGTCAGTGTGCCTGGGCATGTTAGTGTATGTATCAGTGTATGCCCAGATGTGTCAGTGTATGTAAAAGTGTATGCCTGAGTGTGTTAATGTATACATCTGTGTGCACTTGGGTGTGTACATGTACACATAAGCATGTGCCTGGTTGTGTCAATGTATGCATCCGTTTACATCCGAGTGTGTAAATGTATGAATCAGTATGTGCTTGGGTGTGGTAATGTATGAATCAGTCTGTGCCTGGGTGCCTCAGTATGCACAAGTGTGTACCGGAGTGTGTTGGTGTATACATGAGTGTCTGCCTCGATGTGCTAGTGTATGAATAAGTGTGTTTTTGAGCTTGTGAGTGTATGCATGTGTGTGCCTGGGTGTGATAGTGTATGCACCAGTCTGTGCCTGGGTGTGTCAGTGTATGCATCAGTGTCTGCCTCGTTGTGTTAGCATATATGTCAGTTTGTGCCAAGGTATGTCAGTCTATACATCAGTATATGCCCGGGTATGTTACTGTATGCAGTAGTGTGTGCCTGGGTATGTTATTGGGTGCAGCAATATGTGTTTTGGTATGTTAGTGTGTGTCAGTGTATGTATCAGTGCATGTCTGGGTATGTCAGTGTATCTGAAAGTGTATGTCTGAGTGTGTCAGTGTATACATCAGTGTACCTGGGTGTCCATCTGTATGCATGAGTGTGTGCCTTGGTATGTGAGTGTATGCATCAGTGTGTGCCTAGGTATAGTATGTTAGTGTATGCTTGAATATATGCTTGGGTATGGTACTGTATATATCAGTGTGTGCCCGCATGTGTCAGTGTATGTAATAGTGTATGATTGAGTGTATCAGTATTTACATCAGTGTATGTGTTATTGTATGTGTTATTGAGTTAGTGTATGTGTCAGTGTTTGCCCAGGTGTGTCAGCATATGCATTAGTGTTTGACTAAGTGAGTGTGTGCATTGGTGTGTGTCTGAGTGTGTTAGTGTATGCATCGTAAAGGGCCCGGGTGGCTCAGTGTAGGGATTAGTGTCTGCCTGGGTGTGTCAGTGTTCAATGTATGTATCAGTATATGCTTCAGTGTGTTAATGTATGCATCAATCTGTGCTTGGGTGTCTCAGCAAATGCACAAGTCTGTACCTGAGTGTGTTAGTGTATACACAAGTGTCTGCCCTGGTATACTAGTGTATGCATGAGTGTGTTTTTGAGTTTGTGAGTGTTTGCATGAGTGTGTTCCTGAATGTGTTAGTGTATGCATGAGCGTCTGCCTTGGTGTACTAGTGTATGCATGACTGTGTTTTTGAGTTTGTGGGTGTTTGCATGAGTGTGTTCCTGAGTGTGATAGTGTATGCACCAGTGTGTGCCTGGTTGTGTCAGAGTACGCGCCAGTGTCTGCCTGGGTATGTTACTATACATATTGGTGTGTAACTGGGTGTTTCAGCGTATATCTCAGTGTGTGCCTGGGTTTGTAAATCTCTGCATGAGTATGTGCCTGGGTGTGTCAGTGTATGCATCAATATGTGCCTGAGTGCGTCAGTGTATGCATCAGTATCTGCCTGGTTCTCTCAATATAGGGATCAGTGTGTGTCTGAGTGTGTTAGTATGTGCTTTGGTGTGTTAATGCATGCATCAGTCTGTGCCTTGATGTGCTAGTGCATGAGTGTGTTTTTTAGTTTGTGAGTGTAAGCATGTATGTGCCCGGGTGTGATAGTATATGTGTCAGTGTGTGCCTGGGTGTGTCAGGGTATGCATCAACGTGGGCCTGTGTGTGTCAACTTATGCATCAGGGTCTGACTGGGTGTATTAGTGTACGTATCAGCGTGTGCCTATGTGTGCCAGATTCTATGTCAGTGTGTGCCTGGGTATGTAAGTCTACGCACATGTGTGTGCAAGGGTATGTTACTGTATGTGTTAGTGTGTGCCTGGGTATGTTACTGTTTGGAACAATGTGTGCCTTGGTATGTTAGTTTGAACCAGTGGGGGGCTATTTGTGTTAGTGTATGTATCAGTGTATGTCTGGGTATGCAGTATATGTAAAGGTGTACATCTAAGTGTGTTACTGCATATAGTAGGTTACACCTGGGTGTCTAAATGTATGCACAAGTGAGTGCCTGGGTGTGTCACTGTATGCATCAGTGTGCATCTGAGTGTGCTAGTGTATGCATCAGAATGTGGCTGGGTATTTCAATGTAGGTATCAGTGTGTGCCTGGGTGTGTCACTGTATCTAATAGTGTATGAGTGTGTCAGTGTATACAGCAGTAAATGTCTTCGTATGTTATTGTATGTATCAGTATTTGCCTTGGCATTTCAGTGCATGCATCAGTGTTTGCCTAGGTGTGTCCGTTTATGCATCAGTGTGCACTTCAGTGTATCAATGATACATTATTATCTGACTGAGTGTGTTGGCAACTGTATTGGTATGTGCATGGGTTTGTTAGTGTATGTGCCGATGTATAGCTGGCTGTCTCAGTGTATATGTATGTGTATGTGTCTGTAGAGTGTGTAAGTGCCTCTATCACTGTATGGCTGGGTGTGTCAGTGCATGTATGAGTGTGTGCCTTGCTGAATTAGTACATGTACAAGAATACATGCAGACATATCACTGTTTCAATCAGTGTGTATTACTGTATCACTATAATTACCTACATCTAGTTGGGTATATTTATGGGTGGTCTATTAATGGAGAAAGATATAATTAGTAACCTACATTCCTGCAATAAATGGGTCCATAAATCTATGTAAAAAGAAAGAAAACATAAATATAAGTTAAAGTTTGATATTATAAATGTGTTCATTAAAGTTTCTAAATCTAAAATAAACAAGCTATTGATAATAATAAAAAACAAAACACATTTTTATCATTGTAAAGAAAATATAAATATAACTTAAGCAATTTACTTTCCTTTTTCACTGTGCTCAGCTACCATACTTTTACATCATAAATGAAGTCCTGTATTGAGGCTCATCACTGAACAGTGGGGGGAAACAATAATAACCCATAAATGCATAGTATGTTATATTAAATTAATATTACTATGCATTGCACTCACTATAGCAAACTGATTTACCTATACCTATTTGCTTTTGTAATAGATATATGCTTAAGGTAACTTTTTTTATATATTAAGAGTGTTGTAATAAATTAATGGGTATGAAGAGTAGCACTATATGAACAGTCTTATAAAGACATCACCCTTGGTAGGCCGCATGGTAGTGTAGAAACTGAACACTTGAACATGAGTAGAATATGTCATTGTTCCAATTCTAATTCTATTTATAATTTTGTAGCTATTGTTGCAATATCGCTTTGACTCTGACATTCTTCTTCTTATTTTTTGTCCATCTGCTTTAACATTTAAAAAACAAGTTGAATATCTGGAAATACGTTTAACTTTAATAATATATCAAAAAAGTTGTTTCTCGTAATTTTTAGTATGTGATCTCTATTTCCAACTTAGTGGTATATCTGTTGTTTTGTTCCAGGGGTAAGTGCATTTCAGTATTTGGAATCCCTTATGTAGACATCACCATTGGTAGGCCGTATGATATCTTAACTTATTGTATAAAAAAAATGCAACTTGAATTCCATTTTGTTAAGTAGCAGTCCTCCTTAGAATTTTGGTTGAAGAAAGAGAAGAGAAAGACTTTGGTAGTTTAATAAGGTAATTTCTGCTTGAGTGTAAGGTTGCTGTCATTACACTCTGTACACCTGGTTGTATTTTTAAGTAGATTGTGTAGTGTCAAGATGTAATCCTTAGTCTTTCATGAAAAATAATAGCTATTCAACTATATGTTTTACTAGATATAGACATTAGTCCAGCTTTAAAATGTATAAATTGTGTTTCTGATTTAGTTCCATCTGCAGTGCATCGCTGTAGCATTAGGATGATATATTTTCTGGTTCTTCTTATATTCAAAGCTGATGGAAGATCTGAGTTACATTTTGTGCAGGTGTTATTCTGTGATGCATATTTAAACAATTTCTAAAAACTGACAGTTTTACAGACTGGTAGATCTAAGTGGATACATTTTTTGAATCTATTTGTGTTTTTAACAAAAAAGAACAATTTTGACAGTCATGCTGCCATGAGTAACTTAGTCCAAATAGGTCATAAGTAGGTACAATCTCTTCTTCTAAGATGCGAAGTACGACCATCATGAATTCTTGTGCACCTTCATGAGTGTTTTGTGTGAAGTGTACAGATCCAGTGCACATATCTACAAGATATCTAATATGAGTTGCAGAATACGTTTTAGTTCTATAACTACTTAAGTGTTCTAACAAAAAGGAAGAGAGTAGAGCAAAACCTTTTTTCTCTTTTCTGTTCAATTGTGTGAATCAGATGAGGTAAAGAGAAACGTGCATTGAGAACTACATTGGCATAGCAGCTAACTCCAAAGGAGCTTGACAACAGGTAACCAATAATTACATCAGCATTTTTTGTATTTTCTTTTCTGAAAAACCTCTTTTTTCTCTTTCTTGCACTTTTTCTGAGGAATGTCCGTGTGATCCTTTGAAACCCTTGGTTTTGATAAGATTCTAAACTTTTCATAAACCTGATACTCTCCTTAATGAGGAGCATAAACACTTCTCAATCTGATATGCTGTATCACACAAATTGAATCAGCATTTACCGTCATAGAATGTTATCAGATACATACTAGACAAAGTTCTAACTCGTGGCAATGATGCATTTGACATACATTCCTTGAAAATGGTACTACCAATGCTGATGAATGCTGCATCTACACTTAAACCTTGAGACTTATGGATTGTTATAGAATATGCTAGAGAAAGTGGGAACTGTTTCCTCCAAATATACAAGTCTTTTGCAAGCAAGAAACGCACAACATACCTTGCTATCTGTTTTACAGCTTCCACTTGAACAACAATTAACTGCTGGGTATCCAACCTCATTCCTGTTCTGATACAAAATGAAATCAATTATTTCTTTTAAATTACACCACAAAATTACTCTACAGTTATTACAACCATGTAAACTTTTTCTAATCTTGCAGTTTTGGAAACAGACTCCTCCAATGAATCACATTTTGATTGTAGATTTTCAGTCAACAGTACTGTCTCTCCCTGGTGTTACATTTTATCAATTGGTGTCATATGTAATATTTCTTCTTTTTCCAATTGAAGTAATTGTTCATTTAAAGAGGAATATTCCTGAAGAGGATGTAGGCATTAGACACACAATGGATTTTTGTTGTTGAATCAAAACTTACACGTTAGCTGTGGAGCAGAATGTTTTGTAGGAAATAAGTTCCTTATGTGTCGCTTTTCCAAGCAATATTTTCCTTCCTTCAAAAGAACTCCTACTCTAATATCTTTCAGAATCTTTACATATTCCGTGTCACATGCTTGAAGTATATTTCTAACTAGTTCTTCATATTGGAAATGTAACCAAATATGTACATTTGCAATGCTTCCTAAAGAAGTTTGAGTTTCTTCATGTCGAAGTGTCTTGAACACAGTCTGTCCTGTTACAGGGGTAGGTTGTAGTAATCACCGAAAACAATTACAGGCCTTCCGCCAAAAAGTACAACATACTCTGTCTTCAGTATCTGCTACATTGTTAAGTGGACAAAGGCGAGCACTAAGTTTGAAACCATTCTCACTTCAACGCTTATTAAAATTTAACATTTCTTCAAAACTGTGGAAACTTCGCAACAAGCTTTACCAGATAACTTTTGGTATTTTAGTTTAGCATTGCGTTCTATAGGCAACATAAGTAGTTGATGCAAGGTAATTCCTTTGATGTTGTGTGCAGCTAATCCAGTAGGTGCTGTTCTTATATATGATAAAATGCACTTTATAGTCCTCTGTATGTATGTGGTCAGAACTTGGATTACAAAGCTTTTCCCAGTGTCAGCTTGCCCACTGACCTACAGTAGAATTGGCTTAAATATTGAACATTAACATTGATCCTTTTTGTGGATGAATCCTTGCTCTATTTTCTCTATTGCTTCCATATATATTTCTTTTTGCTCATCATTTAGTTGTCCAACTAGTTGTTCTAAGTGAATATTTTCTTCTCTTGCTTGCTGCATTGCAGTCTCTACTTCATTAATAGCTATAGCAGTTTCATTTTCAATTATTGGTTGTCAAGGGGGGTCTTGACTTAGAGGTACAGGACGTTGGCTGCTTTGTGAATTATTGTTATCTCAGCAGAAATTGTTTCTTCCTGTTCACTTGTAGTGTAGCCATTTTTAATATAGCCTTTGTGCGTTTGCTTAAAGCATTAGGCCTCTGTGCAATTTGTTCTAGATGCATTTTATTTAGCCTCGCACTGTTATTTTTCAAAAACCAGTTTCACGGTCTTGTTTTATTTTCTTCTATCACACTGTTTAGCTTACTTCAGCACCGGAGTTCTCAAACAATACATTCTTGCTCGCTCTGCGCTTCAGTCAAGGATACAGTCTGGTACATTGCCGATAGACGTGGTAGAAGTTTAGTCTTTAGGGTTCATAGAAAGTACACATTCTTATGTAGGGACGTTTCTTAGAACACCGGCGGGTTAGATATAAAAACACTTCCTAGTCCTGGTACACGTAAGAGGGAGATTCCAACAAGGGAACCACAACTAGACGCTGACTGCCCTGTTGCAGATGCTGATCCAGATCACAGGCCTTTGCTCAGGTATGAGGGATGATGTCCTCCCGGGGGAACCCAAAAGGCAGGCTTAGAGCTTAACATGCTGTGCTCAAAATAGAACTTAGAAGAGAGAACGCAATCTAGTAGCACCATGACAGCGTTATTCTTATGTTTCACTCTCCTCGTTACTATTTCAATCCTACTGTGTTGTATGGGTCTGGTTAATGCGGCTCACGCTTTGTTATCTAAAATGCAGTTGTTTTATTAAACCAATCTTTAAAACTCAAACTGCCTTTGTCATTCATATATGAGACCACACTTTGTATGAGAGAACTGGTTGGGATCTGAGTGACCACGACTTCCCTGAGAAGCACTAAGATGTCATGCGCTCAGCTGCCCAATCATCTCTTCCCTATGGGAGAGATGAGGCACTGCTACTTAGCCGGAGCAAAACCAGATTGAGGGTGACAGGGGTCCTTCGCCATGGGTTAGACTTAGTCCCCCCCACACTGTGAACGACCCAGCTACCCAAAAATCCAGTAGTCTCATTAGGATAATAAAAGCCTACACAACACACTCACATCATTTAACATTTCCAAGTAGTTGGGATAGACTGAACTCTGAATGGTGTCTTTTGCAGTGTTGAAAGAATCTTCATAGCAATCATACTGTCCAAGTAATCCTGTTCCAGACCGCCAAGGCTTGTACAGTTGCAGAATGCTAAGTAGAAAAACTCTCTTTTCTCAGAAGTTTAACCACTAAGTTTCTGTGGTTTATTAAACAGCCTTTTGCATGTTGAACCAAACAACCTTTGCATCCAAGTACAGCATATTTCCCCCTCATCTATATTTTCTGTCACATTGTTTCTGTACATCTAGTGTTGCAGAATCTCATAAAAGCAATATTTCCTAGGTGTGGACTTCTTCTTAGATAGTGTAGGAGGCTGGCCTGGTTTGTAGTGGGTTCCTTGGGTACTTACACCTTACACCAGGTCGTTATCCATAGTTAGTGATTGTAGTAGTGTTCTAGCAGCTTAGGCTGATAGAGGCAGCTATAGCAGATCAGCTTAGGCTGAACTAGGAGACATGCAAAGCTCGTGCAATACCACTTATAATTATACAGTTATTTGGGTGGCACAGTACTAAAAATATCTTAAAGACAATACTCCTTCTGGAGGTAAGTATTATACACAATATATACACTAGACACCAAAAGTAGACAAGTAAATAGTCATAGAACAATTCAAACAGTAGGAAATCCTATAGAATGCAATGGGAGGAAATAGGTCTGGGGTAACACAAACCATATACTAAGAAAGTGGAATGCCAATCACGAATTCCCCCCTAGACATGTGTAGTGTGTGCAGAATCGCTGTGAGAGTAAGAATACAGTAAAAGTAAGTAAATTACCCCACCCCAGAGCCCAGAAAAGCAGGAGTAAAGTACTGCAAGTTTCCTTAGGACACACTACACCTCGTTTTGGGGATTTTGCAGCAGCCAACCAAGTCTGCAAAGAACAACTGCTGGATTATTGGACCTGAAGACCTACAAAGTAATGGAACCAAGTCTGGAAGTCGAAAGAAGTTCCAGGAAGGACACGAGCCCCTGCCAACCCAGAAGAGGGAGCAAAAGAAGAGTCCATGGTTAGCAGAAGACTGCAGAAATGCACCCTAGGAAGATGCCAGCGGGTTTATGCATGATGCAAAAGATGTCCCACAAAGTGAAGATCATTTCACATGAGATTTTGTGTTGGAAGGTGCCAATAAGCCTTGGCTACGACAAAAGTGCATTTTTTCATCAAAATGGCACTGGATGGACCCAGGAGGGACCTAGGGGCCTCAACTCTCTGTGAGGAAGAGGAGGCTTGCAGCACTCTAGAGAGCCCTAAGGATGCCAGCCAGCACCCCTAGAAGCTACAGGATCCGGGTTCAAAGGAGGTGCAAAATGTGGTTGATGTAGCACAACAAAAGAAGGTCCCACACCACCAGAGAACAACACAGCAAGTTGAGCATCACAGGGTGGAGTGCTGGGGACCTGGGCCAGGCTGTGCATGAAGGAATTTTGCAAAGAGTGCACAGAGGCCTCAGTAGGCAAAGAAGACATAATACACAGGGGTACCATCGTTCTCAGGGAAGGCAAGGTCCTACCCCCTCAAAATTGCATCAGCAGGACCTCAAGACAGTCTATTGTGGTTCTAAAAATTCTGGACCCATGTAATTTACTTTGCCACAGCAGTACGATTTTAGTATCAAAAGACCGATAATGACTAGTACACTAAGCATGAGCATTTTCGCTCAATTCCAGCAGCGTTTTCACCTCGAAATCGCCATTTTCGTCCTGCACTCGTGGCTCCCATTTTATACACGGGAGCCATTTTTAAAAGTTGCCCTCACATAGGCTTATAATACAGTCAGATTTGATTCCGAGGACACGTACACCTTGATTGACTTTTCTCTGACCTGGGCAAGCTGGAACCATTGCCTCAGGCCAAACCTGTTTGGTCAGTCCCTCTCCCAGTGGCCGAATCAGATAGCATCAAGGCACACCATGCCATAAAACCCTTATTATCGCTCACACACTCTGCCTAATCTTGCTCACACCTGCACCTGCTCTTTTCTTCTTCTTACTTTACGAGGGGGAGGTGCCCGTTTTTATTGGGGGTCCACACTTATCTGATGTAAAATTCTAGGCCTTGCCGGGTAATTTATTATGGGTTGGATGACATGAAATATGAGGTTTCATCATGACACTGTTTTTTCCTTTGTAGTGAAAACATGTGAATGACCAACCAAAATGTCAAGAATGTTTGCCTGAAGCTTAAAAAACTGTATATAAGGAAACCTGACTTTGCATTGGAGAACAGTCTCCTGAGAACATACAAACCGTGCTGCTGTACTTCTAGGACGCTTGTCACTTGGTTGCAGCCAATAAATTCGATCTTTGACTTCACCTAGAAGACTCTGAGTTTCTGTGGTCTGAATCAGGAAAGTACCCGAGGTCTTTGGGTGTACCCTGGCACCGCTGGGTTACCGGATCAGTACCGGTTCTGAAAAACCCAGTACCTCAGTTGGCGCCCAACGTGGGGCGATACCAGCGGTACCGGTCCAAGCCTGAGGTCCGTGGGGAGCTTCGTGTGAAAATTCTGGAGGAAGGCCGCCACTTCATCGACCCCTGCATGTCGACGTGGTCCGAAAGGCTTTGCTGCGAGGTTCCCCGCATCCCGACGGCTACGAAGGACTGCTGCCCTGGCTATCGCCCTGATTTGGACCCTTGATGTTTGGTAGAGCGAAACGATAAGACGAGTCTTCTGGTGACGTCATCGATATTTTCAGATAAGTATAAGTGGAGCGTCTCCCAGTCCTTAGTTGGACACTTGGTTTGGTCCTTAGTTGGACATTTGGTTTGGTATCCCTTCGGGATCACTTTGATTTGGAACTTGCAAGTACCAAAGCCGAAGGACTCGTGTATTCACGAGACTATCGTAAACGATAATCCTTTGAAGTTTGAAGCTAGACTAGTGAGCGAAGATGCCTGGTCTTAGCAGACTTGGAAATTTGTTTTGTCTTGGTTGTAAAAGGGACTCCCGGTTGGAGGACTCATGTCCGGTTCCTCCGATTGGAACTCCAACCTATGAACTATATGTGAAGCACGGAGTAGGCCCCATCACGTTTAATAAAGTATGGGTCCGCTATTCTTGGAAATAATTGAGAAAAGTTTTCTTTTTTCTTGTAAATATGACTTACAACTAGGATCTGCAAATGGTTCTGTAAGTAAATTGCGACGGCGCTATTTATGAAAAATGGCTAAAGCGCGCTGTATTGTGTGTACTGAGTGTTTTCTGTTTATATCTGAAATGAGCTCAATGTGTGTTTGTGGGTCTTCTTGATGTTTACAGTTTGTTAAGTAAAATGTTGGTTAATTAATATTAAGTAGAAACTTAGAAAAAATCCAGAAATGAACCATGTGATGTGCTAACATAGCTATATGTTGCTCTTTAATTTATAGAATGAGCAATTGTGCACATATACAAAACTGCCGTTAAATGCTTAATAAATTAGAAAACACATTCAATAGATATGAATAGGGCCCCAAAAAAAAAACGAAATTATCTATTTTTGCAACAAAAAAAAAATACATTTACAGCATTTTTCTTAGATGCATTGTATTAGATGTTCACAGGCAAACTTTTCAGCTGCAGTATATTTGATAGGAATGTTCAATTCAGCCAGCACTTTCTCAGTTAAACATGGGTGGAATTTTGCATAACCTTCCTTTTAAATGAAAGTGGCGCAAAAATGTGACGCATTTCAAGTTAGGCTTATGCGCTTAGGCTTGTGAGTTAATGTATCCCAAATAATAGGCAAGGGATGCAGCTTGCATTTATATGTGGAATTATCACAAAAAAAAGAAAAATTGTTTTTTTTTTAAAGAAAATTATTAATTATGGAAAAATTATTTAAAAAATAAGTGCCTTTAAAAATTGTTTTTTAATATTTATAAAGCTTAATACCTATACTATGACCTCCTAACATTAAAATTTAATTTAAGTTATGTTGCACCGCTAAAATGACATTTGTATGTGCAATTTTCCCTTGGCGCAGGAGCAAACAAGCTCATTTCTATAAAGTATAAGTTAATATTTTCAATGGCTGACTCATGGATTGTGTAATAGACATTCTGGTAATGCATATTATGCAAGAAAATTGTAGGATATTGATTTTTTAATGCCTAAAATATCAAAGTCGATTTTGGGCAAAAGCACTGTTTAAACTGCATTTTCTTTCATTCAGAGTACTTTTTAAAGTGTCTCAGGCTTCAGTAAATGCATACATTTAGGTTTGATATATATTTGCAGGTTGTGCCTTCTTATGATTCAATGAGTCAATGTGCCAGTACAAAGGCTTGTTTTAATATCAAGGTTGAAGGTTCTAACTTCAGCTGGGCCTACTGAGACTTTCATTCATTTGAGGTTGGTGAAATATGTACCATTGCATGGGATTGCAACAAGCATTTATTCTAACAAATGGTATGTGTGTTATTAAGGTTTGTGAATTATTCACAGTAAATGTAGTTTAATAATCTGGAAATAAAGATAATTTTTTAGCGCCTAAAAAGGAAAAATTATTTTTTTTAAATAGAGTGAATTATTGCAGGTTAGAAGGAAAATAGGAAGGCCTACTGTCTTTGACAGATTCAGAGTGGCAGAAGCTAAGAGAGCTACAGAGGCTGGCTCAAGTCACGCTGCTGAGATGCTATCTTTAGTTTTCCCATAAACAATGGAGGAGGCTGTCATGTTGACACTTGTGACCTTTTAAATTAGGGCCTTGTCTCTGTGAAATGCAGAATGACCCTACAGGCCTCTAAAAGTGGGATTTCTGGTTTCTCCAGAAGAACATCAATACAATTAAAGAACTTAATTCCAAAGGGAAAATATAAAAAAAAGGGGGTTTCTTCGAAAGTCCCAACATCATGTTAAATGCTCTGCAGAACTGATACATTTGTGTCTCCGCTCTAAAAAAATAAAATGATGCCTGCTAGTTGCTTTTATTTGACAGAAAACAAAGTGTTGCATTAAGTCTTAGACAGAAAATAAGATGCAGCCCTTTTCTAAAATTTTGAAGGCTACATGCCTTAATGAGAACGATTTGCCAATTAAGACTTATTTTTCACAGTGGAAATTGTAGGTGCCAAATTAATATGGAATGTCAGTGTAACAATTTTGACTTTTAGAAAGGTAAAACTAAGGTGGCTTGATGTTGCGAAGTAACTGACAAGAGGGTAACAGTTAAGTAATGGAAATTTATTTTCATGTATTTGGTCCTATCATGAATTGTTCTTGCTGGTCCTGTATGTTAGAAGAGAAACAGTAAAGTTATATTTGACAGCAGATTTCCATTGCCTGGTGATCTACTGTCAAAAGGAGGGTAAGGATTTTAAACCTGACAAATTAAACAGGCCCAAATATTGGGTTTTGGGCTGCAGGTTTACAGTGCATAAAGTACATGACATGGTGTTGTATGTCACCGCTTATTCACACATGCTATTGTTTTGTCTATGCTTTTTGTGCTTGATACACAGCAAGTATATCTGATGGCTTGACGTTTTGTGCGTTTTTATTATTTTTTATTTGTTTTTTGCATGTTTGTTGCTGCTTTTGATACTATTACAAGCTCCCCTGTGTTGTGAGGGGATGGTCATGACGATGCCCATCGCTACGCAACAGTTGGTTGAACTTGTTCTGGTTACTAAATTCCACAGATAATGATATTTCATGCTGTGAACATAAGAGACAACACTTCACCAGTGCATGTCTATTTGGCTATAATGGTATTGAAGGAAAATAAAAAGAGATATACAGGATCAAAGTGTGTCACCTGCAGTTAGACACGTTACTGCCCCTTCCCTTAAAGGAACAGGCAGCCCTACATTTATGTAGCCTTGATTGGACCTAAGGATGAAATTATAGATCTGTGACTCAAGGTGGCCTAATTTCTATATTACATTAGTTAATGATGTTCTGTTTCCTAAGTAGCATATGGCTTTCGTTCCTTAAAAGAAAACCAGGTTTTCATTTTTTCCTGAAGAAGGAACTGAAACATTAGCTAGGAGTACCGTATATGGTGTAGTCGCCAACGGTAGAGTTAAAATTTGTGTAACTTTGGCCTTTGTGCATCACCCGTACTCTCGGTGTTGTGTCACATGCCTGACTATCACCCAAATAATTTTTTTTGTTCTTCCTATAGATTTTTTCTTTTGTTACTTCCCCTGACCAATGTCGCATCATGCTTAGTTATTGAGATTTTAGCTATGTCCTAGTCCCATTTCTCTTTTTCGAATTCCTTTCACCAGTCAGCCCTTTTATTATTATTGATGTATTGTTCAGGTTCACATTTCCAGACTGCAGTGATGTACCAGGGACACCCATGTTATGTATATTTCCCTTTGGTATGACCAGACTGGTTTTCAAGAATTTGCCTTAGGCCTGCTTCAATGTTTTCCAGCCTGACTGTCAGGGTAGCGATAGACTGGTTAACTGACTCAATATTATAGTAAGACAAGTTTTCCATTTCAATAGGAGATATCTTATGTTTACCTTTTTGAACATGACGAATTTTCAATGTCTATTTTAATTTGGTTTTCGGTTCCCTTCTGTTCCTGCTACTTTAATTTTTGGTGGGATCAGATGTGTCCTAATCATGCAAATATCAGGACCCTCTAGTTCTTGTCTTTTTGTTTGCACATTTAACTATTAGCCTGTGTATTGCATAGTGCACCTGATGCACAGTTTTTAAAGGAAGGTTTCTACATGTCCCTGATAATCGGTATCATGTGATTTCTCTATTGAGATGTTCTAAGATAAGGAGGAACACCTAGACTTAATCATTGAGGAAAATATGTGTTTACCCCATTAGACAATGCCACTGTGTGAGGAAATCCATTCAGATAGAATTCTCATGTAGCTATAGATGGCAGAGAATAACGGAGAGAACCCAAATAAAGATGCTAGAGACCCTGTTTTGCCCTTCTGCCTTTGTCTTTGTATTTTATGCCCATGGTGTATGGCTACTCCTTTGAAGATTGCAGACCACCTGCTTGCAGTCCCCTTGCTAAAAACCATTAACTGTTTTTTTTACTAAATTGAAGGAAACTAACAACTGTGGCACATTTCCTACGTCACTAGATTCTGCGGGTATCAAGTCATAATAACCTGCAGGACATTGATTTAAGCCTAATTCCCATCAGTGACAGCTACAGATGAAAGACGGATGTCTTGGCCCTACAGTCTCAGCACCCAGAAAGTAGCAAAGCTGGACAGCGATCGCCAGCGCATGGTATCGTACTTGCTCCATCAGACGGCGTTGGACATCACAAAACCAAAGTTTCAGTGTAAAAGAGCTAAAGAGAAGGATTCCTGTTGTTGATAGCAGAGCTGTTTTGAGGTTTCATTTCTCTACCTGTCATGTGCTGGTAACCTCTGACAGTGTGCAATCCCTTGAGCCCCTTGGCCTGAGTTTTTGCCACACCCCCCCTTTTCTTTGCTCCAACGGAAGAAGGGCAGTGCACCGGAGATTTCAAGTTTGGAAAAAGGCACTCTATTGTGGTGCCCATGAAAGAGCAGCTTGAGCGTCCTCTGACACTAAATAATGAGTGTTGGAGTCTGAAAGTGCTGCTGAGCTTGAGCTATTTCCCAATTAATGGTGCTTGGGTCTGCACGAGATGATTTGTGCCCTTGATCAATGAAGAGCACATTGTTTGTAGTATCTGCCACAGAGGAGAGACACTGGTGCATTGCTTTAAGACATTGAGACTTTCGAGTGAGCTGTGGGTGTTTGCCAGGAGGGCACTCCAACTAAGCAGTACTTTTCTCACGAAGAGGCTTGAATTGAGAGGCCCATGCGAAAGAAAACAACAAAAGAAAATTTGATGGAAAATAGAAGCCTGCCAGAGAGGCTTTTTGAACGGACTCTGGGCATAGTTGGTTTCACAAGAGGTTTCCGTGTGATTGTATAGACTAGGTGTTAGGAGACTGATTGTTTTGCTGGCATTGTTTTAAAGTACTATTCTGTTTAGTAAAAGCAGAATAAAGTCCATTTTCTGTGGAAAGAGTACCCCCTTTTCACCTTAGAGCATTGATGAGAGTCACCACTGTTCCACCTGAACATACAAAAATTACTGAAATGCAGAGGAGCCCTAAAAATGTTATTAGATAATTTTAGGATTTGCTTTTTGGTTAGGGTTGTGAAAAATTATTATTTCATTTGTAATAGTGGTCACTACTTTCTCCCGTTGTCTATATGTTCTAAATAACGTGTTTTCTAGTGTCTTTTAAACATGACGTTGTCATTTATGGTTGGGATTGTTTTTCTCTACTCAATTGACTTCTGCACCCACTTCCCAACCTATGTCTTTGCCTACTATTGTTTCTTTGCACTCTTTTCACTCTTTTCCTGAACATGAGCAGGTTAGAAGATCAGAATTCGTAAGCAATTCTTTTGTACAGCTTCTGCATCAACACTAGTTAGTAGTGAACATCACTAATTGTTGGGTGTGTGATCTTATGCCACCTACTGCAGATAGAGGTATTCCTTATTTTGTCCTGCCATATGTGGCCTTTTGTGATACTTCATGTTCGAGGAGACCTGTCCAGAGAGAGTTACCAAGTACTAGAATTTTGCTCCAGCAACATCTCCATGGCCTTATAAACATAGACCTGGACTCAGATTAGCATGGGAATAGGTTTATTGCCTATGTAAGGGCAAAATGAGGGTTTGTGGTTCTAAAAATTCTGGACCCATGTAATTTACTTTGCCACAGCAGTACGATTTTAGTATCAAAAGACCGATAATGACTAGTACACTAAGCATGAGCATTTTCGCTCAATTCCAGCAGCGTTTTCACCTCGAAATCGCCATTTTCGTCCTGCACTCGTGGCTCCCATTTTATACACGGCAGCCATTTTTAAAAGTTGCCCTCACATAGGCTTATAATACAGTCAGATTTGATTCCAAGGACACGTACACCTTGATTGACTTTTCTCTGACCTGGGCAAGCTGGAACCATTGCCTCAGGCCAAACCTGTTTGGTCAGTCCCTCTCCCAGTGGCCGAATCAGATAGCATCAAGGCACACCATGCCATAAAACCCTTATTATCGCTCACACACCCTGCCTAATCTTGCTCACACCTGCACATGCTCTTTTCTTCTTCTTACTTTACGAGGGGGAGGTGCCCATTTTTATTGGGGGTCCACACTTATCTGATGTAAAATACTAGGCCTTGCCGGGTAATTTATTATGGGTTGGATGACATGAAATATGAGGTTTCATCATGACACTGTTTTTTCCTTTGTAGTGAAAACATGTGAATGACCAACCAAAATGTCAAGAATGTTTGCTTGAAGCTTAAAAAACTGTATATAAGGAAACCTGACTTTGCATTGGAGAACAGTCTCCTGAGAACATACAATTCGTGCTGTTGTACTTCTAGGACACTTGTCACTTGGTTGCAGCCAATAAATTCGATCTTTGACTTCACCTAGAAGACTCTGAGTTTCTGTGGTCTGAATCAGGAAAGTACCCGAGGTCTTTGGGTGTACCCTGGCACCGCTGGGTTACCGGATCAGTACCGGTTCTGAAAAACCCAGTACCTCACTATGTCGATGATGTCCACCCTCTGTGTCCTTAGGAGCACGCTTGTTGTTGTGAGAGGAGTCCCAGAGTACCAGTCGTTGTCTTGAAAGGTGCCTGTTTGGAGCAGGGGAGTGACTCCGTCACTCCACTGGAGATTTCTCCAGTTCTTCTGGTGCAGGATGAAGTCAGGGAGTCCCAAGAGCGTGCACACCATGGAAACTGTTGCAGTTGCTGACTTGGAGCTGAGGTTGCTGAAGAAAAGTGTCTCTTGTAGACACTTTGCTGCAGTTACAGCGTTTCGTGGAGCAGGCTGCGGTTGATCCGAGGTCGGAAGATTCTGAAGTTGTTGCAGAGGATTCCTGAAGGAAACTTGCAAGCAGAATCTGAAGAGAACCCACAGGAGAGACCCTATATAGTCCTGAGAGGGGGATTGGCTACCTTATCAGGTATGGACCTATCAGGAGGGGTTTCTGATGTCACCTGCTGGCACTGGCCACTCAGAGTCCTCCAAAGTGCCCCCACACCTTGCAAAGCAAGATGGCTGAAGTCTGGGACACACTGGAGGAGCTCTGGGCACCAGTCCTAGGGTGGTGATGTACAGGGGAGTGGTCACTCCCCTTTCCTTTGTCCAGTTTTGCGCCAGAGGTGGGGACCATGGGGTCCCTGAACTGGTGTAGACTAGTTTATGCAAGGAGGGCACCTTCAAAGCATTTCCAGAGGCTGGGGGAAGCTACCCCTTCCCAGCCTGTAACACCTATTTCCAAAGGGAGAGGGTGTAACACCCTGCTCTCAGAGGGAATGCTTTGTTCTGCCTTCCTGGGACTGGGCTGCCCAGACCCCAGGAGGGCAGAACCCTGTCTGTGAGGTAGCAGCAGCTGTAGCTGCAGTGCAAGCCTCAGAGAGCTGGTTTGGCAGTACTGGGGGTCCATGGTGGAGCCCCCAGGATGCATGGAATTGGCTCTCCAATACCATATTTGGAATGGGGGGACAGTTCCATGATCTTAGACATGTTACATGGCCACATTCGGAGTTACCATTGTGAAGCTACATATAGGTATTGACCTATATGTAGTGCACATGAGTAATGGTATCCCCACACCCACAAAGTCCTGGGAAATGGCCCTGAATTATGTGGGGTCACCTCTGCTAGTGCAAGTGTGCCCTCACACTTAGTAACTTTGCACCTAACCTTCAGCAAGTTTAGGTTAGACATATAGGTGACTTATAAGGTACTTAAGTGCAGTGAAAATGGCTGCGAAATAACGTGTGCTTTATTTCACGCAGGCTGCAATGGCAGGCCTGTGCAAGGGTTTGTCTGAGTTCCCTATTTGTGGCAAAAGAAATGCTGCAGCCCATATGGATCTCCTGGAGCCACAATGCCCAGGGTACCTAGGTACCATATACTAGGGACTTATAAGGGGGATCCAGTGTGCCAACTGAATTTGGCAAATTAAGTCACTAACCTACAGTGACAAATTTAAAAGCAGAGAGAGCAGAAGCACTGAGGGTCTGGTTAGCAGAGCCTCAGTGACACAGTTAAGCACTATACAGACACACACATTAGGCCATAAACTATGAGCACTGGGGCCCTGACCAGCAGGATCCCAGTGAGACAGGCAAAAACATACTGACATACAGGTAAAAATAATGGTAACATGCCAAGGAATATGGTACTTTCCTACAGATAGTAAGTATCAAACATATTTGTTTTCACTATATATGTACTCTCTGGGTCAAGAATTCAGGACGTGGATTCGTGTTTTGGCAAGGCCCAGACCGACCCAAACAATTCCCCTAGACTTGGAGTACAACCTAGATAAACTCAACCTGTCACAACACTCAGATGAACTTATATCTCTATGCAAAAGCATTTTCGCTGTTTGTGATGTGCAAAAAGCACATTGCGATGCCCAATCCCCGTTTTGCGAGTCGGTAACCTAGTTACGACTCGCAAAACGGGACTGCGAGTCGCAATTAGGAAGAGGTGTTCCCCTTCCTAATTGCAAGTCGCAGCGCGATGCTGTATTGCTTTGTGACTGCGAACGCGTTCGCAATGCAATGGCAGTTACCACCAGTGTCAGACTGGTGGTAACCCATTCGCAAAACGGAAGGGGTCCCGATGGGACCCCTTCACCTTTGTGAATGGCATGGAAAACATTTTTTCAGAGCAGGCAGTGGTCTTATGGACCACTGCCTGTTCTGAAAAAATGAAACAAAAACGTTTAATTTTTTAGTTTTGTAATGCATCTCATTTCCTTTAAGGAAAACGGACTGCATTCCAAAAAAAAAAAAAAACTGCTTTATTGAAAAGCAGTCACAGACATGGTGGCCTGCTGTCTCCAGCAGGCCATCATCCCTGTGAGTGCCGCCACTCGCATGGGGGTCGCAAATTGCGACCCACCTCATGAATAATAATGAGGTGGGCCTTTGCGACCCCCTTGCGAGTCGCAGATGGTGTCAGGAACACCATCCTACATTCTGGATTGCGACTCGCAAATTGCGAGTCGGTCTGACTTGCAATTTGCGACTCGCAATCCAGAATTTTGCTAATAGTGAGCAACAGTTGTCTGCAACAAGCTGAATGTACATAGGTGCATTCCGTTATTTCAGAATGACAGAATTATAATCATTAACATGCTTGGAGGCCTCTGATCTTCTCAGATTATATGTATTTTCTGGTCATTTTCTTGTCAGTGTATGTCTGATGGCAGATAAAAGGCTGTTCATTCTTCCTTTGGAAATGATAGGTCTTGGAAATCCAAAACAACATATTGTATAAAATTTTCCTTTACATCTGTATCTTCATCCACAGTACTTTGCACATATATGTCTTTGGAAGCGTAAAACATGCTGTTTTAGGCATTTGTCTTCGTTCTGTTTTGGAATGGTGCATGTAACATACTGTCTTATAAAAGACAGTACAGAGTCATCACTGTCAGTTCTAAATTTTGTTGCTTCCTTTATCTATGAGAGCATGTGTACATGAGGAGCACCTCTTGCCTGGCATTTTTCGCACCAAAAGAAATCTGTAATTTCACCAAGAGTAGGGTTTCCTTTATTGTATATGAAAACCAGCATGGATTAAAACACGTGATTAAAATACCTACACACATGAGCAGGATCCAAAGAGCAAACTTCATCTGCTGTCTTCAAGTTGATGTCCTTAATTTTGAAGTTTACTTCTCTTATGAACTCAAGTAAATCATCCCATGTATATGCTGTGCAACTAAGTGTGACAAACCAAGTAGGTGCAATTCAATTTCGGAGCATACACTTACGTTATCCATGACAATGTTACCAATATTCACTAGCTCCAGGTTGACATGCCATCAAATTAATTAGGTTGCATTCCAGGTTTTCGTCCTTACTTTGTACTTTGTCAACAAAGTCCCTTGCAGTGAGATTTTGCAGATTAACTTCTGTCTTTAGAATGAGTTCCACAGCATAAGAGAGTCCTTACAAGTCACTCTTGAATAATGGATGGAATATATATGGAATACACTGACAAAAGGTAAAGTCCTCTGAATGTATTCTCCTTGACCTGTATTCAGCTGCTGGTCCTTGAACAGGACCGTCATCGTATGGGCCACCTACTCTAGTGGGAAATACCTGTGGAAAACAGCGAGCTTCTAAACTTTTTTTCCATACACCCATTGGACCTCCTTTAGCTTGTTTCATTTGAACCGGATCGATTATGTAGCTCATTTATTTGTTCTGACTTCTGTTTATCCACTTTTTTTGTTTCCCTACTTGATTGTAATACTTCATGAAGGAAAGTACCATCTTGCCTGGCATGTTACCCCCATATTTCACTGTATGTATGTTGTTTTAGCCCTTTTGTCACTGGGATCCTGCCAGGCAGGACCCCAGTGCTCATAGTATGTGCCCTGTATGTGTTCCCTGTGTGGTGCCTAACTGTATCAATGAGGCTCTGCTAACTAGAACCTCAGTGTCTATGCTCTCGATGCTTTCTAAATTTGTCACTACAGACTAGTGACTAAATTTACCACTTCTCATTGGCACACTGTGTGAGAAAGTAGCCTCTTTCTAGCCTTGTTACCCCCACTTTTGGCCTGTTTGTGAGTATATGTCAGGGTGTTTTCACTGTCTCCTGGGATCCTGCTAGCCAGGGCCCAGTGCCCATAGGGAAAACCCTATGTTGTAGTGTGGTTGTTATGTGTCACTGGGATCCTGCTAGCCAGGACCCCAGTGCTCATAAGTTTGTGGCCTATATGTATGTGTTCCCTGTGTGATGCCTAACTGTCTCACTGAGGCTCTGCTAACCAGAACCTCAGTGGTTATGCTCTCTCTGCTTTCCAAATTGTCACTAACAGGCTAGTGAACAATTTCACCAATTCACATTGGCATACTGATACACCCATATAATACCCTAGTGTAATTGTACTGAGGTACCATGGGTATTGGGGTTCCAGGAGATCCCTATGGGCTGCAGCATTTATTTTGCCACCCATAGGGAGATCTGACAATTCTTACACAGGCCTGCCAGTGCAGCCTGAGTGAAATAACGTCCACGTTATTTCACAGCCATTTACCACTGCACTTAAGTAACTTATAAGTCACCTATATGTCTAACCTTCACCTGGTGAAGGTTGGGTGCAAAGTTACTTAGTGTGTGGGCACCCTGGCACTAGCCAATGTGCCCCCACATTGTTCAGGGCAAATTCCCCGGACTTTGTGAGTGCGGGGACACCATTACACGCGTGCACTATACATAGGTCACTACCTATGTATAGCGTCACAATGGTAACTCCGAACATGGCCATGTAACATGTCTAAGATCATGGAGAGAATTCTATGATCCCCCGGGTCTCTAGCACAGAACCTGGGTACTGCCAAACTGCCTTTCTGGGGTCTCCACTGCAGCTGCTGTTGCTGCCAACCCCTCAGACAGGTTTCTGCCCTCCTGGGGTCCAGGCAGCCCTGGCCCAGGAAGGCAGAACAAAGGATTTCCTGTGAGAGAGGGTGTAACACCCTCTCCCTTTGGAAATAGGTGTAAAGGCTGGGAAGGAGTAGCCTCCCCCAGCCTCTGGAAATGCTTTGATGGGCACATATTGTGCCCATCTCTGCATAAGCCAGTCTACACCGGTTCAGGGATCCCCCAGCCCTGCTCTGGCGTGAAACTGGACAAAGAAAAGGGGAGTGACTACTCCCCTAACCTGCACCTCCCAGGGGAGGTGCCCAGAGCTCTTCCAGTGTGCCCCAGACCTCTGCCATCTTGGATTCAGAGGTGTTGCTGGCACACTGGACTGCTCTGAGTGGCCAGTGCCAGCAGGTGACATCAGAGACTCCTTCTGATAGGCTCTTACCTCTCTTAGTAGCCAATCCTCCTTCCTAGGTAGCCAAACCTCCTTTTCTGGCTATTTAGGGTCTCTGCTTTGGGGAATTCTTCAGATAACGAATGCAAGAGCTCTTCCTCTGCATCTCCCTCTTCACCTTCTGCCAAAGGATCGACCGCTGACTGCTCAGGACGCCTGCAAAACCGCAACAAAGTAGCCAGACGACTACTAGCAACCGTGTATCGCTTCATCCTGCCGGCTTTCTCGACTGTTTTCAGGTGGTGCATGCTCTGGGGGTAGCCTGCCTCCTTCTTGCACCAGGAGCTCTGAAGAAATCCCCTGTGGGTCGACGGAATCTTCCCCCTGCAACCGCAGGCAACAAAAGACTGCATCACCGGTACTCTGGGTCCCCTCTCAGCACGACGAGCGTGGTCCTTGGAACTCAGCAACTCTGTCCAAGTGACTCCCACAGTCCAGTGACTCTTCAGTCCAAGTTTGGTGGAGGTAAGTCCTTGCCTCCCCACGCTAGACTGCATTGCTGGGTACTGCGTGATTTGCAGCTGCTCCGGCTCCTGTGCACTCTTCCAGGATTTCCTTTGTGCACAGCCAAGCCTGGGTCCCCAACACTCTAACCTGCAGTGCACAACCTTCTGAGTTGTCCTCCGGCGTCGTGGGACTCCCTTTTGTGACTTCGAGTGGACTCTGGTTCACTCCTCTTCTAAGTGCCTGTTCCGGTACTTCTGTGGGTGCTGCCTGCTTCTGCGAGGACTCCCTGACGTGCTGGGCACCCCCTCTCTCTCCTCATCCAAGTGGTGACATCCTGGTCCCTCCTGGGCCACAGCAGCATCCAAAAACCCTAACCGCGACCCTTGCAGCTAGCAAGGCTTGCTTGCGGTCTTTCTGCGTGGGAATACCTCTGAAAGCTTCTTCACGACGTGGGACATCCATCCTCCAAAGGGGAAGTTCCTAGTCCTCTTCGTTCTTGCAAAACACCAAGCTTCTTCCGTCCAGTGGCAGCTTCCTTGCACCCTCAGCTGGCATTTCCTGGGCTCCTGCCAACTCTTGACACTGTCGCGACTCTTGGACTTGGTCCCCTTGTCTTACAGGTACTCAGGTCCGGAAATCCACTGTTGTTGCGTTGCTGGTGTTGGTTTTCCTTGCAGAATCCCCCTATCACGACTTCTGTGCTCACTGGGGGTTGTAGGTGCACTTTACACCTACCTTACAGGGTCTTGGGGTGGGCTATTTTTCTAACCCTCACTGTTTCCTTACAGTCCCAGCGACCCTCTACAAGCTCACATATATTTGGGGTCCATTCGTGGTTCGCATTCCACTTTTGGAGTATATGGATTGTGTTGCCCCTATACCTATGTGCTCCTATTGCAATCTATTGTAACTTTACACTGCTTGCATTACTTCCTTTTGCTATTACTGCATAATTTGGGTATTGTGTACATATATCTTGTGTATATTTGTCATCCTCATACTGAGGGTACTCACTGAGATACTTTTGGCATATTGTCATAAAAATAAAGTACCTTTATTTTTAGTATATCTGTGTATTGTGTTCTCTTATGATATTGTGCATATGACACCAGTGGTATAGTAGGAGCTTTACATGTCTCCTAGTTCAGCCTAGGCTGCTTTGCTATAACTACCTTCTATCAGCCTTAGCTGCTAGAAACACCTATTCTACACTAATAAGGGATAACTGGACCTGGCATAAGGTGTAAGTACCTCTGGTACCCACTACAAGCCAGGCCAGCCTCCTACATTGGATGTGCAGTGGTGGGATAAGTACTTGTAACTACTTACCACTTTGTCATTTTGTACTTTTCATAAGAGAAAAATATACAAAACAAGTTCAGTGTATGTACACCTAACCAAAATGTTTTGCTTTTCTTCTCTTACACTTTCTGCTAAGTGCTGAAAAGTACTCCTAAACTTTCTAAAAGTTTGAAAAAGTTTGAAAAAGTTTTTTTTTCTGTTCTTTAAAAAGTCCCGGAACTTTTTCTCTCTTCTCACTGTCTCTAAACCTTCTTCTATCATGCCTGATGTAGGAACTTCTCTTAAAATGGTCAATACTACTTATGACAATCTAAACTTTAAGAGCCTCAGGAGTCTCTGCATTGATACAGGTTTAGTGGTGGGAAAGAACACTTCTAGAGACTTTCTGTATAACATGCTCATTGAGAATGATAAGTCCCTAGGTGGCACTTCATCTGAGAAGTTAGTAGATAGTTCACACTCTGACTCAGGGGAACCCCTTGAGGGAGGTGTACAGGGTTCTCTTCCAAATCTGCCCCTTAGCAGACCACCTAGCAATGCTGGTAGTAATAGAAGCTCTCATCATAGTAGGGATGTTTTTGTTCCTGAAGACCAGGTTTTTAGAGTGCAAACTGTTAGAGACAGGTCTCCCTCTGTTAATTCCAATATATCCTCAGTGTCCAAGCACTCCCAACCCACCCACCCTGAAGACAACATGTTAGAAAGGGAACTCAAAAAGTTGAGAGTGGAAGAGACCAGGCTGAAGCTTAAACAGCAACAGCTGGCTCTAGACAGGGAATCCCTAGACCTGGAGAAGGAGAGACAGAGGTTGGGGTTTGGACCCCATGGTGGCAGCAGCAGTATTCCTGATAGTAATCCTGTGAGAGAGCATGATTCCAGGAATCTGCACAAGACAGTTCCCCCTTACAAGGAGGGGGATGACATCAACAAGTGGTTTGCTGCACTTGAGAGGGCCTGTATGGTACAGGGGGTCCCTCAAAGGCAGTGGGCTGCTATTCTATGGCTATCTTTCAATGGAAAGGGTAGGGATAGGCTCCTTACTGTTAGAGAAAGTGATGGCAATAATTGTGAAGTTTTGAAGGATGCACTTTTGGATGGATTTGGCTTAACCACTGAACAATACAGGATTAAGGGCCAGATGTAGCAAAGGGTTTGCGCCTCGCAAACAGCGAAAAAGGCCGTTTGCGAGGCGCAAAAGCCTCCCTGCTATGCAGAAATGCATTTTGCGAGTCGAATCCGACTCGCAAAATGCATTTCCGACTCGCAAATAGGAAGGGGTGTTCCCTTCCTATTTGCGACTCGCAATGCTATTCAATTTCTTTCACGGTCGCAAATGAAATCGCAGCTACCATCCACTTGAAATGGATGGTAACCCAGTGGCAAACGGGAAGGGGTCCCCATGGTACCCCTTCCCCTTTGTGAAAGGAAAAAAAAAAAATTCAGAGCAGGTAGTGGTCCTATGGACAACTGCCTTCTCTGAAACATACCGAAACAAAAGGTTTTTTTTTTTTCTAAGTGCAGCTCATTTTCCTTTAAGGAAAACGGGCTGCAGATAGAAAAAAAAAACTGCTTTATTAAAAAGCAGTCACGGACATTGTGGTCTGCTGTCTCCAGCAGGCCACCATCCCCGTGAGTGCCCATACTGGCAATGGGGTCGCAAACTGCGACCCACCTCATTAATATTCATGAGGTGGGTCTTTGCGACCCCATTGCGAGTTGCAGAAGGTGTCTGAGACACATTTCTGCATACCAAATTGCAAGTCACAATTTTCTACCTACCTACATCTGGCCCTAAGTTCAGAGACACCAGAAAAGAGTCCTCACAAGACTGGATAGACTTTGTTGACTGTTCAGTGAAGGCCTTGGAGGGGTGGTTACATGGCGGTAAAGTTTCTGACTATGAAAGCCTGTATAATCTTATTATGAGAGAGCATATTCTGAATAACTGTGTGTCTGACTTGTTACACCAATATCTAGTGGACTCAGATCTGAACTCTCCCCAAGAATTGGGAAAGAAGGCAGACAAATGGGTCAGAACAAGAGTGAACAGAAAAGTTCATACAGAGCGTGACAAGGATGGCAAAAAGAAGAATGGTAGGTCTTCTGACAAGTGTGGGGACAAATCTAAAAATGAGTCTTCATCAGGCCCACAAAAACACTCTGGTGGGGGTGGCAGGTCCAAATCCTCTTGTAATCAAATAAAAAAGCCTTGGTGTTATTGATGTAAAGTAAAAGGCCATTGGACAACTGATGCCAGTTGTCCAAAGAAAAACACCCAACCTCCCACTACCACAACCCCTACTGCAACCTCTAGTGCCCCTAGTAATAGTAGTGGTGGTGGGAGCAAACCTACTAATAGCCAATCCAATGGAGTAGCTGGGCTCACTTTTGGAAATTTAGTTGGGGTTGGTCTTGTTAGGGAGACCACAGAGGCTGTGTTAGTCTCTGTAGGTGCCATTGATTTGGCCACCTTGGTTGCTTGTCCCCTCAATATGGATAAGTACAAGCAACTTCCCCTAATCAATGGTGTTGAGGTTCAGGCCTACAGGGACACAGGTGCCAGTGTTACCATGGTAATACAGAAACTGGTACAACCTGAACAACACCTACTTGGTCACCAGTACAAAGTGACAGACGCTCATAACAACACTCTTAGCCACCCCATGGCTGTTGTGAATCTCAAATGGGGGGGGGGTTACTGGTCCGAAGAAAGTTGTGGTTGCCTCAACTTTACCTGTAGACAGTCTACTAGGGAATGATTTAGAGACATCAGCTTGGGCAGAAGTGGAGTTGGAGGCTCATGCAGCAATGCTGGGCATTCCTGTGCATATTTTTGCTTTAACCAGGGCGCAGGCCAAAAAGCAAAAAGGACAGGGTGACTTGGATCCTGGAACAATGGACCAACTGCTCCCTAAAGCTAGGGATAGCAAAGGTAAATCCCTACCCACTATCCCTCCCTCTACAGATGATTCAACTTCTGAGGAAGAAGAATTTCCTCCCTGTGCAAACCCTTCACCAGAGGAGCTGGCAGCAGACACTGCTGAGCTTTTGGGTGGAGGGGGGCCTGCCAGGGAAGAGCTGAGTGTGGCACAGCAATCCTGTCCCACATTAGAGGGTCTCAGACAGCAAGCTGTAAAACAGCAAAATGGGGATGTCAGTGACTCACATAGAGATTACTGGGAGGACAACCTCTTGTACACAGAGGCAAGGGACCCAAAACCTGGAGCAGCCAGGAGATTGGTCATTCCCCTGCAGTACAGAGAGTTCCTCCTAACTCTGGCACATGACATTCCTTTGGCTGGGCATTTGGGCCAGATAAAAACATGGGAAAGGCTTGTCACCCTGTTTCACTGGCCTAGGATGTCAGAGGACACAAAAGACTTTTGTAAGTCTTGCGTGACCTGCCAAGCCAGTGGCAAGACTGGTGGTACTCCAAAGGCTCCCCTTATTCCACTACCTGTGGTTGGAGTTCCCTTTGAAAGGGTAGGGGTTGACATAGTTGGCCCCCTTGACCCTCCTACTGCTTCAGGCAATAGGTTTATCTTGGTGGTAGTGGACCATGCCACAAGATATCCTGAAGCTATTCCTTTAAGGACCACTACAGCTCCTGCAGTGGCAAAGGCCCTCCTGGGAATATTTTCCAGGGTGGGCTCCCCAAAGGAAGTAGTATCAGACAGAGGAAGCAATTTCATGTTTGCATACTTAAAGGCCATGTGGAAGGAGTGTGGTGTAACTTACAAGTTCACAACACCCTATCATCCACAAACAAATGGACTGGTGGAGAGATTTAATAAAACTCTCAAAGGCATGATTATGGGACTCCCTGAAAAACTTCGCAGGAGATGGGATATCCTTCTACCATGCCTCCTTTTTGCCTACAGGGAGGTACCCCAGAAAGGAGTGGGCTTCAGCCCCTTTGAACTTCTTTTTGGACACCCTGTTAGGGGTCCACTCACACTTGTAAAGGAGGGTTGGGAACAACCTTTAAAAGCTCCTAAGCAGGATATTGTGGATTATGTACTTGGCCTCAGATCAAGGATGGCTGAGTACATGAAAAAGGCTAGTAAAAACCTTCAGGCCAGCCAAGAGCTCCAGAAGCAATGGCATGATCAGAAGGCTGTTTTGGTTCAGTACCAACCAGGGCAGAAAGTGTGGGTCTTGGAGCCTGTGGCCCCAAGAGCACTCCAAGATAAATGGAGTGGACCCCACACAATTGTTGAAAAGAAGGGTGAAGTCACCTACTTGGTTGACTTAGGCACTGCCAGGAGTCCCCTTAGGGTGCTCCATGTCAACCGCCTGAAACCCTACTATGACAGGGCTGATCTCACCCTGCTCATGGCAACAGATGAGGGACAGGAAGAAGACAGTGATCCTCTACCTGATCTCTTCTCTTCCACAGAACAAGATGCTCTTGTGGAAGGTGTAGTTTTGGCTGATTGTCTTACTGCTGAGCAGAAAGATAATTGCATAAATCTCCTAGGACAATTTTCAGAACTCTTCTCTACTGTGCCAGGCACCACTTCTTGGTGTGAGCACACTATAGATACTGGAGACAGTTTACCTGTCAAAAGTAAGATCTATAGGCAGCCTGACCATGTCAGGGACTGCATAAAGCAAGAAGTTCAGAAAATGTTGGAACTAGGAGTGGTTGAGCACTCTGACAGTCCATGGGCTTCTCCTGTGGTACTGGTACCAAAACCCAATTCTAAAGATGGAAAGAAGGAAATGAGGTTTTGTGTAGACTATAGAGGTCTCAACTTGGTAACCAAAACTGATGCTCACCCTATACCCAGGGCAGATGAGCTTATAGATACACTGGCATCTGCCAAGTATCTAAGCACCTTTGATTTGACTGCAGGGTATTGGCAGATCAAATTGTCAGAGGAGGTGTAGTGCTTTCCTCTTATTTAGTTTCTAAGCACTAACATAACACAACAGAAATGCACTTCTGAGGTCAAAGAAGACTTTTATTGTTGTTATATGAATGACGAATTAGTAGCTTTCAAGTCCGCGTTAATCAAATAAAATATATCAGTTTGCAATATACACAGCAGGTTATATTTATAAGATATTGAATGCAAAGCAAAACAAATACTTCACCGTGTAGGAACTATTTACAGCTACATCTTTCTAAGGTCTGCAAGCTGATGACCCCTGTCAGCCGCGAGAAAGAGTTTCATCTACCCACACGGGATGCTGGCAGCTGGCGCCAAGCTCCAGCACGAGGTCCGGCAGATTCGAATCTCACTCTCTGCAGCCTGTTACATTCGTTACAAAGGTGTGCCCCCTCCTCTCAGACCTGGGAAACTGAGCAAGCCTTTTGGAGACTGGCCAGGTCTCCAAGACTACTCCTGTTCCCAAGCTCAAGCGAGGAAAAACAACGCCCATGTACTCTCTCTTATCAGGTCTAGTCTACTGTGAGAGCAAAACATCTTGGTTCATCTGGTGCAAAAACACAGCTTGGAAAAATACAGCTTGGATTCTCAACTGCAATGTCTAACTCCACGTTAAAGGCAATGGGCAGCTAACCTAAATATCAAATGCAATGTCATGTTAAAGGCAATAGGCAGCTAACCTAAATATCAAATGCAATGTATAGTGTCATGTCAAAGCCAATAAGCATCTAAGCTGAATACAAAATGCAATGTCTAATATCATGTCAAAGCCCATAGGCAGCTGAGCTGAATATAAAATGCAATGTATAATATCATGTCAAAGCCAATAGGCAGCTGAGCTGAATATAAAATGCAATGTATAATATCATGTCAAAGCCCATAGGCAGCATATCTAATAGCATGTCAAAGTCAATAGGCAGCTAAATTGAATACATCATGTCAAAGTCAATAGGCATGCAATGTCAAAGCCAATAGGCGGCTAGACTGGATACAGCATGTCAAAGCCAATAGGCAGAATACAGAATGTAATGGCTAATGCAATGTCAAAGCCCATAGGCGGCTCAACTGAATACAGAAAGTAATGGCTAATGCCATGTCAAAGCCAATAGGCACAATACAGAATGTAATGACTAATGCAATGTCAAAGCCCATAGGCGGCTAAACTGAACAAAACATACCATGTGCTACTGGTGAACATTGAGCAACTAATATGCGCAGTGGTGAAACACAAAGTCATTGGTCAAAACAAAACTTATCAAATAGCAGGACATTCTGCCCTTTGACCAATGAATTTTTGTTTCACATATCTCATATTTCAAACAAAACAACAAAAAAAAAAAAAACCATCAGATTCAAAACAATCCCTGTAAAGCAATAGAAGTGGATTAACACATTGATTTCATAACCTTTCACATCAGATACATCTACATAGAAAAGACTGGGCAATTTTTAGACTCTGAATGAGTCTCTAATTCAACAGTGTTAGCAATTTGATGTGGCATGAGTTCTACTCATGTAAAGATGCACGGTCCACTTGAAAGGTTTGCTGGAAGGTAAGCAAAAGTCAGAGTTCCATACGAGAGGGAAAAAAAAAAAGAAATAACACAGCTTAGTCCCCGTGGAAGAATGCAATCAAACAAGTTGAACTTGAACTGAAGGCGCAGTTTGCGCAAAATGGATCCATGGTGCTGGCACTTTACTCAGCCAGGTTCAGGTTGGGGATTCGGTCCCTTCCCCGACCCCACACGCACACACCGGAAAGGGGACCACACAGCGCACTCAGGGACAGTGGCGAAACGTGGTAGGATCTGCAAAAGAAACAAGTATGACTTTTCTTGCAAATAACATTTTTCATTTAAACTGCACCCTTCCTCTTTCTTTCCCTGTTTTATAATCAGCAGGACGTTTTTGGGGCCCTTTGTTATATTTTCTGCAGGTTCTGGAGGATCACTTGGGGCTTCAGCCCACACATCAGCACTGAGGTTTTTATCTGCTGCGCCACAGCTTCCCTTTTCTTGCACTGTCAGAAGGGCTGGGGCAGACTCCTTCTTTAACAAACCTCCATTCACTGCACTTTTGCCAATTTGGGCCATTCTGTCTCCAATTTGTATGAATGAATCAGATTCTTTTCTAGGTATCAGCATAATTTCGATTTTTCCTTGGTAATTTGCAGCAATCACTCTCCCTAAAACCTGATCAATTTGCCATTTCTGTCCTGGTAACTTTCCTCTCCCCAACTGCTCTGTGACTGCTTGCATGACAAATTGCTTTTGTGCGTGCTGCACAGTTTTTATCAAATCTAGGGGAATGTGCATCTCTCTCATCTCTGCCCACCTGTAAGTGGCTTTTTCTCTCAGCTGTTCACATTTCTGGGGCACCCACTTAGCCATCCCCACTAAGGCAGAATTCTGGGTGAACAATTCTCTCTCTGAATTTTTCTCATTAACATCTGCAAGGTAATTGAACCAGTTAGGTACAAGCCATGTGGCTAAAACATTATCAAAGAACCAAAAATCAGCATAAAAATGACACATCTCACGTAGCTCTTGCTTTAAAATCTGACACACATTATACAACGCTGTTCCTTCTACTGTGCCAGAAAGCAACATTTCAGTCAATGAATCATTAGTAAAACAAACATGCTTTTTATCTTCAGTAGACACGAATTCAAATGGTGCACACAATTTCATTGATAACTCTTTTACCTGTGGTACTCTAGCCCTGTCTTGCAAGTACCAGATCCATTGTATGATTCTAGCTAGGGGCACTACTTTCTTTCCTTGTTCATGATTTAAATATACATCAGTATTTCCTTCTTGCACTGCGCAGAAACCTAAAGTCTGCATTATTTCATTTGCCAAATCACAAGCGCGCAACTGCATATAATTTTTCACAGTGACCATATACAAAAGTGTTAGGATTTCACTCAAATGAGGGCTATTCTTTTTCCAAAAATCAAACAAGCTAATGAAACTCGGGGTGTCTTGCTCTAAAATCCTTCGTTTTACTTGTGCATTTTGCAACGGTAACTCGTAAATCACATTCTGAGCTCTCTCTCGTCCGTGTTATCAGTTAAGGAATGCATTTTGGCTGCCAAAAACCCTGGCTCACACGAAAACTCAGTGCAGCTCGGAGCTGTCTTAACCCCCTCATTACTGGAATAGGACAAGAAAGATTCTTCATTTTTATAACTTTCAGCATTATTTTGAATTATTGTATCCTGGCTAATTTGCTCACGTAAATTCCTATTTTCATGTTCCAACTTCCTACATTTCTTCTGCATTTCTCTGTAAGCAGATAAAGGTATCCAGACCTTTCTGTCATCATTACTTCCAAAACACACGTTTTCTACATATATACAACGGGAATTATTTCTCAAAACAACATCAGGCATTTTAGCTACACATGCATTTTCTTCTGTAATTCCCCAAACAGAAAACTATTCACAGTTTTTCTTAGCACCATCAGGCAGTTCATCAACACATGTATTCTCAGACATGGTCTGCCGTGCTACTGTGATTCTCCAAACAGAAAACAATTTCTGTAATTCTCCAAACAACAAAAAAACAATTACACTTTTAAAGTGTGCACTTAGAAATCTACTAACTCGTCAAACCCCTTCTTAATCACCTCTTAATGACCGACCCCACGACTCCAGGTACCAATTGTAGTGCTTTCCTCTTATTTAGTTTCTAAGCACTAACATAACACAACAGAAATGCACTTCTGAGGTCAAAGAAGACTTTTATTGTTGTTATATGAATGACGAATTAGTAGCTTTCAAGTCCGCGTTAATCAAACAAAATATATCAGTTTGCAATATACACAGCAGGTTATATTTATAAGATATTGAATGCAAAGCAAAACAAATACTTCACCGTGTAGGAACTATTTACAGCTACATCTTTCTAAGGTCTGCAAGCTGATGACCCCTGTCAGCCGCGAGAAAGAGTTTCATCTACCCACACGGGATGCTGCCAGCTGGCGCCAAGCTCCAGCACGAGGTCCGGCAGATTCGAATCTCACTCTCTGCAGCCTGTTACATTCGTTACAAAGGTGTGCCCCCTCCTCTCAGACCTGGGAAACTGAGCAAGCCTTTTGGAGACTGGCCAGGTCTCCAAGACTACTCCTGTTCCCAAGCTCAAGCGAGGAAAAACAACGCCCATGTACTCTCTCTTATCAGGTCTAGTCTACTGTGAGAGCAAAACATCTTGGTTCATCTGGTGCAAAAACACAGCTTGGAAAAATACAGCTTGGATTCTCAACTGCAATGTCTAACTCCACGTTAAAGGCAATGGGCAGCTAACCTAAATATCAAATGCAATGTCATGTTAAAGGCAATAGGCAGCTAACCTAAATATCAAATGCAATGTCTAGTGTCATGTCAAAGCCAATAAGCATCTAAGCTGAATACAAAATGCAATGTCTAATATCATGTCAAAGCCCATAGGCAGCTGAGCTGAATATAAAATGCAATGTATAATATCATGTCAAAGCCAATAGGCAGCTGAGCTGAATATAAAATGCAATGTATAATATCATGTCAAAGCCCATAGGCAGCATATCTAATAGCATGTCAAAGTCAATAGGCAGCTAAATTGAATACATCATGTCAAAGTCAATAGGCATGCAATGTCAAAGCCAATAGGGGGCTAGACTGGATACAGCATGTCAAAGCCAATAGGCAGAATACAGAATGTAATGGCTAATGCAATGTCAAAGCCCATAGGCGGCTCAACTGAATACTGAAAGTAATGGCTAATGCCATGTCAAAGCCAATAGGCACAATACAGAATGTAATGACTAATGCAATGTCAAAGCCCATAGGCGGCTAAACTGAACAAAACATACCATGTGCTACTGGTGAACATTGAGCAACTAATATGCGCAGTGGTGAAACACAAAGTCATTGGTCAAAACAAAACTTATCAAATAGCAGGACAGGAGGCTAAAGCAAAAACTGCATTTTCTACCATTGGAGGACATTACCAGTTTACTGTAATGCATTTTGGTTTGAAGAATGCACCTGCCACTTTTCAGAGGTTGGTGAACACAGTCCTGCAAGGGCTGGAAG
Organism: Pleurodeles waltl; assembly: GCF_031143425.1. NCBI lineage: Eukaryota > Metazoa > Chordata > Amphibia > Caudata > Salamandridae > Pleurodeles > Pleurodeles waltl. Next base: position 1,211,416,587 of record NC_090440.1, read on the forward strand.
CTTTCAGTGCAGCATATTTGGACGATATAGCTGCCTTTAGCTCCAGCTGGGATGATCACCTGGTCCACCTTTGGAAAGTTTTGGAGGCCCTGCAAAAAGCAGGCCTCACTATCAAGGCTTCAAAGTGCCAGATAGGGCAGGGTAAGGTGGTTTATCTGGGACACCTTGTTGGTGGGGAACAGATTGCACCACTTCAGGGGAAAATCCAAACTATTATTGATTGGGTTCCCCCTACCACTCAGACTCAGGTGAGAGCCTTCCTAGGCCTCACTGGGTATTACAGGAGGTTCATTAAGAACTATGGCTCCATTGCAGCCCCTCTTAATGACCTCACATCCAAGAAAATGCCTAAAAAGGTATTATGGACAGCAAGCTGTCAGAAAGCTTTTGAGGAGCTGAAGCAGGCCATGTGCTCTGCACCTGTCCTGAAAAGCCCTTGTTACTCTAAAAAATTCTATGTCCAAACTGATGCATCTGAATTAGGAGTAGGGGCAGTCCTATCACAACTTAATTCTGAGGGCCAGGATCAACCTGTTGCTTTTATTAGCAGAAGGTTGACCCCTAGAGAAAAGCGTTGGTCTGCCATTGAGAGGGAGGCCTTTGCTGTGGTCTGGGCTCTGAAGAAGTTGAGGCCATACCTGTTTGGCACTCACTTCATTGTTCAGACAGACCACAAACCTCTACTTTGGCTAAAACAAATGAAAGGTGAAAATCCTAAATTGTTGAGGTGGTCCATATCCCTACAGGGAATGGACTATACAGTGGAACATAGACCTGGGAGTAGCCACTCCAATGCAGATGGACTCTCCAGATATTTCCACTTAGACAATGAAGACTCATCAGGTAATGGCTAGTCTTATTGTCCTTCGTTTGGGGGGGGTTGTGTAGGAAAGTACCATCTTGCCTGGTATGTTACCCCCATTTTTCACTGTATATATGTTGTTTTAGTTGTATGTGTCACTGGGACCCTGGTAACCCAGGGCCCCAGTGCTCATAAGTGTGCCTGAATGTGTTACCTGTGTAGTGACTAACTGTCTCACTGAGGCTCTGCTAATCAGAACCTCAGTGGTTATGCTCTCTCATTTCTTTCCAAATTGTCACTGACAGGCTAGTGACCATTTTTACCAATTTACATTGGCTTACTGGAACACCCTTATAATTCCCAGGGTATTGGGGTTCCAGGAGATCCCTATGGGCTGCAGCATTTCTTTTGCCACCCATAGGGAGCTCTGACAATTCTTACACAGCCCTGCCACTGCAGCCTGAGTGAAATAACGTCCACGTTATTTCACAGCCATTTTACACTGCACTTAAGAAACTTATAAGTCACCTATATGTCTAACCTTTACCTGGTAAAGGTTAGGTGCAAAGTTACTTAGTGTGAGGGCACCCTGGCACTAGCCAAGGTGCCCCCACATTGTTCAGAGCCAATTCACTGAACTTTGTGAGTGCGGGGACACCATTACACGCGTGCACTACATATAGGTCACTACCTATATGTAGCTTCACCATGGTAACTCCGAATATGGCCATGTAACATGGAATTGCCCCCTCTATACCATCCTGGCATTGTTGGTACAATTCCATGATCCCAGTGGTCTGTAGCACAGACCCTGGTACTGCCAGACTGCCCTTCCTGGGGTTTCACTGCAGCTGCTGCTGCTGCCAACCCCTCAGACAGGCAGCTGCCCTCCTGGGGTCCAGCCAGGCCTGGCCCAGGATGGCAGAACAAAGAACTTCCTCTGAGAGAGGGTGTGACACCCTCTCCCTTTGGAAAATGGTGTGAAGGCAGGGGAGGAGTAGCCTCCCCCAGCCTCTGGAAATGCTTTGTTGGGCACAGATGTGCCCAATTCTGCATAAGCCAGCCTACACCGGTTCAGGGACCCCTTAGCCCCTGCTCTGGCGCGAAACTGGACAAAGGAAAGGGGAGTGACCACTCCCCTGACCTGCACCTCCCCTGGGAGGTGTCCGGAGCTCCTCCAGTGTGCTCCAGACCTCTGCCATCTTGGAAACAGAGGTGCTGCTGGCACACTGGACTGCTCTGAGTGGCCAGTGCCACCACGTGACGTCAGAGACTCCTGCTGATAGGCTCCTTCAGGTGTTAGTAGCCTTTCCTCTCTCCTAGGTAGCCAAACCCTCTTTTCTGGCTATTTAGGGTCTCTGTCTCTGGGGAAATTTTAGATAACGAATGCACGAGCTCAGCCGAGTTCCTCTGCATCTCCCTCTTCACCTTCTGATAAGGAAACGACCGCTGACCGCGCTGGAAGCCTGCAAACCTGCAACATAGTAGCAAAGACGACTACTGCAACTCTGTAACGCTGATCCTGCCGCCTTCTCGACTGTTTTCCTGCTTGTGCATGCTGTGGGGGTAGCCTGCCTCCTCTCTGCACCAGAAGCTCTGAAGAAATCTCCTGTGGGTCGACGGAATCTTCCCCCTGCAACCGCAGGCACCAAAAAGCTGCATCACCGGTCCCTTGGGTCTCCTCTCAGCACGACGAGCGAGGTCCCTCAAATCCAGCGACTCTGTCCAAGTGACCCCCACAGTCCAGTGACTCTTCAGCCCAAGTTTGGTGGAGGTAAGTCCTTGCCTCACCTCGCTGGGCTGCATTGCTGGGAACCGCGACTTTGCAGCTACTCCGGCCCCTGTGCACTTTCGGCGGAAATCCTTTGTGCACAGCCAAGCCTGGGTCCACGGCACTCTAACCTGCATTGCACGACTTTCTAAGTTGGTCTCCGGCGACGTGGGACTCCTTTGTGCAACTTCGGCGAGCACCGTTTCACGCATCCTCGTAGTGCCTGTGTCTGGCACTTCTCTGGGTGCTACCTGCTTCAGTGAGGGCTCTTTGTCTTGCTCGATGTCTCCTCTCTCTACAGGTCCAATTTGCGACCTCCTGGTCCCTCCTGGGCCCCAGCAGCGTCCAAAAACTCCAAACGCACGATTTGCGTGTAGCAAGGCTTGTTGGCATCCTTCCGGCGGGAAAACACTTCTGCACGACTCTCCAAGGCAAGCGGGATCCGTCCACCAAAGGGGAAGTCTCTAGCCCTTTTCGTTCCTGCAGAAACCTCAGCTTCTTCTGTCCAGTCGAAGCTTCTTTGCACCCGCAGCTGGCATTTCCTGGGCATCTGCCCATCTCCGACTTGCTTGTGACTTTTGGACTTGGTCCCCTTGTTCCACAGGTACCCTAGATTGGAAATCCACAGTTGTTGCATTGCTGGTTTGTGTCTTTCCTGCATTATTCCTCTAACACGACTCTTTTGTCCTTAGGGGAACTTTAGTGCACTTTGCACTCACTTTTCAGGGTCTTGGGGAGGGTTATTTTTCTAACTCTCACTATTTTCTAATAGTCCCAGCGACCCTCTACAAGGTCACATAGGTTTGGGGTCCATTCGTGGTTCGCATTCCACTTCTGGAGTATATGGTTTGTGTTGCCCCTATCCCTATGTTTCCCCATTGCATCCTATTGTAACTATACATTGTTTGCACTGTTTTCTAAGACTATACTGCATATTTTTGCTATTGTGTATATATATCTTGTGTATATTTCCTATCCTCTCACTGAGGGTACACTCTAAGATACTTTGGCATATTGTCATAAAAATAAAGTACCTTTATTTTTAGTATAACTGTGTATTGTGTTTTCTTATGATATTGTGCATATGACACTAAGTGGTACTGTAGTAGCTTCACACGTCTCCTAGTTCAGCCTAAGCTGCTCTGCTAAGCTACCATTATCTATCAGCCTAAGCTGCTAGACACCCTATACACTAATAAGGGATAACTGGGCCTGGTGCAAGGTGCAAGTACCCCTTGGTACTCACTACAAGCCAGTCCAGCCTCCTACACAGGGTGGTTAGGGGATACTGTGATACCCTTTTTACCTGTTGTTGGAGAGGGATCCTGAGTATTCAGGCCTTCTCTCCTTTGCTTTTTCATTTCAGTAGAAATGAGAGTGAACAATTCCTCATGGATACCTAGAATGGCTGCATGGGTATAAAACTCTACATCAGCCCAATCTGAGGTCTCTAGGTCATTACCTAAGAGACAGGCTACAGGTAAGCTAGGTGACACTACCACCTGCTTAGGGCCAGTAACTCCACCCCAACTAAGTTGAACTATAGCTAAGGGAAGAAACTTAGTGGAGTTATGGACATCATTAATCTTATACTGTTGTCCAATGATGTGTTGTTCAGGAGCCACTAGGTTTTCAGTCACCAAAGTGATACTGGCACCTGTGTCCCTGTAGGCCTGGGCCTCAACACCATTTATTGAAACTGTCTGCCTGTACTTATCCATTGTAAGGGGACAAGCAGCCAGTGTGGCAAGGCCAATGCCACTAGGTGTGACAGAAACTGTCTTGGGACTGACTACCCCAGTTTCTATGATGGACCCATAAGTGAACCCAACTACACCCTTAGCTTGACTGTTGCCACCAGTCCTACCACTAGTACCACTACTGCTAGGGGCACTAGAGCTTGATGTATTAGTGGTGGTAGGCTCAGGGGGTTTACCTGGACAGAACATATCCCCTGGCCCTTGGCCTCTATTTTTACACACAAAGCACCAAGGATTTTTAATGTGTGTAGATTGTGAAGAAGAAGATGAAGAATTTGTTTTATCCCCACCCCTTGAAGAGTGTTTAGGATTTGAAGAAGGATCTTTGGTTTTACCCTTATCCCCATGCTTATCCTGAGATTTTTCACCATCTTTCTTCTTGCCTTCCTTGTCACCACCTGTATTAACTTTTCTGTTCACTCTTGTTCTGAACCATTTGTCTGCCTTCTTTCCCAATTCTTGGGGAGAGGTCAGATCTGAGTCCACTAGATATTGGTGTAAAAAATCAGACACACAGTTATTCAGAATATGCTCTCTCTTAGGTTTAGGTTGTACAGGCTTTCATAGTCAGAAACGTGACTGCCATGTAACCACCCCTCCAAGGCCTTCACTGAATAGTCAACAAAGTCTACCCAGTCTTGTGAGGACTTTTTTCTGTTTTCTCTGAACTTAGGGCCAGATGTAGCAAAGCCTTAGCGAGTCGCAAACGGCGAAAATCGCCGTTTGCGAGTCGCTAAAGCCACTTTGAGATGTAGAAATGCATTTTGCGAGTCGGAACCGACTCGCAAAATGCATTTCCGAGTCGCAAATAGGAAGGGGTGTTCCCTTCCTATTTGCGAGTTGCAGTGGTATGCATTTTCATTTGCGACCGCGATTGCAGTCGCAAATGAAAGCGCAGTTACCATTCACTTGAAGTGGATGGTAACCCATGCGCAAATGGGAAGGGGTCCCCATGGGACCCCTTCCCCTTTGTGTCTGGCACAAAAATTAATTTTTCAGAGAAGGCAGTGGTCCAATGGACCACTACCTGCCCTGAAAAATACCGAAACAAAAGGTTTTGTTTTTTTTCAAAGTGCAGCTCGTTTTCCTTTAAGGAAAACGGGTTGCACTTTGAAAAAAAAAACTGCTTTATTTAAAAGCAGTCACGGACATGGTGGTCTGCTGTTCCCAGCAGGCCACCATCCCCGTGAGTGCCCTGACTCGCTATGAGGTCGCAAATTGCGACCCACCTCATTAATATTAATGAGGTGGGTCTTTGCGACCCCATAGCGACTCGCAGAAGGTGTCTGAGACACCTTTTTGCATTCCAAATTGCGAATTGCAATTTGCGAATCACTGGGACTCGCAAATTGCAACTCGCAATTTGGAACCTACCTACATCTGGCCCTTAATCCAGTATTGTTCAGTGGTTAAGCCAAATCCATCCAAGAGTGCATTCTTCAAAACTGTAAAATTATTGGCATCACTTTCCTTCACAGTAAGGAGCCTATCCCTACCCTTTCCACTGAAAGATAGCCATAGGATAGCAGCCCACTGCCTTTGAAGAACCCCCTGTACAACACAGGCCCTCTCAAGTGCAGCAAACCGCTTGTTAATGTCATCCCCCTCCTTGTAAGGGGGAACTATCTTATGCAGGTTCCTAGAATCATGCTCTTTCACAGGATTACTATCTGGAATACAGCTGCTGCCACCATGGGGTCCAAACCCCAACCTCTGTCTTTCTTTGTCTAAGTCTAAAGATTCCCTGTCTAGAGCCAGCTGTTGCTGTTTAATCTTCAGCCCGGACTCTTCCACTATCAACCTATTGAGTTCCCTTTCTAACATTCTGTCATCAGGGTGGGTGGGTTGGGCATGCTTTGACACAGAAGAATGATGTGAATGAACAGAGGGCGAATTGTCCCTAACAGTTGGCACTCTAACAACCTGGCCTGCAGGAATGACATCCCTACTGTGATGAGAGCTCACATTAGTATCAGTTATGCTAGGTGGTCTGCTAAGGGGCAGGTTCGGAAGGATACCATCTAACATTCGTACTGGGGGTGCCCTAGAATCAGAGTGTGAACCATCTCCTAACTTCTCAACTGATGTGCCAGGTAAGGCCTTATCATTTTTAATGAACATGTTATTAAACAATTCTCTAGAGGGATTCTTCCCTACCCCTAAACCTCTATCAATGCAGAGACTCCTCAACCCTTTCCAGCTAAGGTTATCATAAGCAGAGCTGACCAGATCAAGAGTAGAACCTGTACCAGACATGATAGAAAAGGGTTTAGGGACAGAAAAAAGAAAGAAAAAGTTTCAGGACTTTTTAAGGAAATAGAAAAAAGAACTTTTTCAACTTTTTAGAAACGTTTTGAAAGTTTAGAGGTACTTTTCAGCACTTACCAAATAGAGTAAGAGAAGAAAAGCAAAACTTTTTGGTTAGGTGTACATACACTGAACTTGTTTTGTATATTTTTCTCATATGAAAAGTACAAAATGACAAAGTGGTAAGTAGTTGCAAGTACTTATCCCACCGCTGCACAACCAATGTAGGAGGCTGGCCTGGCTTGTAGTGGGTACCAAGGGGTACTTACACTCTGTACCAGGTCCAGTTATCCCTTATTAGTGTAGAAGAGGTGTTTCTAGCAGCTTAGGTTGATAGAAGGTAGCTATAGCAGAGCAGCTTAGGCTGAACTAGGAGACATGCAAAGCTCCTACTATACCACTGGTGTCATATGCACAATATCATAAGAAAACACAATACACAGATGTACTAAAAATAAAGGTACTTAATTTTTATCACAATATGCCAAAAGTATCTCAGTGAGTACCCTCAGTATGAGGATGCCAAATATACACAAGATATATGTACACAATACCAAAAATATGCAGTAATAGCAAAAGGAAGTAAAGCAAGCAATGTAGAATTACAGTTGATTGCAATAGGAGCACATAGGTATAGGGGCAACACAAACCATATACTCTAAAAGTGGAATGCGAACCACAAATGGACCCCAAACCTATGTGAGCTTGTAGAGGGTCGCTGGGACTGTAAGAAAACAGTGAGGGTTAGAAAAATAGCCCACCCAAAGACCCTGAAAAGTAGGTGTAAAGTGCACCTATATTCCCCAGAGAGCACAGAAGTCTGCAAGGAAGACCAATACCAGCAATGCAACCAAAGTGGATTTCCGGACGAGAGTACCTGTGGAACAAGGGGACCAAGTCCAAGAGTCGCGACAAAGTCGAGATTGGGCAGATGCCCAGGAAATGCCAGCTGAGGGTGCAAAGAAGCTGCCAACGGATGGTAGAAGCTGTGGATTCTGCAAGAACGAAGATGGCTAGAAACTTCCCCTTTGGAGGATGGATGTCACATGTCGAGAAAGAAGCTTGCAGAGGGGTTTCCACGTACAAAGACCGCAAACAAGCCTTGCTAGCTGCAAGGGTCGCGGTTAGGGTTTTTGGATGCTGCTGTGGCCCAGAAGGGACCAGGATGTCGCCACTTGGATGAGGAGACAGAGGGGGCGCCCAGCAAGTCAGGGAGCCCTCACAGAAGCAGGCAGCACCCGCAGAAGTGCTGGAACAGTCACTACGAAGAGGAGTGAACCGGAGCTCACCCAAAGACACAAAAGGGAGTCCCACGATGCCGGAGGACAACTCAGGAGGTTGTGCACTGCAGGTTAGAGTGTCGGGAACCCAGGCTTGGCTGTGCACGAAGGACATCCTGGAAGAGTGCACAGGAGCCGGAGCAGCTGCAAATCACGTGGTACCCAGCAATGCAGTCTATCGTGGGGAGGCAAGCACTTACCTCCACCAAACTTGGACTGAAGAGTCACTGGACTGTGGGAGTCACTTGGACAGAGTTGCTGAGTTCCAGGGACCACGCTCGTCGTGCTGAGAGGGGACCCAGAGGACCGGTGATGCAGTCTTTTGTTGCCTGCGGTTGCAGGGGAAAGATTCTGTCGACCCACAGGAGATTTCTTCAGAGCTCCTAGTGCAGAGAGGAGGCAGGCTACCCCCAGAGCATGCAACACCAGGAAAACAGTCGAGAAGGCGGCAGGATCAGCGATACAAGGTTGCAGTAGTCGTCTTTGCTACTTTGTTGCGGTTTTGGAGGCGTCCTGAGCAGTCAGCAGTCGATCCTTTGGCAGAAGGTGAAGAGAGCGATGCAGAGGAACTCTGATGAGCTCTTGCATTCGTTATCTAGAGAATTCCCCAAAGCAGAGACCTTAAGTATCCAGAAAAGGAGGTTTGGCTACCTAGGAAGGAGGATAGGCTAGCAACACAGGTAAGAGCCTATCAGGAGGAGTCTCTGACGTCACCTGCTGGCACTGGCCACTCAGAGCAGTCCAGTGTGCCAGCAGCACCTCTGTTTCCAAGATGGCAGAGGTCTGGAGCACACTGGAGGAGCTCTGGGCACCTCCCCTGGGAGGTGCAGGTCAGGGGAGTGGTCACTCCCCTTTCCTTTGTCCAGTTTCGCGCCAGAGCAGGGCTGAGGGATCCCTGAACCGGTGTAGACTGGCTTATGCAGAGATGGGCACCATCTGTGCCCATCAAAGCATTTCCAGAGGCTGGGGGAGGCTACTCCTCCCCGGCCCTGACACCTTTTTCCAAAGCGAGAGGGTGTAACACCCTCTCTCTGAGGAAGTCCTTTGTTCTGCCTTCCTGGGCCAAGCCTGGCTGGACCCCAGGAGGGCAGAAACCTGTCTGAGGGGTTGGCAGCAGCAGCAGCTACAGTGAAAACCCGGGAAAGGTAGTTTGGCAGTACCCGGGTCTGTGCTAGAGACTCGGGGGATCATGGAATTGTCTCCCCAATGCCAGAATGGCATTGGGGTGACAATTCCATGATCTTAGACATGTTACATGGCCATGTTAGGAGTTACCATTGTGACGCTGTACATAGGTAGTGACCTATGTCCAGTGCACGCGTGTAATGGTGTCCCCGCACTCACAAAGTCCGGGGAATTTGCCCTGAACGATGTGGGGGAACCTTGGCTAGTGCCAGGGTGCCCACACACAAAGTAACTTAGCACCCAACCTTTACCAGGTAAAGGTTAGACATATAGGTGACTTATAAGTTACTTAAGTGCAGTGGTAAATGTCTGTGAAATAACGTGGACGTTATTTCACTCAGGCTGCAGTGGGAGGCCTGTGTAAGAATTGTCAGAGCTCCCTATGGGTGGCAAAAGAAATGCTGCAGCTCATAGGGATCTCCTGGAACCCCAATACCCTGGGTACCTCAGTACCATATACTAGGGAATTATAAGGGTGTTCCAGTATGCTAATGTGAATTGGTGAAATTGGTCCCTAGCCTGTTAGTGACAATTTGTAAAGAGAGAGCATAACCACTGAGGTTCTGGTTAGCAGAGCCTCAGTGAGACAGTAAGGCATCACACAGGGAACACATACATATAGGCCACAAACTGATGAGCACTGGGGTCCTGGCTAGCAGGGTCCCAATGACACATAACAACCATACTGAAAACATAGGGTTTTCACTATGAGCACTGGGCCCTGGCTAGCAGGATCCCAGTGAGACAGTGAAAACACCCTGACATATACTCACAAACAGGCCAAAAGTGGGGGTAACAAGGCTAGAAAGAGGCTACTTTCTCACAGTGACATAGGTATGTTGACATTACATTTGAGAACGGATTTTGTCACTGTCATTGCTAATACACATTTTCAAAATCACACTTACTCCAGATTGTTTTGTGCTTCAAGGGTGTTTATTGAAGTGCTAAATATTGGAGGGGGGTGTTAAAATGGTGAGGGGTGATGGTGGAGGAATGTCCATGGCAGAGTCCAGTCTATTAGTCTCACAGGTGCACTGCCCATATGGGCATAGGAAGTGGAGCTGGGTCAGTTCCAATATGGACAGGGTTACAAAGTGGGACAGTGGGATGACAATCATTGTGGTCTCATTTCTTGGCGGGGGTCTTGGCATCGTGCTCTGTCCTGTTCCTGGATCTCAGGGACCGCTTGCGGGGTGGTTCTCTGTCTGCAGGGGTGGGGTGCTGGTGTGGTGGTCCTGTGTCGGTGCCTCCTGTCCACTAGCGCCGGCGGAGGTGGTGGGCAGTTCTTCGTCCATGCTAGTGTCAGGGGCCCCTTGGAGTGCCACAGTGTCCCTCCTGGTGTTAAGTATCTCCTTCAGCACCCCTACAATGGTGCCCAGGGCGGTGCTGATGGATCTGAGTTCCTCCCTGAACCCCAAATACTGTTCCTCCTGCAGGCGCTGGGTCTCCTGAAACTTGGCCAGGACCGTTGCCATCGTCTCCTGGGAGTGGTGGTATGCTCCCATGATGGAGGAGAGGGCCTCGTGGAGATTGGATTCCCTAGGCTTGTCCGCCCCCTGTCGCACAGCAGCCCTTCCAGTTCCCCTGTGTTCCTGGGCCTCCGTCCCCTGGACCGTGTGCCCACTGCCACTGACCCAGGTCCCTGTTGTTGTTGGGGTGGAGGGTTATCCTGGGTTCCCTGTAGTGGTGGACACACAGCTGATTGACGTGTCCTGGGTACGGAGGTATGGGCCCGCTGGGTGGGTGCTGTGCTGTTGTTACCAGAGGATGGAAGGTCTGTGGTGGCCTGTGACTGGGTGTGGGGAACCGACTGTCCCGAGGCCCACGATGGTCCGGGCTGGTCATCTGGATCCAGTTGGACAGAGCTGCTGACATCACTGTGGGCCTCTTCTGTGGGTGGGGTAGAGATGTCTGGACCCTTCTGTCTGGTGACGTTGGGTAGTGGTCCTGCAGGGGTGTAAAAGCATGATTATTGCATCTGTGTGTGTCATGGTGTGCAATGGGTGGGTGAGCGTGTATCCCAGTGCTAGCATTCCTGTGTGGGGGCTTGTGTGATGATGGTTGAGGGGGGTGTTATGGGTATGTGCAGTGGGCATGCTTTAGTGAGGGGTGTCCATGCTTTGTTGTGTCATGCCGGGCTTGGTGTTGGGATGGGTGGTTTGTGTTAGTAGTACATATGTGAGGAGTTGGAGTGATAGGGGAGAGGGTGAGGATGGGGGTCTGTGATAGCATGCAGGTAGGGTGGGGGATATGATAGTGAAGATTTGACTTACCAGAGTCCATTCCTCCACTGACTCCTCCGAGGCCCTCAGGATGCATAATAGTCAAGACCTGCTCCTCCCATGTTGTTAGTTGTGGGGGAGGAGGTGGGGGTCCGCCGCCGGTCCGCTGTACCGGATGTTGTGCCTGGAGACCACGGAACGCACCTTCCCCCATAGGTTGTTCCACCTCTTCCTGATGTCATCCCGATTTCTTGGGTGCCGTCTTCCTAGCTATGGAGGTGTGCTGCACCTGTGATCCAAATAGTTGTGGCTCTACCCATACGATTTCCTCCACCATGACCCCGAGCTCCTCCTCTGAGAACCTGGGGTGTCTTTGCCGTGTCATGGGGTGGTGTAGGTGATGTGTGGGGTGGTGTATGTGGTGGTAAGTTTGGTGATATGTAGTGGTGTGTGGTGTTTTGTGCGTGGAAGTAGTGTGGGTGATGGTGTTGTGTGCCTCTGTATAGTGGGGTTGTCTATGCTGTGCTGTCTCTCTGGCCTTCGTCTAAATTTTTGGTCGTAGGGGTTTGTGAGTGATGTGGGTGTGTGTTTTATATAGTATTGATTGTGTGGGAGTGGTGTGTGTATGTGTATGAGGTGTGTGTATTTCAATTTGTCCAATGTGGTGGTGTTTTGGAGATGTTTGTCTATTTTGAGCGCGGCGGTGTGTACCGCCAATGGAATACCGCGATTGAAAGACCGCCGTGTGGATTCGTGGGTCGTGATAGCATGGGCGTATTTCTGTTGGCGTGACGGTGGAGGTTTTGTTTTCGCCCGTTTTTCACTGACCTTTGGTGTGGCGGACTTGTGTGGGTGTCTGAGTTTTGGGGGATTTCGGGATGTGTGTCATAATAGCTGTGGCAGATTTCCACGGCCACGGCGGTAAGCGGCTTTTACCACCAATGTTGTAATGACCCCCTTGCTCACAAACAGGCCAAAAGTGGGAATAACAAGGCTAGAAAGAGGCTACCTTCCTACACCCCTCACGCACTACACATCACATACCCCATTACCCAACACACCCTCACCAACACACATCACACAACACCCATGGCACCACAAAAGCACCCCCATTTCATTGAGGAGGAGTTAAGGGTCATGGTGGAGGAAATCGTCAGGGTAGAGCCACAACTATTTGGAGCACAGGTGCAGCAAATATCAGTAGCTAGGAAGATGGAGCTATGGCGGAGAATCATGGACAGGGTCAATGCCGTGGGACAGCACCCCAGAACACGGGATGACTTCAGGAAGAGTTAGAACAACCTACTGGGGAAGATACGTTCCATAGCAGCAAGACACCAGCTCACTATACGGAGAACTGGTGGTGGACCCCCACAACTCACAGCATGGGAGGAGCAAGTTTTGGCAATACTGCATCCTGAGGGCCTAGCCGGAGTCAGAGGAGGACTGGACTCTGGTAAGTCAACTTTCAACAATTATCACCCCCCATACCTGCATGCCATCTCATATTCTCACCCTCGCTCCCATCACTCCACTCCATCCCACACACCCCACCATCACATCGCACTAATCCCAATGCCAAGTCCGGCATGCTGTACCAATGCATGGACACCCATCACACCCCTGCATGGAAACTCATCACTAAAGCATGCACAGCATGGGGAAACTAACAATCCCACCATACACCAATATGCACAAGTAAAAGCTGGCAGGGCCACACCAACCATAGAGGGGAAGCCAGGAATGTACAATGTGTCATACACATGAAGCATAACACATCATTTACATCCCCACAGGTACCCTTGCCAATGTCACTGGAGAGGAGTTGCCATCACTATCCAGTCCCCCAACAGAAGATGACAATAACTCTGGTCTTCAGGATCTGGACGATCAACCTGGCCTATCAGGGACCACAGGACAGCTGGTGTCCCAAGCCCAGTCACAGACCACCACAGAGTCTCCTCATCAGGAACCAATATCACAGCACCCACCCAGCATCCCCAAACCTCTGTCCGCAGGACATGTCAATCAGCAGTGTGCTTCACTCACACGACAATCAGCGAGTGGGGTCAGTGGCAGTGGGCACACGGTTCAGGGGACAGAGGCACAGGTCACCAGGGACACTGGGAGGGCTGTTATGCACCAGGGGGAGGACAGACCCAGGGAACCGACTCTTCAGGAGGTGCTCTCCGAGATCCTGGGAGCCTATCAACATTCCCAGGACACGATGGGCCAGGTTCTAGACAACGTGCAGGAGAACAGGTGGCTGCAGGAGGGACAGTATCAGGGTATCAGGGAGATCTTGCATGCCATCAACAACACCCTGATCTCCATAGTAGGGGTGCTGGCAGACGTGGCCAACATTATGAGGGAGGCAGTGTCACACCAGCGGGCTCCTGCCACTAGCCAGTCATCTGAACAGCCATCCACTTCTGCTGCCACTAGTGGCCAGGAGGCCCCGCCACAAGCCCAACAGGCCACCAAACCCCTCCCCCTGCAGAAGGTGAACCACCCCGCAAATGTTCCCTGCGATCCAGACAGAAGCCAGAGACACTTCCAAAGACATCCGCCAGGAAATGAGACTCTCCTGATTGTCCCCCTTGTGTCCCACTCAGTCATCTTGTGCACCTTGAACTGCCATGGCTTCCCTTCAATGTCCCCTTGTAACAGACTGGAACAATACCCTGGTGTAGGAAGGTAGCCTCTTTCTAACCTTGTTACCCCCAGCTTTGTCCTGTTTGTGAGTATATGTCTGGGTGTTTTTACTGTCTCACTGGGATCCTGCTAGCCAGGACCCCAGTGCTCATAGTGGAAACCCTATTTTTCATTGTGTTTGATATGTGTCACTGGGACCCTGCTAGCCAGGACCCCAGTGCTCATAGTTTGTGGCCTATATGTGTTCCCTGTGTGGTACCTAACTGTATCACTGAGGCTCTGCTAACCAGAACCTCAGTGTTTATGCTCTTTCTGCTTTTAAAATTGTCACTGCAGGCTAGTGACCATTTTCACCAATTCTGATTGGCACACTGGAACACCATTATAATTCCTTAGTATATGGTTCCTAGGTGCCCGGGGGATTGGGGCTCGAGGAGATCCCTATGGGCTGCAGCATTTCTTTGGCCACCCATGGGGAGCTCAGACAATTCTTACACAGGACTGCCACTGCAGCTTGAGTGAAATAACGTCCAGGTTATTTCAGAGCCATTTTACACTGCACTTAAGTAACTTTTAAGTCACCTATATGTCTAACCCTCACCTAGTGAAGGTTAGATGCAAAGTTACTAAGGCCCATATTTATACTTTTTGACGCACAACTGTGCCAACGCAGTTGTGCGTCAAAAACTTTACCGCCGGCTAACGCCATTCCAATGCGCCATGCGGGCGCCTTATTAATGGAATGACGTTAGCCGGCAGCGCTGGCGTATGGGAAAACGGGGGTTGTGCATCAAAAAATGGTGCAAGTCAGGTCTGAGGCAAAATTCAGGCCTCAAACCAGATTTGCGCCATTTTTTTTTACACCCAACCTCCATTGACATGACTCCTGTCTTAGCAAAGACAGGAGTCATGCCCCCTTGCCCAATGGCCATGCCCAGGGGACGTATGTCCCCTGGGCATGGTCATTGGGCATAGTGGCATGTAGGGGGGCCCAAATCAGGCCCCCCTATGCCACAAAAAAAATCTGCAAAAACTACTTACCCGAACTTACCTTTACTTCCCTGGGATGGGTCCCTCCATCCTTGGGTGTCCTCCTGGGGTGGGCAAGGGTGGCAGGGGGTGTCCCTGGGGGCAGGGGAGGGCACCTCTGGGCTCCTTCCGAGCCCACAGATCCCTTAACGCCTGCCCTGAACCAGGCGTTAAAAAACGCCGCCAATCAGGCTGTGCGCCGTTTTTTAAGGCCCACCCCCTCCTGTGCGTCAAAATGACGCCAGAGTATAAATAAGGGGCACAGGCCTTAAAGTAATTTTTTGGAAGGGAGCGCCTATCTTGCATATAATTAACGCAAGGCTGGTTCCCCCTTCCAAAAAATGACGCACATGGTGGAATTTTGACGCCCGCGAGGTCGGACGTCAAAGTATAAATATGGGGCAGGGTTTGCGCTGATTGTGCGTCAAAATTTTTGACGCACATTCGGCGCAAACAGAGTATAAATATGCCCCTTAGTGTGAGGGCACCCTGGCACTAGCCAAGGTGCCCCCACATTGTTCCGGGCAATTTCCCCAGACTTTGTGAGTGCGGGGACACCTATACATGCGTGCACTACATATCGGTCAATACCTATATGTAGCTTCACAATGGTAACTCCGAACATGGCCATGTAACATGTCCACGATCATGGAATTGTCCCCTCATGCCAAATCTGGTATTGGGGTGCCAATCCCATGCATCCCCGGGGCTCCAGCATGGACCCCGGGTACTGCCAAACTTGCTCTCTGGGGGTCATCACCACCCGAGGGATGGTGCCCAGAGCTCCTCCAGTGTGTTTCAGACCTCTGCCATCTTGAATGCAGAGGTGTGAGGGCACAGTGGAGGCCTCTGAGTGGCCAGGGCCAGCAGGTGAGGTCAGAGACCCCTCCTGATAGGTGCTTACCTGGTTAGGTGGCCAATCCTCCTCGGAGGGCTATTTAGGGTCTCTCCTGTGGGTTTCCTGTCAGATAATGAATGCAAGAGCTCACCAGAGTTCCTCTGCATCTCTCTTCAACTTCTGCCAAGGATTGACCGCTGACTGCTCCAGGACACCTGCAAAACCGCAACAAAGTAGCAAGACGACTACCAGCAACATTGCAGCGCCTAATCCTGCCGGCTTTCTCAACTGTTTCCTGATGGGGCATGCTCTGAGGGCTGTCTGCCTTCACCCTGCACTGGAAGCCAAGAAGAAATCTCCAGTGCGTCAACGGAATCTTCCCCTGCTAACGCAGGCACCAAACTTCTGCATCACCGGTCCTCTGGGTCCCCTCTCATTTTGACGAGCATGGTCCCTGGAACACAGGAGCTGGATCCAAGTGACCCCGACAGTCCAGTGGTCCTTCTGTCCAAATTTGGTGGAGGTAAGTCCTTGCCTCTCCATGCCAGACAGTAATCCTGTGTACTGTGTGATCTGCAGCTGCTCCGGCTTCTGTGCACTTTTCCAAGGATTCCTTTCTGTACAGCCTAGCCTAGCATTTTTAGTAACTCTGAGTATTGTGTTTTCTTATGATATTGTGCTATATGATATAAGTGGTATAGTAGGAGCTTTGCAGGTCTCCTAGTTCAGCCTAAGCTGCTTTGCCATAGCTACCTTATATCAGCCTAAGCTGCTAGAAACACCTCTATTCTACTAATAAGGGATAACTGGACCTGGCACAGGGTGTAAGTACCACAAGGTACCGACTATAAGCCAGGCCAGCCTCCTACAATTACCACTGGGGATGGCAGCCATGTCTGCGGTGGTGCCACTGGCTCAGGGTGTCGCGTGGCCGCTGGCGGTGCTTGCGGCGGTGCTTGCGGTGGGGTCAGTAGCGGCGATGATTGAGGCGGTCATTGGGGCGGCAGTGCTTGCGTCAGTCATTGGGCCGGCGGTGCTGGTGGCGGCCTCACTGAATGTGGTGCAGGTGGCTGGCTCACTGACTGCCGTGCTGCTGGCTGGCTCACTGACTGTGGTGCAGGTGGCTGGCTCACTGACTGCTGTGCTGGTGGCTGGCTCACTGACTGCCGTGCTGGTGGCTGGCTCACTGACTGCCGTGCTGGTGGCTGGCTCACAGACTGAGGTGCTGGCGGCGGTGTGAGTAGCAGCGGTGCTGGTGGCGGGTTCACTGACCGTGGTGCTGCTGAAGGGCACAGTGTCTGCAGTGCTGGCGAAGGACTCATTACCTGGGGAGCTGGCGGGGGTGACTATGGCGGCAGTGCATGTGGCGGTGCCGGTGGCGGTCCTGTCCGCCGTGCAGGTTGGCGGCGACGTTGAGTTGCCTTTCTTTTTCAGGCCCTTCCCCACCTTGGATGGTGTCGCAGCTGTCTTGCCACTCCCAACTAATGTCTTGGCTGAGCCCTTGGTGACAGGTGTTTTGGCCTTCTCCCTCCGGGATGTGGGCAACTTCTTCTGTTTTGGAAGTGGGGGAATGTCCTTGGACTTGCTCCTTGGGACACTGGCAGCCCTGTTGCTTGGCGCACTCCAGAATCCGGATATTGCTAGCACCACTGTGCCTGGTGATGTGGTGGCTGAGGTGCTAGGTTGGGACTTGGAAAGGCGGGCCCTAGGGGACGGACGGTGGGGAGGTGTAGGGAAGAGGTCAACATTTGAGAGGAAAATATTTTTTGACACAATGGGACGGTTAGAAGGAGGGGGTTTGGGAGTGGAGGAAGACGTAGTGGGTGTAGGAGGTGTTCGTATGCTGACTTTGGGTGAAGGTGCATGGGCTGGAGGCTGTTGTGAGGTGGATGGCTGTTGGGTGGGTGTGTGACTGCGTTTGTGTAGTTTGAGATGAGGGCTCACAGACACACTGGGAGAGGACACAGGGGATGTGTGAATGGTAGAGGGGGTGGTGAGTGCACGTGAGCGGTGTGTGGTGATGGGCGTGCTGGTGATGGAGGTAGTGGCTGAAGATGTGGTGCATGCAGGTGTGACTGAAGACAAGACTGGGAGAGAGGAGGAGGACGTGGAGGAGGGGGACAGAGTGGAGGCAGTGGATGCTGGTATGTGTGCATGGGTATGATGCTTGTGTGAGTGCTTGTGGGATGTGGGGTGCTTATGTTTGCCAGAGCCACCCTTGTGTGTTGAGGTGTGTGCATGCTGGTCTGATGGTGTTCTTGGGATAGGCTGAGATACTGGGGATTGGGTCTGAGTGGAGGAAGTTGGACGGGGGAGGCTGGACACAGGGACAATGGCTACCATCAGTGTAGGAAAGTACCATCTTGCCTGGCATGTTAGCCCCATATTTCATTGTATATATGTTGTTTTAGTCTATGTGTAACTAAGACCCTGCAAGGCAGGGCCCCAGTGCTCATAAGTATGTGCCCTGTATGTGTTCCCTGTGTGATGCCTAACTGTCTCACTGAGGCTCTGCTAACCAGAAACTCAGTGGTTCTGCTCTCTCTGCTTTCCAAATTTGTCACTAACAGGCTAGTGACTAAATTTACCAATTCACATTGGCATACTGATACACCCATAGAATTCCCTAGTATATGGTACTGAGGTACCCAGGGTATTGGGGTTCCAGGAGATACCTATGGGCTGCAGCATTTCTTTTTCCACCCATAGGGAGCTCTGACAATTCTTACACAGCCCTGCCAGTGCAGCCTGAGTGAAATAACATCCATGTTATTTCACAGCAATTTACCACTGCACTTAAGTAAACTATAAGTCAACTATATGTCTAACCTTCACCTGATGAAGGTTGGGTGCAAAGTTACTTAGTGTGTGGGCACCCTGGCACTAGGCAAGGTGCCCCCACATCGTTCAGGGCAAATTCCCCGGACTTTGTGAGTGCGGGGACACCATTACATGCGTGCACTGTACATAGGTCACTACCTATGTGCAGCGTCACAATGGTAACTCCGAACATGGCCATGTCACATGTCTAAGATCATGGAATTGTCACCCCAATGCCATTCTGGCATTGGGGGGACAATTCCATGATCCCCGGGTCTCTAGCATAGTACCCAGGTACTACCAAACTGCCTTTCCTGGGTCTCCACTGCAGCTGCTGCTGCTGCCAAACCCTCAGACAGGTTTCTGCCCTCCTGGGGTCCAGGCAGCCCTGGCCCAGGAAGGCAGAACAAAGGACTTCCTCAGAGAGAGGGTGTAACACCCTCTCCCTTTGCAAATAGGTGTGAAGGCTGGGGAGGAGTAGCCTCCCCAGCCTCTGGAAATGCTTTGATAAGCACAGATGGTGCCCATCTCTGCATAAGCCAGTCTACACCAGTTCAGGGATCCCCCAGCCCTGCTCTGGTGCGAAACTGGACAAAGGAAAGGGGAGTGACCACTCCCCTGACCTGCACCTCCCAGGGGAGGTGCCCAGAGCTCCTCCAGTGTGTCCCAGACCTCTGCCATCTTGGAAACAGAGGTGTCTGTGGCACACTGGACTGCTCTGAGTGGCCAGTGCCAGCAGGTGACGTCAGAGGCTCCTTCTGATAGGCTCTTACCTCTCTTGGTAGCCAATCCTCCTTCCTAGGTAGCCAAACCTCCTTTTCTGGCTATTTAAGGTCTCTGCTTTGGGGATCTCATCAGATAACGAATGCAAGAGCTCATCAGAGTTCCTCTGCATCTCCCTCTTCACCTTCTACCAAAGGATTGACCGCTGACTGCTCAGGACGCCTGCAAAACCGCAACAAAGTAGTAAGACGACTACTAGGATCCTTGTATCGCTTCATCCTGCAAGGCTTTCTCAACTGTTTCCAGGTAGTGCAAGCTCTGGGGGTAGCCTGCCTCCCCTCTGCACCAGGAGCTCTGAAGAAATCTCCTGTGGGTCAACGGAATCTTCCCCCTGCCACCGCTGGCACCAAAAGACTGCATCACTGTCCCTCTGGGTCCCGTCTCAGCACGATGAGCGTGGTCCCTGGAACTCAGGAACTCTGTCCAAGGGACTCCCACAGTCCAGTGACTCTTCAGTCCAAGTTTGGTGGAGGTAAGTCCTTGCCTCCCCACGCTAGACTACATTGCTGGGTACCACGTGATTTGCAACTGCTCCGGCTTCTGTACAATCTTCCAGGATTTCCTTCATGCACAGCCAAGCCTGGGTCCCCGACACTCTAACCTGCAGTGCACAACCTTCTGAGTTGTCCTCTGGCGTCTTGGGACTCCCTTTTGTGACTTTGTGTGGACTCCGGTTTACTCTTCTTCCAAGTGACTGTTCAGGTACTTCTGCGGGTGCTGCCTGCTTCTGTGAGGGCTCCCTGACTTTCTGGGCGCCCTCTCTGTCTCCTCCTCCAAGTGGCGACATCCTGGTCCCTCCTGGGCCACAGCAGCACCCAAAAACCTCTACCGCGACCCTTGCAGGTAGCAAGGCTTGTTTGCGGTCCTTCTGCGTGGGAACACCTCTGCAAGCTTCATCGCGACGTGGACATCCATCCTCCAATGGGGAAGTTCCTAGTCCTCTTCTTTCTTGCAGCACTCCAAGCTTCTTCCAACAGGTGGCAGCTTCCTTGCACCCTCAGCTGGCATTTCCTAGGCTCCTGCCCACTCTTGACACTGTCGCGACTATTGGACTTGGTCCCCTTGTCTTACAGGTACTCAGGTCTGGAAATCCACTGTTGTTGCATTGCTGGTGTTTGTTCTTCCTGCAGAATCCCCCTATCACGACTTCTGTGCTCTCTGGGGGTAGTAGGTGCACTTTACACTAACTTTCAGGGTCTTGGGGTAGGGGCTATTTGTCTAACCCTCACTGTTTTCTTACAGTCCCAGCGACCCTCTACAAGCTCACATAGGTTTGGGGTCCATTCATGGTTCGCATTCCACTTTTGGAGTATATGGTTTGTGTTGCCCCTATACCTATGTGCTCGTATTGCAATCTATTGTAATTTTACACTGCTTGCATTACTTTTCTTGCTATTACCTGCATAATTTTGGTTTGTGTACATATATCTTGTGTATATATCTTATCCTCATACTGAGGGTACTCAGTGAGATACTTTTGGTATATTGTCATAAAAATAAAGTACCTTTATTTTTAGTACTTCTGTGTATTGTGTTTTCTTATGATATTGTGCATATGACACCAGTGGTATAGCAGGAGCTTTACATGTCTCCTAGTTCACCCTAAGCTGCTTTGCCATAGCTACCTTCTATCAGCCTAAGCTGCTAGAAATGCCTCTTCTACACTAATAATGGATAACTGGACCTGGCACAAGGTGTAAGTACCTCTGGTACCCACTACAAGCCAGGCCAGCCTCCTTCATTGGTGGCAGCGGTGGGATAAGTACTTGTAACTACTTACCACTTTCTCATTGTGTACTTTTCATAAGAGAATAATATACAAAACAAGTTCAGTGTATGTACACCTAATCAAAGAGTTTTGCTTTTCGCCTCTTACACTTTTTACTAAGTGCTAAAAAGTATTCTAAAACTTCTAAAACTTGCTAAAAAGTTAGAAAAAGTTTTTTCTCTGTTCTTTAAAAAGTTCTGAAACTTCTTCTTCCTTCTCACTATTTCTAAACCTTTTACTATCATGTCTGTAGAAGACTCTACTCTTAAAATGGTCAATACTACGTATAACAATTTAAATTACAAGAGCCTGAGGAGTCTCTGCTTAGATAGAGGGTTAGAGATAGGAAATAACCCTCCAAAAGAATTTCTATTTAACATGCTTATTGTGAATGATGAGTCCCAAGCAGGCACCTCAAATGAGAGGTTAATAGAAGGTTCCCATTCTGACTCAGGGGATCTCCTTGAGGGAGGTGGGGAGGGTTCTGAACCAGATCTGCCCCCTAGCAGGACACCTAGTAATGTTGGTAGTAATGGAGGTTCCCATCATAGTAGAGGAGTCTTTATTCCTGGAGGCCAAGTTATTAGGGTTCAGTCAGTTAGGGACAGATCCCCCTCTGTTGTTTCCAATGTATATTCTGTGTCCAAGCATTCCCAACCCACCCACCCTGAAGACAACATGTTAGAAAGGGAACTCAAAAGGTTGAGAGTTGAAGAGACCAGTGTGAAGCTTAAACAGCAACAGCTGGCCTTAGATAGGGAATCCTTGGACCTGGAGAAGGAGAGACAGAGATTGGGGTTATGACCTCATGGTGGCAGCAGCTGTATTCCTGATAGTAATCCTATTAGAGAGCATGATTCCAGGAATCTGCACAAGATAGTTCCCCCTTACAAGGAGGGGGGTGACATCAACAAGTGGTTTGCTGCACTTGAGAGGGCCTGTATGGTACAGGGGGGTCCCGCAAAGGCAGTGGGCTGCTATATTGTGGCCATCTTTCACTGGAAAAGGGGGGATAGGCTCCTTACTGTTAGAGAAAGTGATGCTAACTTTGCAGTTTTGAAGGATGCACTCTTGGATGGATTTCGCTTAACCACTGAACAATACAGGATTAAGTTCAAAGACACCGGAAAAGAGTCCTCACAAGACTGGATAGACTTTGTTGACTGTTCAGTGAAGGCCTTGGAGGGGTGGTTACATGGCAGTAAAGTTTCTGACTATGAAAGCCTGTATAATCTTATTCTGAGAGAGCATATTCTGAATAACTGTGTGTCTGACTTGTTACACCAATATCTAGTGGACTCAGATCTGACCTCTCCCCAAGAATTGGGAAAGAAGGCAGACAAATGGGTCAGAACAAGAGTGAACAGAAAAGTTCATACAGGGGGTGACAAGGATGGCAAGAAGAAGGATGGTAAGTCTTCTGACAAGGGTGGGGACAAAAGTAAAACTGAGTCTTCATCAGGCCCACAAAAATCCTCTGGTGGGGGGTGGTGGGTCCAAATCCTCTTCCAATAATCAACCTAAAAAGCCTTGGTGTTATTTGTGAAAACTCAAAGGCCATTGGACAACTGATGCCAGTTGTCCAAAGAAAAACACCAAACCTCCCACTACCACAACCCCTACTGCAAATTCTAGTGCCCCTAGTAATAGCAGTGGTGGTAGGAGCAAACCTACTAATAGCCAATCCAAGGGAGTAGCTGGGCTCACTTTTGGTCATTTAGTTGGGGTTGGTCTTGTTAGGGAGACCACAGAGGCTGTGTTAGTCTCTGAAGGTGCCATTGATTTGGCCACCTTGGTTGCTTGCCCCCTTAATATGGATAAGTACAAGCAACTTCCCCTAATAAATGGTGTTGAGGTTCAGGCCTACAGGGACACAGGTGCCAGTGTTACCATCGTAATAGAGAAACTGGTGCACCCTGAACAACACCTACTTGGTCAGCAGTACCAAGTGACAGACGCTCATAACAACACTCTTAGCCACCCCATGGCTGTTGTGAATCTCAACTGGAGGGGGGGGGTACTGGTCCCAAGAAAGTTTTGGTTGCCTCAGATTTACCTGTAGACTGTCTATTAGGAAATTATTTAGAGATATCAGCTTGGGCAGAAGTGGAGTTGGAGGCTCATGCAGCAATGCTGGGCATTCTTGGGCATATTTGCGCTTTGACAAGGGCTCAGGCCAAAAAGCAAAAAGGACAGGGTAACTTGGATCCTGGAACATTGGACCAAGTGCTCCCTAAAGCTGGGTTGCAAGGGTAAATCCCTACCCACTATCTCTCCCTCTACAGATGATTCTCCTTCTGAGGAAGAATAATTTCCTCCCTGTGCAGAACCTTCACCAGATGAGCTGGCAGCAGACACTGCTGAGCTTTTGGGTGGAAGGGGGCCTGCCAGGGAAGAGCTGAGTTTGGCACAGCAAACCTGTCCCACATTAGAGGGTCTCAGACAGCAAGCTGCCAAGCACAAAATGGGGATGTCAGTGACTCACATAGAGTTTACTGACAGGACAACCTCTTGTACACAGAGGCAAGGGACCCAACAACCTGGAGCAGCCAGGGGATTGGTCATTCCCCTCCACTACAGAGAGTTCCTCCTAACTCTTGCACATGACATTCCTTTGGATGGGCATTTGGGCCAGATCAAAACATGGGAAAGGCTTATCCCCCTGTTTCACTGGCCTAGGATGTCAGAGGACACTAAAGATTTTTGCAAGTCTTGTGTGACCTGCCAAGCCAGTGGCAAGACTGGTGGCACACCAAAGGCTCCCCTAATTCCACTACCTGTGGTTGGGGTCCCCTTTGAAAGAGTAGGGGTTGACATAGTTGGCCCCCTTTACCCTCCTACTACTTCAGGCAATAGGATTATCTTAGTGGTTGTGGACCATGCCACAAGATACCCTGAAGCAATTCCTCTAAGGACCACTACAGCTCCTGCAGTGGCAAAAGCCCTCCTGGGAATCTTTTCCAGGGTGGGTTTCCCAAAAGAGGTTGTATCAGACAGGGGTAGCAACTGTATGTCTGAATACTTGAAAGATATGTGGAAGGACTGTGGTGTAACCTACAAATTCACCACTCCTTATCATCCACAGGCTAATAGACTGGTAGAGAGGTTTAATAAAACTCTCAAAGGTATGATAATGGGACTCTCTGAAAAACTCAGGA
Organism: Pleurodeles waltl; assembly: GCF_031143425.1. Classification (NCBI taxonomy): domain Eukaryota; kingdom Metazoa; phylum Chordata; class Amphibia; order Caudata; family Salamandridae; genus Pleurodeles; species Pleurodeles waltl. Next base: position 1,211,440,968 of record NC_090440.1, read on the forward strand.
GGAGATGGGATGTCCTGTTACCTTGCCTCCTTTTTGCTTACAGGGAGGTACCCCAGAAAGGAGTGGGCTTAAGCCCATTTGAACTCCTCTTTGGACACCCTGTAAGAGGGCCACTAACACTTGTGAAGGAGGGTTGGGAACAAACTTTAAAAGCTCCCAAACATGACATAGTGGACTATGTACTTGGCCTAAGATCCAGAATGGCCGAGTACATGGAAAAGGCCAGGAAAAACCTTTAGCCCAGCCAAGAGCTCCAGAAGCAATGGCATGACCAGAAGGCTGTTCTGATCCTGTACCAACCAGGACAGAAGGTGTGGGTATTGGAGCCTGTGGCCCCAGGAGCACTCCAAGACAAATAGAGTGGACCCCATCTAATTGTTGAGAAAAAGGGTGAGGTTACCTATGTGGTAGACCTGGGCGCTGCCAGGAGTCCCCTTAGGGTGATTCATGTCAACCGCCTAAAACCCTACTATGACAGGGCTGATCTCCCCCTGCTCATGGCAACAGATGAGGGACAGGAAGAAGAGAGTGACCCTCTCCCTGATCTCTTTTCCACCACTGAAAATGATGCTTTAGTGGAGGGACTAGTTTTGGCAGATTGTCTGACTGCAGAACAGAAAGACAACTGCATAAATCTCCTTGGACAATTTTCTGAACTCTTTTCAACTGTGCCAAGCACCACATCTTGGTGTGAACACACAATTGATACTGGAGACAGCATGCCTGCCAAAAGTAAAATATATAGGCAGCCTGACCATGTCAGTGACTGCATAAAACAAGAGGTTCAGAAAATGCTTGATCTAGGAGTGATTGAACCTTCTGAAAGCCCATGGGCGAGTCCTGTGGTGCTTGTACCAAAGCCTCACTCAAAAGATGGAAAAACGGAGATGAGGTTTTGTGTCGACTATCGAGGTCTCAATCAGGTAACACAAACTGATGCTCACCCTATACCCAGGGCCGATGAGCTCATAGATACACTGGCATCTGCCAAGTATCTAAGCACTTTTGATTTGACTATCAAGGCCTCAAAGTGCCAGATAGGGTAGGGAAAGGTGGTTTATCTGGGACACCTGGTAGGTGGAGAACAGATTGCACCACTGCAGGGGAAAATCCAGACAATCATGGAATGGGTTCCCCCTACAACACAGACCCAAGTGAGAGCCTTCTTAGGCCTCACTGGGTATTACAGGAGATTCATTAAAAACTATGGCTCCATAGCAGCCCCTCTTATGATCTCACAAGTAAGAAGATGCCTAAAAAGGTATTGTGGACAGCTAGCTGTCAGAAAGCGTTTGAGGAGCTCAAATAGGCCATGTACTCTGCACCTGTCCTAAAAAGCCCATGTTACTCCAAGAAATTAATTGTTCAAACTGATGCATCTGAATTAGTGGTAGGGGTAGGGGCAGTCTTATCACAACTGAATTCTGAGGGCCTGGATCAACCAGTTGCTTTTATCAGCAGAAGGTTGACCCCTAGAGAAAGCGTTGGTCTGCCATTAAGAGGGAGGCCTTTGCTGTGGTCTGGGCACTGAAAAAGTTGAGGCCATACCTGTTTGGCACTCACTTTATTGTTCAGGCAGACCACAAACCTCTACTTTGGCTAAAACCAATGAAAGGTGAAAATCCTAAATTGTTGAGGTGGTCAATATCTTTACAGGGAATGGACTATACAGTGGAACATAGACCTGGGAGTACCCACTCCAATGCAGATGGTCTCTCCAGGTATTTCCACTTAGACAATGAAGACTCAACTTTCCACGGTTAGCCTTAATGTCCTTTGTTTGGGGGGTGGTTGTGTGAGAAAGTAGCCTCTTTCTAGCCTTGTTACCCCCACTTTTGGCCTGTTTGTGTGTATATGTCAGGGTGTTTTCACTGTCTCACTGGGATCCTGCTAGCCAGGGCCCAGTCCTCATAGTGAAAACACTATGTTGTCAGTATGTTTGTTATGTGTCATTAGGACCCTGTTAGCCAGGGCCGCAGGGCTCATAAGTATGTGCCCTGTATGTGTTCCCTGTGTGATGCCTAACTGTCTCACTGAGGCTCTGCTAACCAGAACCTCAGTGGTTATGCTCTCTCTGCATTCCAAATTTGTCACTAACAGGCTAGTGACTAAATTTACCAATTCACATTGGCATACTGGTACACCCATATAATTCCCTAGTATATGGTACTGAGGTACCCAGGGTATTGGGGTTCCAGGAGATCCCTATAGGCTGCAGCATTTCTTTGCCACCCATAGGGAGCTCTGACAATTCTTACACAGGCCTGCCAGTGCAGCCTGAGTGAAGTAACGTACACGTTATTTCACAGCCATTTACCACTGCACTTAAGTAGTTTATAAGTCACCTATATGGCTAACCTTCACCTGGTAAAGGTTGGGTGCAAAGTTACTTAGTGTGTGGGCACCCTGGCACTAGCCAAGGTGCCCCCACATCGTTCAGGGAAAATTCACCGGACTTTGTGAGTGCGGGGACACCATTACAAGCGTGCACTGTACATAGGCCACTGCCTATGTACAGCATCACAATTGTAACTCCGAACATGGCCATGTAACATGTCTAAGATCATGGCATTCTGGCATTGGGGGGACAATTCCATGATCCCCCGGGTCTCTAGCATAGTACCCGGGTACTGCCAAACTGCCTTTCCGGGGTCTCCATTGCAGCTGCTGCCAACCCCTCAGACAGGTTTCTGCCCTCCTGGGGTCCAGGCAGCCCTGGCCCAGGAAGGGAGAACAAAGGATTTCCTCTGAGAGAGGGTGTAACACCCTCTCCCTTTGGAAATAGGTGTGAAGGCTGGGGAGCAGTAACCTCCCCCAGCCTCTGGAAATGCTGTGAAGGGCACAGATGGTGCCCATCTCTGCATAAGCCAGTCTACACCGGTTCAGGGATCCCCCAGCCCTTCTCTGGCGCGAAACTGGACAGAGGAAAGGGGAGTGACCACTCCCCTGACCTGCACCTCCCAGGGGAGGTGCCCAGAGCTCCTCCAGTGTGTCCCAGGCCTCTGCCATCTTGGAAACAGAGGTGTTTGTGGCACACTGGACTGCTCTGAGTGGCCAGTGCCAGCAGGTGACGTCAGAGGCTCCTTCTGATAGGCTCTTACCTCTCTTGGTAGCCAATCCTCCTTCCTAGGTAGCCAAACCTCCTTTTCTGGCTATTTAGGGTCTCTTCTTTGGGGATCTCACCAGATAACGAATGCAAGAGCTCATCAGAGTTCCTCTGCATCTCCCTCTTCACCTTCTACCAAAGGATCGACCGCTGACTGCTCAGGACGCCTGCAAAACCGCAACAAAGTAGCAAGACGACTACTAGCAACCTTGTATCGCTTCATCCTGCCGGCTTTCTCGACTGTTTCCAGGTGGTGCATGCTCTGGGGATAGCCTGCCTCCTCTCTGCACCAGGAGCTCTGAAGAAATCTACCAAGGGTCGACGGAATCTTTCCCCTGCCACCGCTGGTACCAAAAGACTGCATCACTGGTCCTCTGGGTCCCCTCTCAGCACGACGAGCGTGGTCCCTGGAACTCAGCAACTCTGTCCATGTGACTCCCACAATCCAGTGACTCTTCAGTCTAAGTTTGGTGGCGGTAAGTCCTTGCCTACCCCACGATAGACTGCATTGCTGGGTACCACGTGATTTGCAGCTGCACTGACTCCTGTGCACTCTCCCAGGATCTCCTTCGTGCACAGCCAAGCCTGGGTCCCCAACACTCTAACCTGTAGTGCACAACCTTCTGAGTTGTCCTCCGGCGTCGTGGGACTCCTTTTGTGACTTCGCGTGGACTCCAGTTCACTCTTCTTCCAAGTGCCTGTTCAGGTACTTCTGCGGGTGCTGCCTGCTTCTGTGAGGGCTCCCTTACTTGCTGGGCGCCCCTTCTGTCTCCTCCTCCAAGTTGCGACATCCTGGTACCTCCTGGGCCACAGCAGCACCCAAAAACCTCTACCGTGACCCTTGCAACTAGCAAGGCTTGTTTGCAGTCTTTCTGCATGGGAACACCTCTGCAAGCTTCATCGCGTCGTGGGACATCCATCCTCCAAAGGGGAAGTTCCTAGTCCTCTTCTTTCTTGCAGACCTCCAAGCTTCTTCCAACAGGTGGCAGCTTCCTTGCACCCTCAGCTGGCATTTCCTGGGCTCCTGCCCACTCTCAACACTGTCGCGACTATTGGACTTGGTCCCCTTGTCTTACAGGTACTCAGGTCCGGAAATCCACGGTTGTTGCATTGCTGGTGTTTGTTCTTCCTGCAGAATCCCCCTATCACGACTTCTGTGCTCTCTGGGGGTAGTAGGTGCACTTTACACCTACCTTTCAAGGTCTTGGGGTGGGCTATTTTTCTAACCCTCACTGTTTTCTTACAGTGCCGGTGACCCTCTACAAGCTCACATAGGTTTGGCGTCCATTCGAGGTTCGCATTCCACTTTTGGAGTATATGGTTTGTGTTGCCTCTATACCTATGTGCTCATATTGCAATCTACTGTAATTTTACACTGCTTGCATTACTTTTCTTCCTATTACCTGCATAATTTTGGTTCGTGTACATATATCTTATGTATGCATCTTATCCTCATACTGAGGGTACTCAGTGAGATACTTCTGGCATATTGTCATAAAAATAAAGTACCTTTATTTTTAGTAATTCTGTGTATTGTGTTTTCTTATGATTTTGTGCATATGACACCAGTGGTATAGTAGGAGCTTTAAATGTCTCCTAGTTCAGCCTAAGCTGCTTTGCCATAGCTACCTTCTATCAGCCTAAGCTGCTAGAAACACCTCTTCTACACTAATAAGGGATAACTGGACCTGGCACAAGGTGTAAGTACCTCTGGTACCCACTACAAGCCAGGCCAGGCTCCTACAATCACTGCAGAGGCCAGAGCCTGAAATGCTCGTTGTTGGGCTGCCTGGCCAGAATGAATGCCCTCCAGGTATGCATTTGTCTGTTGCAACTGCCTCTGTACACCCTAGATGGCATTCAGAATGGTAGACTGCCCAACAGTGAGGGATCTCAGGAGGTCAATAGCCTCCTCACTGAGGGCAGCAGGGCTGACTGTGGCAGGGCCTGAGGTGCCTGGGGCGAAGGAGATGCCCACCCTCCTTGGTGAGCGGCCACGAGACACACGCTGAGGGGCTGCTGGGAGGGCGGTGCTGGTAGGGGGGGTGGCGGCTGTACCTCTAGATGCAGTGGGAGCAGAGGGGCCCACCACCGCAAGGGAGCTCCCATCAGAGGAAGAGTCGGTGTCGCTGGTCTCAGCTCCTGTCCCTGCCATGGAGCTCCCCTCGCCCTCCGTCCCACTGGTGAATTCAGACTCCGTTGTCTGGCCCTCCAGGGCCATGTGGGATGCAGCTCCCTCCTGCTCCGGTGGCGCAGCTCCTCCACCTGATGATGCTAATGCACAAAAGAACAGGAAGACCACAAAAAGTGGGGTGAAAGAAAGAAGAAAGACATGTTCAGTGCATACAATACCGCTACCATCGGCAGACACTACAGACACAGCAGCCCTCTGCACTACGCCATGCACTTAGAGTTCCCTAATTAATCACAAGGACATGGGGTACATGGCCTATGCCCGATTGCTGCACACATGGAAGTCACAGAAGCCTGACTAGGTGTAGATGGCTCTTACCACTGGTGGGGATGGGGTGCCACTTAGCCTGCCTCACAAAGGGTCCTTGCCTACAAAGCTCGCCCTAGCCTAGGGGAGCCCACTGCCCACCTCCCCCACTGCCCACCTCCCCCACCCAGACACCTCCAATGCGCGCAGAGCCAGCTGACTGAGAGTGTACTCACCCCCTTGTGGCTGCTGTGATGCCTTCAATCGCCCATCCAACTCCTGATACACCACCGCCAGGATGCGGAACATCAGGGGGGTCATGGTGCGACGGGCACCTCTCCCACATTGGGAGGCCATCCCCAGCTGGGCCTCCGCCTTCTTCTTACTCCAGCGGCAAAGGTCCTTCCATCTTTTCCGGCAGTGGGTGCTCCGTCTGTGGTGGACCTCCAGGGTCCGGACGTCCTTGGCGATCGCACGCCAAATATCCTTCTTCTGGTAGGCGCTGACCTAGAGGAATAGTACAGGGGAAAATGTAAAACGTTTACCATCCGGACCGTCACAGTCATTGTCCCACGTTCCCACCCTTGCCCTGACGCACATACACTCACTGTCCGATCATGCACGCCTCATCTCCCCCCGTATCTTCCATCCATACCACTCCAAACAGGCATTGCCCATACAGCATGCTCACAGTGTACTCACCTGTTTGTATGGAGGACCGTAGAGTAGCGTGTACTGGGGGAGGACCCCATCCACTAGTTTATCCAACTCCTGTGATGTGAAGGCAGGGGCCCTTTCCCCAGACACATGAGCCATCGTCACTTCCAGACTGAGGTCACAGCAGCACTTGCAGTGTAGGTCCTCTCCTGTCAAAGATCAGGTATCAAGTAAGTAAACAGACAGAAAATGGCAGTCACGTCCGCGGCAGTGCGTACCGTCACCGCAGGCGTACATCGCCATTGGCCCCTGGAACCCATAGGGCCCAATGTTAACAAATGCAGGATTGCGGCGTGGTCTTCGACCGCCTACTGCGATGGTGTACAACGCCAGCGCAGTTACCTCATATCCCCTTGTCCTACATTACAGGTCAGGGAGCCGCCATTTCAGGGGGCCACATGGCATAAATTTTTAATGCGTCACACATATATAGGCCTTTCATATACACAGAGACAGGCACATAGCGTATTGACAAATGTGTGCAATAAAATTATTTTTTTCCTACCTCAGTGTTGGCTGACTCTGTGCTTGCTCTTCTCGTCCATAGGGCACGTCCACTGGGGCAGGTGAGGAGATGGCGCCATCCTCCCGTGTACAGACCACTGGTGGCCCTGTTGACAATGGAAGAGAGACATGTAATTGTCACCTACAGACTTGATTGTGCCACAATCCAGGAACTCTGTGTCCAATTGGAGCAAGACCTGATGTCACTATCCGCCATCCCACAGAAATCCCCCCTCTAGTGCAGGTCCTGTCAGTACTCCATTTCCTGGGAAGTGGGTCTTATCACACAACAGTGGCCATAGCATCAGGGATGTCCCAGCCTATGTTCTCCAACGTGTTGTCCAGAGTGTTATCTGCCCTGCTGAAACACATGCACAGCTACATCGTGTTCCCTCAGGTGGAGGATTTCCCTACAGTGAAAGGTGATTCCCCCCATGTTTGGCCTGTTTGTGAGTATATGTCAGGGTGTTTTTCTCTGTCTCACTGGGATCCTGCTAGCCAGGACCCAGTGCTCATAGTGAAAACCCTATGCTGTCAGTGTGTTTGATAGGTGTCACTGAGATCCTGCTAGCCAGGACCCCAGTGCTCATATGTTTGTGGCCTATATGTGTTCCCTATTTGGTGCCTAACTGTATCACTGAGGCTTTGCTAACCAGAACCTCAGTGTTTATGCTCTCTCTCAGCTTTAAAATTGTCACTGCAGGCTAGTGACTAATTTTACCAATTCTCATTGGCAGACTGGAACACCCTTATAGTTCCCTTGTATATGGTACCTAGGTACCCAGGGCAATGGGATTCCAGGACATCCTTATGGGCTGCAGCATTTCTTTTGCCACCCATTAGGGGCTCGGACAAACCCTTGCACAGGACTGCCACTGCAGTCTGCGTGAAATAGTGCACACACTATTTCACAGCCATTTTCACTGCAGTTCAGTAACTTATAAGTCACCTATATGTCTAACCTTCATTTACTAAAGGCTAGGTGCAAAGTTACTAAGGCGGTCATTACAACATTGGCGGTAAAAGACGCTTACCACCATGCATAAGACCGCCAACACACCGCTCGGCTGCGGAATTCCGCCACAGCTATAATGACCCACAGCACAGAATCCACCAATATTCAGACACCCACACAAGTCCGCCACACCAAAGGTCAGTGATAAACTGGCGAAAACAAAACCTCCACCATTATGCCAGCAGAAAAACGCCCACACTATCACGACCCACGAATCCATGCGGCGGTCTTTCAACCGCGGTATTCCATTGGCGATACACACTGCCGCGCTCAAAATACTCACACATCTTCAAAACACAGCCACATTAGACAATTCGAAATACACACACCTGATACACATAAACGCACCACTCCCACACACCCAATACAATATAAAACACACACCCACATCACCCACAAACCCCTACGACCACAATTACCAAGAGAAGGCCAGGGAGAGACACCACCATCAACAATACTAGCATCCACAAGCACACAACACCATCACCCACATATCTTCCACGCACCTCACACAACACACCACTACATATCAGCACACTTATCACCCCACACACCACCCCACACATCACCCACACCACCCCATGGCACGGCAAAGACACCCCAGGTTCTCGGAGGAGGGGGAGGAGCTCAGGGTCATGGTGGAGGAAATCGACCGGGTAGAGCCACAGCTATTCGGATCACAGGTGCAGCACACCTCCATTGCAAGGAAGATGGAGCTATGGCGCAGCATAGTGGACAGGGTCAACGCAGTGAGACAACACCCAAGAAATCGGGATGACATCAGGAAGAGGTGGAACGACCCACGGGGGAAGGTGCATTCCGTGGTCTCAAGACACCACCTTCCGGTTCAGCGGACTGGCGGACGACCCCCACCTCCTCCCCACAACTAACAACATGGGAGGAGCAGGCCTTAGCGATTCTGCATCCTGAGGGTCTCGCAGGAGTAGCTGGAGGAATGGACTTTGGTAAGTCAAATCTTAACTATTACATCCCCCACCCTACCTGCATGCCATCACATACCCCCACCCTCATCCTCACCCCAATCACTCCAACTCCTCACAAATGTCCCAACATCACAAACCACCCATCCCAACACCAAGCCCTGCATGCAACAACAAAGCATGGACACACATCACTAAAGCATGTCCACTGCACATACCCATACACCCCCCTAAAACATCACCACACAAGGTCCCACACAGGAATGGAAGCACTGGGGTCCACGGTCACCCACCCATTGCACACCATGCCACACACAGATGAAATAAACATCCTTTTATACCCCTGCAGGACCCCTACCCAATGTCAGCGGACAGGAGGGTCCACACATGTCCACATCACCAACAGAAGAGGTCCACAGTGATGACAGCACCTCTGTCCAACTGGATCTAGATGACCAGCCCGGCCCATTGGGGACCTCGGGACAGTCGGTTCCCCTGACACAGTCACAGGCTACTACAGAGCTTCCTCCCTCTGGAAACACCAGCACAGCACCCACCCAGCGGGCCCATACCTCTGTCCCAAGGACATGTCAATCAGCAGTGCGTCCACCACTATAGGGAACCCAGGCTGACCCACCACCCCAACAACAACAGGGACCTGGGGGCAGAGGCCCAGGAACACAGGGGAACTGGGAGGGCTGCTGTGCGACAGGGCCAAGGCAGGCCAAGGGAACCCACTCTCCATGAGGCCCTCTCCAACATCATGGGAGCCTACCACCACTCCGAGGAGACGATGGCAACGGTACTGGCCAAGTTTCAGGAGACCCAGCGCCAGCAGGAGGAACAGTATTTGGGCTTCAGGGAGGAACTCAGATCCATCAATTCCACCCTGGGCACCATCGTACGGGTGTTGAAGGAAGTACTCAACACCAGGAGGGACACTGTGGCACTTCAAGGGGCCCCTGACACTAGCCTGGACGATGAACTGCCCACCACCTCCGCCGGCGCTAGTGGACAGGAGGCACCACCACAGGACCACCACACCAGCACCCCACCCCCTGCAGAGGGAGAACCACCTCGCAAACGGTCCCTGAGATCCAGGACAAAAAGACAGAGAACGATGCCAAGACCCCCACCAAAAAATGAGACCACCCTGATTGTCATCCTTCTGTCCCACTTTGTCACCCTGTCCATCCTTAAACTGCCCCAGCTCCACTTCCTATCACCATTTGGGCAATGCACCTGTGAGACTAATAGACTGGCCTCTGCCATGGACATTCCTCCGCCATCACCCCTCACCATTTTGCTTTCCCCTCCAATATTGATCACTAAAATAAACACCCTTAAAGCACAAAACAATCTGGAGTCAGTCTGTGATTTCAGTATAGTGTATTAGCAATTACTGTGGCAAAATGCTCTTACATTTGTAATGTCAACATACCTATGTCACACAGCTGTAGTCCATGATGAATCAAAGCAGAAGTCACACTGTAGGACACACATCTGTGAAATCGTAAGGGAAAGTGACAACTCAGAGACCATACACTGGGTGAAAACGACAGACAGTAGAGAGGTAGTAGTGTTAAAGGACATGTAGTAGGCTGGTTTGTATTCTTACCTGTGTCTCACTGGAAATATTGCTGGATCACTGAGTCCCTGTTGTCCATGTTTTCTTCCTCTGCTTCCTCGTCTTCACTGTCCACAGGCTCCACAGCTGCAAAAACACTGCCATCTGGACCATCCTCCTGCAGAAAAGGCACTTGTCGTCGCAAAGCTAAGTTGTGAAGCATACAGCAGGCCACGATGATCTGGCACACCTTCTTGGTGAGTAGAATAGGGATCCACCTGTCATATGGAGGCACCTGAACCTGGCCTTTAGGAGGCCGAAGGTCTGCTCGATTATCCGCTGTGTACGCTCATGTGCCTCATTGTAGCGTTCCTCTGCCCTTGTCCTGGGATTCCACACTGGGGTCAGTAGCCATGACAGGTTGGGGTAACCAGAGTCACCTGTAAATGGCGAGGGACAACTGTTAGACACACACTAACCTGTGGGGATATCCCCAGACCCAGACAACTATTCCCACTGTCTTGCTTCCAGGTGCTCACCTAATAGCCACACACAGTGCCTCTGGAGTTGACCCATCACATAAGGGATGCTGCTATTCCGCAGGATGTAGGAGTCATCCACTGAGCCAGAGAACTTGGCATTCACATGGGATATGTACTGGTCTGCCAAACATACCATCTGAACATTCATCGAATTATAACTCTTCCGGTTTCTGTACACCTGTTCACTTCTGTGGGGGGGTACCAAAGCCACATGGGTCCCATCAATGGCACCTATGATGTTGGGGATATGTCCCATAGAAATCACCTTTCACTGTAGGGAAATCCTCCACCTGAGGGAAAACGATGCAGCTCCGCATGTGTTTCAGCAGGGCAGACAATACTCTGGACAACACGTTGGAAAACATAGGCTGGGACATCCCTGATGCTATGGCCACTGTTGTTTGAAATGACCCACTTGCAAGGAAATGGAGCACTGACAGCACCTGCACTTCAGGGGGGATTCCTGTGGGATGGCGGATAGCTGACATCAGGTCTGGCTCAAGCTGGGTACACAGTTCCTGGATTGTGACACGGTCAAGCCTGTAGGTGATGATCACATGTCTTTCCTCCATTGTCGACAGGTCCACCAACGGTCGGTACACCGGAGGATGCCGCCATTTCCTCCATGTCCCAGTGGACGGTGCCTATGAAGGACAACAGCGAGCACAGAGTCAAACAACTCAGAGGTACGTACCCACAGCTTACACAGAACACCAATCATAATCCAAAAAGTGGCCTGTATGTGTGTTGAGTCTAGGCCTAGGTATGTGTGACGCAGTTAAAAATGAAGCCATGTGGGCCCCTGAAATGGCGGCTGCCTGACCTGTAAAGTGGGACAATTGGATGTGAGGTAACTGCGCTGGCGTTGCGGTAGGCGGTCGAAGACCGCGGCGCAATGCTGCATTGGTTAACATTGGACACTATGGGTCCCAGGAGCCAATGACGATGTACGCCGGCGGTGATGGTACGCACCGCCGCGGACGTGACCGCCATTTTCTATCTGTTCAATCACTCGATCCCTGATCTTCGACAGGAGAGGACCTACACTGCAAGAGCTGCTGTGACCTCGGTCTGGAAGAGACAATGGCTCGTGCGTCTGGAGAAAGGGCCGCTGCCTTCACATCGGAGAAGTTGGAGAAACTCGTGGACGGGGTCCTCCCCCAGTACACGCTACTCTACGGTCCTCCAGACAAACAGGTAAGTACACTGGGAGCATGCTGTATGGGCTATGCCTGTGTGGAGTGGGGTGGATGTAAGAAGGGGGGGAGATTGCGGCGTGCATGAAACGAAGGTGAGTGCATGTGCCACAAGGCAGGGGTAGGGATGGGGGCCAATGACTTTGACGGTGCAGTTGGTAATACGTTCCTCTTCCCCCTGTACAATTCATGTAGGTCAGCGCCCACCAGAAAAAAGATATTTGGTGTGCCATCGCCAAGGACGTCCGGACCCTGGGGGTCTACCACAGACGGAGCACCCACTGCTGGAAAAGATGGGAGGACATTCTTCGCTGGAGCAAGAAGACGGCAGAGGCTCAGCTGGGGATGGCCTCCCAACGTGGGAGGGGTGCCCGTCGCACCATGACCCCACGGATGTTCAGGATCCTGGCGGTGGCGTACCCTGAGTTGGATGGGCGCTTGAGGGCATCACAGCAGCCACAAGGGGGTGAGTACACTTCATCCTGCTGATTTTGCACGCAGTGGAGGGGTATGGATGGGGGAGGTGGGCTGTGGGTTTCCCTAGGCCAGGGCGAGTTCCGTAGGCAAGGTCCCTCCGTAAGGCAGGCCATGTGGCACCCCACCCCACCTCTGTAGAGTGCCAAGTACACCTAGTCATGCCCCTGTGTCATCCATGTGTGCAGATGTCGTCCATAGCCTAGTAGGCCATTTCCCAGGAATTGAACAGTGGAGCCCAAGAGCGTGGCATAGTGCAGGGGGTTTGTGTGTCTGTCGTGTCCGCCAACGGTAGCGGTAATGCATGCACTCAACATGTCTTTCTTCTGTCGCCCCACCTCCTTTTTGTGGTCTCCCTGTTCTTGTGTGCATTAGCATCATCAGGCGGAGGAGCAGTGGCACCGGAGCACGAGGGGGCTGCATCTCACATGGCCATGGAGGGCCACACTACGGACTCGGACTTCACCAGTGGGATGGAGGGCGAGGGGAGCTCCACAGCGGGGACAGGAGCTGAGACCAGCGACACGGACTCGTCCTCTGATGGGAACTCCCTTGTGGTGGTGGCAACATCTGTGCCCCCCCATCTACAGGTACATCCGCCACCCCCCCTACCAGCACCGCCCTCCCAGCAGCCCCTCAGCTTTAGCCCCGTGCCCGCTCACCCGGGAGGGTGGGCATCACCTTCGCCCCAGGCACCTCAGCCCCTGCCCCAGTCACCACTGCTGCCCTCAGTGAGGAGGCCATTGACCTCCTCAGGGCCCTCACTGTTGGGCAGTCTACCATTTTGAATGCCATCCAGGGTATAGAGAGGCAGTTGCAACAAACAAATGCATTCCTGGAGGGCATTCATTCTGGTCAGGCAGCCCTTCAGCGAGCTTTTCAGACTCTGGCCTCAGCACTGATGGCAGCCATTGTCCCTGTCTCTAGCCTCCCCCCTCCAACTTCCTCCACCCAGACCCAATCCCCTGTACCCCAGCCTATCAAAAGCACACCTTCAGACCAACATGCACACACGTCAACACACAAGGGAAGCTCAGGCAAACATAAGCACCACACATCCCACAGGCACTCACGCAAGCAGCACACACATGCAGACATAGCAACATCCACTGCCTCCACTGTGTCCTCCTCCTCCTCGTCTCCCTCCTCCCTCCCAGTCTCGTCTCCACTCACACCTGCATGCACTACATCTACAGCCACTACTGCCATCACCAGCACACACACCACCACACCCCGCTCACGTGCAGTCACCACCCCCACTACCATTCACACGTCCCCTGTGTCCTCTCCCAGTGTGTCTGTGACGCCACCTCCCAAGATACACAAACGCAGTCACATACTCACCCAACAGCCATCCACCTCACGACTGCCTCCAGCGCATGCACCTGCACCCAAAGTCAGTAAACGAATACCTCCTACAACCACAACCTCTTCCTCCACTCCCAAACCCCCTCCAGCTACCCGTCCCAGTGTCTCCCAAAAACATTTCCTGTCCAACCTTGACCTCATTCCCACACCTCCCCCACCCTGTCCGTCTCCTAGGTCCCGAACTAGCACCTCAGCCACAACATCTTCGGGACCAGTGGTGCCTGTAGTCACCGGAATCTGGAGTGCACCGGCGACCAGGGCAGTCAGTGTGGCACAGAGCCACAGCACAGACAGTCCCCCACCTGTGAAGCATCAAAAGTTGGCCAGTGCCCGGCGGGAGAGGGGGAAGACTCCAGCCACCAAAGCCACTCCAAGGGGTCCCGGTGGGAGTGTGGAGTCAGCTGCGACACCTTCCAAGGTGGGGAAGGGCCACAAGAAACCAGGAAAGCTAGGGAAGAGCAGAACGGCGGAGAAGACCGCCATCATCCCCGCTGCCCAGGAGGCCACAGCCGTCATCCCCGCTGCCCAGGAGGCCACCGCCATCATCCCTGCTGCGCCAGAGAGGACGGCCAGCACAAGCCCTGCTGGGACAGAGAGGACCGCCAGCACAAGCCCTGCTGGGCTAGAGAGGACCGCCAGCACAAGCCCCGCTGGGAGAGAGTGGACCGCCAGCACAGGCCCTGCTGGGTCGAGAGAGGACCGCCAGCACAAACCCCGCTGGGCTAGAGAGGACCGCCAGCACAAGCCCCGCTGGGACAGAGAGGACCACCAACACAAGCCCCGCTGGGACAGAGAGGACCGCCAGCAGCTGAGTCACTGCAAAGGAGCCTGCCGCTCGAAGCACCGCTGAACAGGGCACCACCACTCCAAGCACCGCTGAACAGGGCACCACCGCTACAAGCACCGCTGAACAGGGCACCGCCGCTCCAAGCACCGCTGAACAGGGCACCGCCGCTCCAAGCACCGCTGAACAGGGCACAGTCGCCTCAAGCACCGCAAACAGGGCACCGCTACTCCAAGCACTGCTGAACAGGGCACAGCCACTCCAAGCACCGCTGGCCCATGAGCGCCAAGGGCACTGACGCTACTGAGTCCGTCACCGGCAGGATGAAGCACTCTGGGCACAATGCCCCCTCCAGAACCAGTGGAGAGATACATCTACTACCTCTGTCCTTAGCAGGATGAAGCACTCTGGGCACAAAGCCCCCTCCAGAACCAGTGGACTATCATGTATTAATATGTATTAGTGTGTGTGTTGTAGTGGGTGAGGGTGGGGGTGTTGCGTGTGTGTGTGTCCCTGTTTTTTTCCTCCCCCTCCCCTGTGTTGTAGGTGCAGTACTCACTGTGGTCTTCGCCGCCGCCATTCGTGCTCCTGGTAGAGGAGCAGGAAGACTATCGCAGGGAAAATTTGAAGTTCCGGCTCCATGGTTTCCTGATTCCTCGTAGGTTGTGTAGAGGTGAGCGTTTTCCCTTCGAAATCCTGTTTCCGCCGTGTTTTTAGCTGCGGTGAATCTGCCCCGGAAAATGTGGCGGATTGGTAGGTTGTGATACTGTGGGCGTTACTTTGTCTTCCGCCTGTCTGTTGGCGGTGACCGCCAAGCTGTTTGTTTGTACCGCCGTGGCGGTTGGAGTGTTAAATTGGCTGTCTTTGTTGGCGGTTTCCGCCACGGTCGGAATTGCAATTTCTTTCCCGCCGGCCTGTTGGCGGTCTTACTGCCGCTTTAACACTGACCGCCAGGGTTGCAATGACCACCTAAGTGTGAGGGCACCCTTGCACTAGCAAAGGTGCCCCCACGCTGTCCAGGACCAATTCCCTGGACTTTGTGAGTGCGGGGACACTATTACATACATGTCTAAGATCATCGAATTGTCGAAGCTTGCACGTTTCCATCGGGAATCCTCTGCAACTCCTGCTTCATCCTCTGGCCACAGATCAACTGCAGACTGCTCCAGGAACCGCTGTAACTGCAACAAAGTATTCAGAAAGGCCACTGCGGCTCTGCAACTTCAGTTCCAGCCAGCAACTGCAGTTTCCATGGTGTGCATGCTCTTTGGAATCCCTGTCTTCACCCCGCACAAGAAGGACCGAAGAAATCTCCCGTGGAGTGATGGAGTCACTTCCCTAGTCCAGCAGGCTCCTTCTAAGATGATGACCGGTTCTCTGGGACTTCTCTTCTGACAACGAGCATGCTCCTTGGAACACAGGTGGTGGACCCCTTTGACACAGACTATCCTAAGGTCCTGCAGTCCAAATTTGGAGGAGGTAAGAGCTTGCCTTCCCGGTTTGTGACAGTACCCCTCTGCACTGCATCATCTTCACCTCTTGTGGCCTTTGTGCACTATTTGCAAGAATCCTGGCCCAGTCCCCAGCACTCTATCCTGTGATGCTCAACTCGCTGAGTGGTTGTCCGGCGGCGTGGGACCTTCTTTTGTAGTACTGCAGCAACTGCAATTTGCACCTTCTTTGTCCCCATGTTCTCCGTGGGTGCTGCCTGGTCATCTGTGGGTTCCCTCCAGTGTTGGGAACCCCCTTTGCCTCCTCAGTCCAAGTTGAAGCCCCCAGGTCTCTCCTGGGTCAGGGCAGCACCAATGTGATGCAATCCACGACATTGCTTGAACCAAAGCTTTTTGGAAAAATCCAGCACTGCAACCCGCCTGCATCCAACACCTCCACGTGGGACATCCTATGCATCATGCAGGAACCCACAGCCATCTTCTTTGGTGCTTTTATGCAGACTTCTTCCAACCGGAGAATCCTCTTTTGCACCATCTTCTAGGTTGGCAGGGGCTCCTGTCCTTCCTGGAATCTTCTGCGACTTCTGGACTTGGTCTTCTCTCTTTACAGGTCTTCAGGTCCAGGAATACATCATTTGTTGTTTGTAGTCTTGCTTGGTTCTTCCAATAACCCTAATCATGACTTGTATTGTGTCCTGTGGAAACTTGTAGTACTTTACTCCTACTTTCCTGGGCTCTGGGGTGGGGTACTTTACTCACCTTTGTGATTTTCTTATATTCCCAGAGAACCTCTACACACTACACTTGCCTAGGGGGGAATTTGTGATTCGCATTCCACTTTCTTAGTATATGGTTTGTGTTGCCCCTATCCTATGACTATGTACTTACCTGATTTTGGTGTCTAGTGTATATATTGTGTATAATACTTCCCTCCAAAAGGAGTATTGCCACACAGATATTTTTGGCCTTGTGTCATTAAAATAAAGTACCTTTATTTTTGGTAACACTGTGTATTGTCTTTTATTGGGTGTAAGTACTGTGTAGCTATAATGGTATTGCAGGAGCTTTGCGTGTCTCCTAGTTCAGCGTAAGCTGCTCTGCTATAGCTACCTCTATCAGCCTAAGCTGCTAGAATACTACTACATTTCACTAATAAGGGATAAATGGACCTGGTATAAGGTGTAAGTACCCAAGGTACCCACTACAAACCAGGCCAGCCTCCTACAATCTCTTTCGCCCCAGGCACCTCAGGCCCTGCCCCAGTGAGCCCTGCTGCCCTGAGTGAGGAGGCTATTGACCTCCTGAGATCCATCTCTGTAGGGCAGTCAACCATAGTGAATACCATCCAGGGGGGCTGGCAGCCCAGATGCAGCAATCTAATGCATTCCTGGAGGGTATTCATAGTGGATTGTTGGCCCAATAGAGATCAATTCAGGCTCTGGCCCCCTCTCTGATAGCAGTCATTGTCCCTGTTCCAGCCATCCCCCCCATTCAACTTCCACTTCCCAGTCCCATTCTCCTCAACCCCACCCATCCCAAGCACACAGCCAGACGAACATACAAACAAGACAACACCCAAGAGTGTCACAGGCAAACACAAGCACCACACTTCATCCCACAGGCACTCACACAAACACCATTCATTTGCAGATACAACAACATCCACTATTTCCACTGTCTCCCACTCCTCCACCTCCAACCAGTTACGTCCATACTCATACCTGCATGCACAACATCATCATCCACTACCAGCATCATCACCACACCAAGCAGGACAAACACCTCTCTGGCAGACACCTCCATAACATCCATGCACACGTCCCCTTTGTCCTCTCCCACCATGTCTGTCCCCCCTCCTAAAGTACACAAACGCAAGCACTCGGACACCCAATAGCCATCCACCTCACAACTGCATCCAGCCCATGCACCTGCACTCAAATCCATCAGACAAACACCTCCAACAACCACTCCTTCATCCTCCACTCCCATTACTCTTCCCTCCTCCCACCCCAATGTCCCTAAAAAGCTTTTCCTTGCCCAACTTGACCTCTTCCCTACCCCTCCCCCCATCCTGCATGTATGAGTAGGGTAGCAAGGACCCAGACAAGCACCTCAGCCGAACAGTCCATGGTCCAGTGGTAGCACCACCTACTCATGGTGGTCGGGATTCCAGGTCAACAATACTGACGGGGAAGGAGCCTGCACAAGCTGCTAAGAAGGGGAAGGAGCCTGCACCAGCTGCTAAGAAAGGGAAGGAGCCTGCAGCAGCTGCAAAGAAGGGGAAGGAGCCTGCACCAGCAGGCAGAGGGGGAAGAGCCCATTCACCAGTGCCAGGAAGGGTAATGGATCCCCAACCCATGAGCAGGAGGAGAGGAGGCAATCTACGCCAGCAGAAGCTGACAGCCAAACACCGCCACCACCAGCAGCTTTCACAGGGCTCCCACCGCCAGCGGTAGTTGTGCAGCCATCGGAGTGCAGGGGCTGAGCAGGAGCATCCCACAACCACCACCACAGTGCAGCCAGCGGACGGTGCGGGGGCTGAGCTGGAGCCTCCCACAACCATCACCACAGTGCAGCCGTCACCGCCGGCGGACGCCATTTAGTCCAGCCTTCATGGGCTGCTCTGTGGCCTGCCCCCACCAGAACCAGTGGGGTATTCACCCACTCGAGAGACTGTGGCCTTGCATTCCCCAAGACCAAGCACACAGCATGTTACCCCATCCAGAACCAGTGGGCAAATCACCCACCTGAAAGATTGTGGCCTTGCACTCTCCAGGACCAAGCACAGGGCATGTTGCCCCCACCTGAACCAGTGGGCAAGTCACCCACCTGAGAGTTTGTGGCCTTGCACTCCCTAAGACCAAGCACAGGTCATGTTGCCCCCTCCAGAACCAGTGGACTTGTCTCCGCATCCGGCTGAGGTACCCCCTTCTCCTGAAGTGCCTGCCTATTTGCCAACTGATGGCCCTGCAGTGTTATCTCCATATTGGGGCAGGATTCTAGTGGGGCCTTGGACTTTGCCCTGTGGCCATGTGGGCCCTATGAACTATAGACTGGGCAGTGTCCCTTTTTTGTACATTTGTACATAACTGTTGCAATGCCACATCGACTTATTGATTTTTTTTGTTGAACTGATTACAATCATTTTAGTCAATTCCTGTTTTCCTTGCATTATTCTGCCGATTGCCGGGGACAAATTGTTTTTCTTGTGCAGCTGGTTGTGTGTATGGTGTGTGTGTGTCGGGTGTGTGTTGTGGGTATGTGTGTCACTCTTGTTTTCCTGCCACCCTCCCTTGTGTGCTAGGTGGCTGTACTCACTGTCGTCGTCTTTGGCGGTGTTGGTTTTCCAGGTGGAGCATGACGTAGAAGATCATTGGGAAAACATGCATTTCGGGTTCCATGGCAGCGTGGTTCTTCCCTGTGTCTCCAATGGCGAGACCTTTGCCTTTTGTGTTCTGTTTACGCCAGCCTTTGGATGGCATTGGTACCGCCCCAGAAAACGTGGCAGATTGAAGGGTCAAAATATGGTGGGTGGTACTTTGTCTTCTTCCTGGCAGTGGGCAGCTACCGCCATGGGGCCTGTTGTTTCCGCCCTGGCGGTCGGTATGGTACATTGGCTGTCTATCAGAGATATCATCGCCATGGTCATAATTTGGGGGTAGTTACCGCCAGCCTGTTGGCGGTATTACCGCTACTTTATCACCACCCGCCAGGGTCGTAATGAGGGCCTATATCTCATTTTGATATAGTATATACAGAGCCAGCTTCCTACATTGGTGGATCAGCGGTGGGGTCTTAGACTTTGCATTTGCTGGACTACTTAGCCAATACCTGATCACACAACTAAATTCCAAAATTGTCCTTATACAATTGATTTTTGAATTTTGACTATTTTTTCCAAATTTGTAAAGGTCCTGCTAGGGCCTTGTGTAAGTCCCTGTTAGCATCTCTTTTTTAAGTTTAAACGTTTTGTAAAAGTTAGGATTTAAGTACTAGAAGTAGTTTTTAGTTTCTTAAAAAATAATCCCAACTTTTAGAGATATAATGAATAACTCCGAGGAGATGGTGATTTAACTCAACCTCACCTTGAGATGACAAAGCTAAGGTCCCTCTGTAAGTTAAGAAAAATTAAAACTGGGTACAACCCTACCAAGGGCAAGCTCCAGGAGCGCTTGGCGGAGTACACAAGGGACCATCCTACTGAAGGGGAAGACCTACCCTCGGATGGAGAAGAAGCTGGGGATCAGGAGGAAGAACTCCCCCCTCCTGCCCTAACTAGGGAGTCAAGGGTTCCAAGATCCCTGTCTCCACAAATTAGAGTCAGAGATTCTGGTTCTTCCACAAGGGAGTCCAGTTCCTCTGTAAACATTGAGGGCAGTCAATGAAGAGGGCATCCTTTTAGCAAGGATGGCCAAAAGATTAGCTTTGGAGAAACAAATCCTAGCTAAAGAAAGGGAGAGAAAAGAAATGGGCTTAGAACCCATAAATGACGGCAGCAACAAAATAACTAGGGACAGAGAGTATTCTGACACCCTTAAAATCCCTAAAGGGATTGTCCCCAAATATGAGGATGGTGATGATATCACCAAGTGGTTCGTAGCCTTTGAGAGGGCCTGTGGAACCAGAAGATTAAAAAAAATCCCATTGGGGAGCTCTCCTTTGGGAACTGTTTACTGGTAAGTATAGGGATAGATTCCTCACACTCACTGGTGCAGATGCTGAATCCTATGACCTCATGAAGGCTACCCTGATTGAGGGCTTTGGATTCACCACTGTGGAGTATAGAATTAGGTTCAGGAGGGCTCAAAAAACCTCAAGCCTGACCTGGGATGATTTTGTAGACTACTCAGTGAAAACACTGGATGGCTGGGTAACTGGAAATGAAGTGCATGACTATGATGGGCTTTATAATTTGTTTATGAAATAACACATTTTGAGTAACTGCTTCAATGAAAAGTGGTATCAATATCTGGTAGACCTAGGTCCAATTTCTACCCAAGAATTGGGAAAGAAGGAAGAGCACTGGGTCAAGACTAGGGTAACCAAAACTTCCACAGGGGGTGACCAAAAAAAGGGGGTTACAAAGCCTCCCCATAAGAAAGTGGGTAACGCTCTTAGAATTTAAGACAAAGAGTCCTCTGTAGGCCCCCAAAAACCTGTCCAAGTGGGTGGGCCCCAAGGCACATCCCAAAACAAAAGTGGGTTCCAGGGTAAGAACTGGGATGCCCCTAAGTCATGGTGCCACACCTGTAGACAGACAGGGCACCACAACAAGGCCACTTCTTGTCCCAAAAACAAACCTCCTAGCAAAATCCCAGGGGTGACCAGTATAGCCATTGGGATGACTCCTCAGATGAGGAAGTCCTCATAGCCTTCAACTGGAAGAAGGGCCCAACAGGTGAGTTGGAGGTTCCAGAGGGAAGTAGACACTTACAACACCTACTGGTGAATGGAATCCCAGCCACTGCTCTGAGAGACACGTGTGCCAGTCACACTATTGTGCATGGCAGACTGGTGCTCTCTAACCAGTACATCCCAGGTAGGACTGCCAGAGTAAGGATTAGCCCAGACAAGGTCACTAATAGGCCTTTGGCTTTAGTGCCCCTAGAAGTGGATGGGACGTTTAGTGGGGAAGGATGGTAGTCAGTACAGACCTCCCCCTTGATTGTCTCCTTGGAAATGACTACCCAGAGGTTAGTCAGAGACCAAAAGAGGAACTTGTCCAGTACCAGTCCTCTCCCAAGGATTCTGGAGGTGCTGCCCCTGCAGTAACTGCAAGTAGGCTGTAGGAGGCTGGCCTGGCTTGTAGTAGAGTAGTAGTGTTCTAGCTGCTTAGGCTGACAGAGGTAGCTATAGCAGAGCAGCCAAGGCTGAACTAGGAGACATGCAAAGCTCATGCAATTCCACTTATATCAAATAGGTACTATATCATAGGAAAGACAATACTCATAGTTACTAAAAATAAAGGTACTTTATTTTAGTGACAATGTGCCAAAAATATCTCAGAGGATATAGGGGGTCATTCTGACCCTGGCGGTCGGTGACCGCCAGGGTCACCGACCACGGGAGCACCGCCAACAGGCTGGCGGTGCTCCGTCGAGCATTCTGACCGCGGCGGTTCAGCCGCGGTCAGAAACGGAAAGTCGGCGGTCTCCCGCCGACTTTCCGCTGCTCGGGAGAATCCTCCATGGCGGCGGAGCGCACTCCGCCGCCATGGGGATTCTGACACCCTCTACCGCCATCCTGTTCCTGGCGGGTCTCCCGCCAGGAACAGGATGGCGGTAGGCGGTGCCGCGGGGCCCCTGGGGGCCCCTGCAGTGCCCATGCCAATGGCATGGGCACTGCAGGGGCCCCCGTAAGAGGGCCCCACAAAGTATTTCAGTGTCTGCAAAGCAGACACTGAAATACGCGACGGGTGCAACTGCACCCGTCGCACCTTCCCACTACGCCGGCTCCATTCGGAGCCGGCGAACTCGTGGGAAGGTAGATTTGCCCTGGGCTGGCGGGCGGCCTTTTGGCGGCCGCCCGCCAACCCAGGGCAAATCTCAAAATACCCTCAGCGGTCTTGCGACCGCGGAGCGGTATTTTGTCGGGGGAAGACTGCCGGGCGGCCTCCGCCGCCCGCCAGTCTCAGAATCACCCCCATAGTCCCTTAGGAGGAAAGTAACATACATAAAATATACACAAATAACCAAATCAGGTAAGTAAAACAGTCAGAAAGTAGTGCAAACACTGTAAAACACAATAGGATGCAATAGGCCTAGGGGCAACACAAACCATATACTAAGTAAGTGGAATGCGAACCACAAATGCACCCCTAGGTGTAGGAAGGTAGCCTCTTTCTAGCCTTGTTACCCCCACTTTTGGCCTGTTTGTGAGTATATGTCAGGGTGTTTTTACTGTCTCACTGGGATCATGCTAGCCAGGGCCCAGTGTTCATAGTAAAAACCCTATGTTGTCAGTGTGTTTGATATGTGTCACTGGGATCCTGCTAGCCAGGACCCCAGTGCCCATAGGTTTGTAGCCTATATGTGTTCCCTGTGTGGTGCCTAACTGTATCACTGAGGCTTTGCTAACCAGAACCTCAGTGTTTATGCTCTCTCTGCTTTCCAAATTTGTCACTGCAGGCTAGTGACTAATTTTACCAATTCTCATTGGCACACTGGTACACCCATATAATTCCCTTGTATATGGTACTTGGGTACCCAGGGAATTGGGGTTCCAGGAGATCCTTATGGGCTGCAGCATTTCTTTTGCCACCCATAGGGAGCTCAGACAATTCTTACACAGGCCTGCCACTACAGCCTGAGTGAAATAACGCCCACGTTATTTCACAACCATTTTTCACTGCACATAAGTAACTTATAAGTCACCTATATGTCTAACCCTCACTTGGTGAAGGTTGGGTGCTAAGTTACTTAATGTGGGGGCACCCTGGCACTAGCCAAGGTGCCCCCACATCGTTCAGGGCAAATTCCCCGAACTTTGTGAGTGCGGGGACATCATTACATGCGTGCACTGCACATAGGTCACTACCTATGTGTAGCGTCAATGGTAACTACGAACATGGACATGTAACATGTCTCAGATCATGGAATTGTCACCCCAATCCCCTGGGCCTCTAGCACAGAACCCGGGTACTGCCAAACTGCCTTTCTGGGGTTTCCACTGCAGCTGCTGCTGCTGCCAACCCCTCAGACAGGATTCTGCCCTCCTAGGGTCTGAGCAGCCCCGGCCCAGGAAGGCAGAACAAAGGATTTCCTCTGAGAGAGGGTGTTACACCCTCTCTCTTTGGATATAGGTGTGAAGGGCTGGGGAGGAGTAGCCTCCCCCAGCCTCTGAAAATGCTTTGATGGGCACAGATGGTGCCCATCTCTGCATAAACCAGTCTACACCGGTTCAGGGATCCCCCAGCCCTGCTCTGGCGCGAATCTGGACAAAGGAAAGGGGAGTGACCACTCCCCTGACCAGTACCTCCCAGGGGAGGTGGCCAGAGCTCCTCCAGTGTGTCCCAGACCTCTGCCATCTTGGATGCAGAGGTGTTGCGGGCACACTGGACTGCCCTGAGTGGCCAGTGCCAGCAGGGGATGTCAGAATCCCATCCTGATAGGTTCTTACCTCTCTTGGTAGCCAAACCTCCTTTCTTGGTAGCCAAACCTCCTTTTCTGGCTATTTAGGGTCTTTCCTCCAGGCTATTCTTCAGATAACGAATGCAAGAGCTCACCAGAGTTCCTCTGCACTTCCCTCTTCGACTTCTGCCAAGGATCGACCACTGACTGCTCCAGGACGCCTGCAAAACTGCAACAAAGTAGCAAGATGACTACCAGCAACATTCTAGGGCCTCATCCTGCCGTCTTTCTCGACTGTTTCCTGGTGGTGCATGCTCTGAGGGCTGTCTGCCTTCACCCTGCACTGGAAGCCAAGAAGAAATCTCCCGTGGGTCGACGAAATCTTCCCCCTGCTAACGCAGGCACCAAAAGACTGCATCACTGGTCCTCTGGGTCCCCTCTCATACTGAAGAGGGTGGTCCCTGAAACACAGTAGCTGGATCCAAGTGACCCTCACAGTCCAGTGATCCTTCAGTCCAAGTTTGGTGGAGGTAAGTCCTTGCTTCCCCGCACCAGACAGCAAACCTGTTTACTGCGTCATTTGCAGCTGTTCCGGCTTCTGTGCACTTCTCCAAGGATTCCTTTGTGCACAGCCTAGCCTGGGTCCCCAGCACTCCGTCCTGCAGTGCTCAACCCTCTGAGTTGGACTCCAACATCGTGGGACCCTCCTTTTGTGACTCTGATTTCACAAATCTTCTAAGTGCCTGCTCCGGTACTTCTGTGGGTGCTGCCTGCTTCTGCGGGAACTCTCTGAGTTGCTGAGTGCCCCCTCTGTCTCCTCCTCCAAGGGGCGACATCCTGGTCCTTCCTGGTCCCCAGCAGCATCCAAAAACCTCTACTGTGACCCTTGCAGCTAGCAAGGCTTGTTTGCAGTATTTCTGCCTGGAAACACTTCTGCAACATCCAGCACGCCGTGGGACATCTTCCATCCAATGGAGAAGTGCCTCACCCTTTTCGTTGTTGCAGAATCTTCGGGTTCTTCCACCCAGAGGCAGCCCTTTTGCACCTTCATCCGGGGTTTCCTAGGCTCCAGTCACCCCTGGACACTATCTCAACTCTTGGACTTGGTCCCCTAGCCTTGCAGGTCCTCACATCCAGGAATCCGTCTTCAGTGTTTTGCTGGTGCCTGTGGTTCTTGCAGAATCCCCCTATCACGACTATTGTGTCTTTCTGGGGTAGTACGGTAACTTTACTCCTACTTTCTAGGGTCTTGGGGTGGGGTATTTTGGACACCCTTACTGTTTTCTTACAGTCCCAGCGACCCTCTACAAGCTCCCATAGGTCTGGGTTCCATTCAAGATTCGCATTCCACTTTTGGAGTATATGGTTTTTGTTGCCCCTAGACCTATGTAGACCTATTGCATCCTATTGTGATTCTACATTGTTTGCACCACTTTTCTTACTGTTACTTACCTGTTTTGGGTTTGTGTACATATAACTTGTGTATATTACTTACCTTCTTAGTGAGGGTATTCTCTGAGATACTTTTGGCATACTGTCATAAAAATAAAGCACCTTTATTTTTAGTAACTCTGAGTATTGTGTTTTCTTATGATATTCTGCTATTTGATATAAGTGGTATAGTAGGAGCTTTGCATGTCTCCTAGTTCAGGGTAAGCTGCTTTGCCATAGCTACCTTCTATCAGTCTAAGCTGCTAGAAACACCTCTATTCTACTAATAAGGGATAACTGGACCTGGCACAGGGTGTAAGTACCACAAGGTACCGACTATAAGCCAGGCCAGCTGTAGCAAAGTACCATCTTGCCTGGCATGTTACCCCCATATTTCACTGTATATATGTTGTTTTAGTTGTATGTGTCACTGGGATCCTTCCAGCCAGGGCCCCAGTGCTCATAAGTGTGCCCTGTATGTGTTACCTGTGTTATGACTAACTGTCTCACTGAGGCTCTGCTAACTAGAACCTCAGTGGTTATGCTCTCTCATTCCTTTCCAAATTGTCACTAACAGGCTAGTGACCAATTTCACCAATTTACATTGGCATACTGGAACACCCTTATAATTCCCTAGTGTATGGTACTGAGGTACCCAGGGTATTGGGGTTCCAGGAGATCCCTATGGGCTGCAGCATTTCTTTTTCCACCCATAGGGAGCTCTGACAATTCTTACACAGGCCTGCCCTTGCAGCCTGAGTGAAATAACGTCCACGTTATTTCACAGCCACTTACCACTGCACTTAAGTAACTTATAAGTTACCTATATGTCTAACCTTTACCTGGTAAAGGTTGGGTGCTAAGTTACTTATTGTGTGGGCGCCCTGGCACTAGCCAAGGTGCCCCCACATTGTTCAGGGCAAATTCCCCGGACTTTGTGAGTACGGGGACACCATTACACGCGTGCACTATACATATGTCACAACATATGTATAGCGTCACAATGGCTCCAAACATGGCCATGTAACATGTCTAAGATCATGGAATTGTCACCCCAATGCCAATTGCATTGGGGAGACAATTCCATGATCCCCTGAGTCTCTAGCTCAGACCCGGGTACTGCCAAACTACCTTTCCCGGGTTTCACTGCAGCTGCTGCTGCCAACCCCTCAGACAGGTTTCTGCCCTCCTGGGGTCCAGCCAGGCCTGGCCCAGGAAGGCAGAACAAAGGACTTCCTCAGAGAGAGGGTGTTACACCCTCTCCCTTTGGAAAAAGGTGTTAGGGCTGGGGAGGAGTAGCCTCCCCCAGCCTCTGGAAATGCTTTCATGGGCACAGATGGTGCCCATTTCTGCATAAGCCAGTCTACACCGGTTCAGGGATCCCCCAGCCCTGCTCTGGCGCGAAACTGGACAAAGGAAAGGAGAGTGACCACTCCCCTGACCTGCACCTCCCCTGGGAGGTGCCCAGAGCTCCTCCAGTGTGCTCCAGACCTCTGCCAAACAGAAACAGAGGTGCTGCTGGCACACTGGACTGCTCTGAGTGGCCAGTGTCAGCAGGTGACGTCAGAGACTCCTTCTGATAGGCTCCTCCAGGTGTTGCTAGCCTATCCTCTCTCCTAAGTAGCCAAACCTCCTTTTCTGGCTATTTAGGGTCTCTGCTTTGGGGAATTCTTTAGATAACGAATGCAAGAGCTCATAAGAGTTCCTCTGCATCTCTCTCTTCACCTTCTGCCAAGGAATCGACTGCTGACCGCGCTGGAAGCCTGCAAAACTGCAACAAAGTAGGAAAGACGACTACTGCGACCTTGTAACGCTGATCCTGTTGCCTTCTCGACTGTTTTCCTGGTGGTGCATGCTGTGGGGGTAGTCTGCCTCCACTCTGCACTAGAAGCTCTGAAGGAATCTCCAGTGGGTCGACGGAATCTTCCCCCTGCAACCGCAGGCACCAAAGAACTGCATCACCGGTCCTCTGGGTCTCCTCTCAGCACGACGAGCGAGGTCCCTTGAACTCAGCAACTCTGTTCAAGTGACTCCCACAGTCCAGTGACTCTTCAGTCCAAGTTTGGTGGAGGTAAGTCCTTGCCTCCCCACGCTAGACTGCATTGCTGGGAACTGCATGTTTTGCAGCTACTCCGGCTCCTGTGCGCTCTTCTAGGATTTCCTTTGTGCACAGCCAAGCCTAGGTCCCCGGCACTCTAACCTGCAGTGCACGACCTCCTGAGTTGTCCTCCGGCGTTGTGGGACCCTCCTTTGTGACTTCGGGTGAGCTCCGGTTCACTCCACTTTGTAGTGCCTGTTCCGGCACTTCTGTGGGTGCTGCTTGCTTCTGAGTGGGCTCTTTGTCTTGCTGGACGCCCCCTCTGTCTCCTCACGCAATTGCCGACATTCTGGTCCCTCCTGGGCCACAGCAGCATCCAAAAACCCTAACTGCAACCCTTGCAGCTAGCAAGGCTTGTTTGTGGTCTTTCTGCACGGAAACACCTCTGCACAACTCTTCACGACGTGGGACATCCTTCCTCCAAAGGAGAAGTTTCTAGCCCTTGTCGTTCTTGCAGAATCCAAAGCTTCTACCATCCGGTGGCAGCTTCTTTGCACCCACAGCTGGCATTTCCTGGGCATCTGCCCACTCCCGACTTGATCGTGGCTCTTGGACTTGGTCCCCTTGTTCCACAGGTACTCTCGTCAGGAAATCCATCGTTGTTGCATTGCTGGTGTTGGTCTTCCTTGCAGAATTCCCCTATCATGACTTCTGTGCTCTTTGGGGAACTTAGGTGCACTTTGCACCCACTTTTCAGGGTCTTGGGGTGGGCTATTTTTCTAACCCTCACTGTTTCCTTACATTCCCAGCGACCCTCTACAAGGTCACATGGGTTTGGGGTCCATTCGTGGTTCGCATTCCACTTCTAGAGTATATGGTTTGTGTTGCCCCTATCCCTATGTGCCCCATTGCATTCTATTGTGACTATACATTGTTTGCACTGTTTTCTATTGCTATTACTGCATTTTTTGGTATTGTGTACATATATCTTGTATATATTTGCTATCCTCATACTGAGGGTACTCATTGAGATACTTTGGCATATTGTCATAAAAATAAAGTACCTTTATTTTTAGTATATTTGTGTATTGTGTTTTCTTATGATATTGTGCATATGACACTAGTGGTACTATAGGAGCGTCACCCGTCTCCTAGTTCAGCCTAAGCTGCTCTGCTAAGCTACCTTTTCTATCAGCCTAAGCTGCTAGACACCCCTCTACACTAATAAGGGATACCTGGACCTGGTGCAAGGTGTAAGTACCTCTTGGTACCCACTACAAGCCAGGCCAGCCTCCTACATTGGTTGTGCAGCGGTGGGATAAGTACTTGCAACTACTTACCACTTTGTCATTTTGTACTTTTCATAAGAGAAAAATATACAAAACAAGTTCAGTGTATGTACACCTAACCAAAAAGTTTTGCTTTTCTTCTTTTACTCTTTTTGCTAAGTGCTGAAAAGTACCTCTAAACTTTCAAAAAGTTCTTAAAAAGTTGAAAAGTTTTTTTTCTGTTCTTTAAAAAGTTCTGAAAACGTTTTCTTTCCTTTTCTGTCCCTTAAACCTTTTCTATAATGTCTGGTACAGGTCAAACTGACCAAACTTGCTTATGATTACCTTAGCTGGAAAGGAGCAAGGAGTCTCTGCGTTGAAAGAGGTTTAGGGGTAGGGAAGAATCCCTCTAGAGAACTGTTAGTTAATATGCTCATTGAACAAGATAAGACCTTAGTTGGCACTTCTGGTGAGAAATTAGCTGATGGCTCCCACTCTGATTCTGGGGCACCCCTAGTAAAAGAGTTAGAAGGGAACCTTCCCAACCTGCCCATTAGCAGACCACCTAGCAGGGTTGGTACTGATGTGAGTTCTCATCATAGTATAGAGGTAACTCCTTTAGGCCAGGTTGTTAGAGTGCCATCTGTTAGGGACAGATCTCCCTCTGTTCATTCTCACCATTCTTCTGTGTCAAGGCATGCCCAACCGACCCTCCCTGAAGACAGAATGTTAGAAAGGGAGCTCAATAGATTGAGAGTGGAAGAATCCAGACTGAAGCTGAAGAAGCAACAGCTGGATTTAGATAGACAAGCATTTGACTTAGAAAAAGAAAGACAGAGGTTGGGGTTTGGACCCCATGGTGGCAGCAGCAGTATTACATATAGTAATCCTGTAAAAGAGCATGATTCTAGGAATCTGCACAAGATAGTTCCCCCTTACAAGGAGGGGGATGACATTCACAAGTGGTTTGCTGCACTTGAGAGGGCCTGTAATGTACATGGGGCCCCTCAAAGGCAGTGGGCTGCTATCCTATGGCTATCTTTCAGTGGAAAGGGTACGGATAGGCTCCTTACTGTGAAGAAAAGTGATGCCAATGATTTTAAAGTTCTTAAGAATGCACTCCTTGATGGTTATGGCTTAACCACTGAACAGTACAGGATCAAGTTCAGAGAAACCAAAAAGGAGTCTTCACAAGACTGTGTAGACTTTGTTGACCATTCAGTGAAGGCCTTGGAGGGGTAGTTACATGGCAGTAAAGTTTCTGACTATGAAAGCCTGTATAACTTAATCCTGAGAGAGCATATTCTTAATAATTGTATGTCTGATTTGTTACACCAGTACCTGGTAGACTCTGATCTGACCTCTCCCCAAGAATTGGGAAAGAAGGCAGACAAATGGGTCAGAACAAGGGTGAACAGAAAAGTTCATACAGGGGGTGACAAGGATGGCAAGAAGAAAGATGGTGAGAAATCTCAGGATAAGCATGGGGATAAGAATAAAACTAAAGATCCTTCTTCAAATCCTAAATACTCTTCAGGGGGTGGGGATAAATCAACGTCTTCCTCTTCTTCACATCCCATACACATTAAAAAGCCTTGGTGCTATGTGTGTAAAAATAAAGGCCATAGGCCAGTGGATACATCCTGCCCAGGTAAACCCCCTGAGCCTACCACCACTAATACATCAAACTCTAGTGCTCCTAGCAGTAGTGGTAATAGTGGTGGGACTGCTGGCAACAGTCAAAATAAGGGTGTAGTTGGGTTCACTTATGGGTCCATCATAGAACCTGGGGTACTGTAGGAGGCTGGCCTGGCTTGTAGTGGGTACCAAGGGGTACTTACACTCTGTAACAGGTCCAGTTATCCCTTATTAGTGTAGAAGAGGTGTTTCTAGCAGCTTAGGCTGATAGAAGGTAGCTATAGCAGAGCAGCTTAGGCTGAACTAGGAGACATGCAAAGCTCCTACTATACCACTGGTGTCATATGCACAATATCATAAGAAAACACAATACAGAGATATACTAAAAATAAAGGTACTTTATTTTTATGACAATATGCCAAAAGTATCTCAGTGAGTACCCTCAGTATGAGGATGCCAAATATACACAACATATATGTACACAATACCAAAAATATGCAGTAATAGCAAAAGGAAGTAATGCAAGCAGTGTAAAGTTACAGTAGATTACAATAGGAGCACATAGGTATAGGGGCAACACAAACCATATACTCCAAAAGTGGAATACGAACCACGAATGGACCCCAAACCTATGTGAGCTTGTAGAGTGTCGCTGGGACTGTAAGAAAACAGTGAGGGTTAGAAAAATAGCCCACCCCAAGACCCTGAAAAGTAGGTGTAAAGTGCACCTATATTCCCCAGAGAGCACAGAAGTCGTGATAGGGGGTTTCTGCAAGGAAGACCAACACCAGCAAAGCAACCAAAGGGGATTTCCGGACCTGAGTACCTGTGGAACAAGGGGACCATGTCCAAGAGTCGCGACAATGTCGAGAGTGGGCAGATGCCCAGCAAATGCCAGCTGAGGGTGCAAAGAAGCTGCCACCGGATGGTAGAAGCTGTGGATTCTGCAAGAACGAAGAGGGCTAGAAACTTCCCATTTGGAGGATGGATGTCCCACGTCGTGAAGAAGCTTGCAGAGGTGTTCCCACGCAGAAAGACTGCAAACAAGCCTTGCTAGCTGCAAGAGTCGCGGTTAGAGTTTTTGGATGCTGCTGTGGCCCAGGAGGGACCAGGATGTCGCCACTTGGATGAGGAGACAGAGGGGGCGACCAGCAAGTCAGGGAGCCCTCACAGAAGCAGGAAGCACCCGCAGAAGTACCGGAACAGGAACTTGGAAGAGGAGCGAACCGGAGTCCACCTGAAGACACAAAGGGAGTCCCACGACGCCGGAGGACAACTCAGAAGGTTGTGCACTGCAGGTTAGAGTGTGGGGTATCAAGGCATGGCTGTGCATGAAGGAAATCCTGGAAGAGTGCACAGGAGCCGGAGCAGCTGCAAATCACGCGGTACCCAGCAATTCAGTCTAGTGTGGGGAGGCAAGGACTTACCTCCACCAAACTTGGACTGAAGAGTCACTGGACTGTGGGAGTCACTTGAACAGAGTTGCTGAGTTCCAGGGACCACGCTCGTCGTGCTGAGACGGGACATAGGGGAGCGGTGATGCAGTCTTTTCTTGCCTGCTGTTGCAGGGGGAAGATTCCGTCGTCCCACAGGAGATTTCTTCAGAGCTCCTGGTGCAGAAAGGAGGCAGGCTACCATCAGAGCATGCACCACCAGGAAACAGGCGAGAAAGCCAGCAGGATGAAGCAATACAAGGTTGCAGTAGTCGTCTTTGCTACTTTGTTGCGGTTTTGCAGGCGTCCTGAGCAGTCAGCGGTCGATCCTTTGGCAGAAGGTGAAGAGAGAAGTGCAGAGGAACTCTGGTGAGCTCTTGCATTCGGTATCTGAAGAATTCCCCAAAGCAGAGACCCTAAATAGCCTGAAAAGGAGGTTTCGCTACCTAGGAAGGAGGATAGGCTAGTAACACAGGTAAGAGCCTATCAGAAAGAGTCCCTGACGTCACCTGCTGGCACTGGCCACTCAGAGCAGTCCAGTGTGCCAGCAACACCTCTGTTTCCAAGATGGCAGAGGTCTGGAGCACACTGGAGGAGCTCTGGGCACCTCCCCTGGGAGGTGCTGGTCAGGGGAGTGGTCACTCCCCTTTCCTTTGTCCAGTTTCGCACCAGAGCAGGGCTGGGGGATCCCTGAACCGGTGTAGACTGGCTTATGCAGAGATGGGCACTATCTGTGCCCATCAAAGCATTTCCAGAGGCTGGGGGAGGCTACTCCTCCCTAGCCCTAACACCTTTTTCCAAAGGGAGAGAGTGTAACACCTTCTCTCTGAGGAAGTCCTTTGTTCTGCCTTCCTGGGCCATGCCTGGCTGGACCCCAGGAGGGCAGAATCCTGTCTGAGGGGTTGGCAGCAGCAGCAGCTGCAGTGAAACCCTGGGAAAGGCAGTTTGGCAGTACCCGGGTCTGTGCTAGAGACTCGGGGGATCATGGAATTGTCTCCCCAATGCCAGAATGGCATTGGGGTGACAATTCCATGATCTTAGACATGTTACATGGCCATGTTCGGAGTTACCATTGTGACGCTATACATAGGTAGTGACCTATGTATAGTGCACGCGTGTAATGGTGTCCCCACACTCACAAAGTCCGGGGAACTTGCCCTGAACGATGTGGGGGCACCTTGGCTAGTGCCAGGGTGCCCACACACTAAGTAACTTAGCACCTAACCTTCACCAGGTAAAGGTTAGACATATAGGTGACTTATAAGTTACTTAAGTGCAGTGGTAAATGGCTGTGAAATAACGTGGACGTTATTTCTCTCAGGCTGCAGTGGCAGGCCTGTGTAACAATTGTCAGAGCTCCCTATGGGTGGCAACAGAAATGCTGCAGCCCATAGGTATCTCCTGGAACCCCAATACCCTGGGTACCTCAGTACCATACACTAGGGAATTATAAGGGTGTTCCAGTATGCCAGTGTGAATTGGTGAAATTGGTCACTAGCCTGTTAGTGTCAATTTAGAAAGCAGAGAGAGCATAACCACTGAGGTTCTGGTTAGCAGGGCCCCAGTGAGACAGTTAGTCATCACACAGGGAACACATACAGGGCACACTTATGAGCAATGGGGCCCTGGCTGGCAGGGTCCCAGTGACACATACACTAAAATAACATATATACAGTGAAATATGGGGGTAACATGCCAGGCAAGATGGTACTTTCCTACAGGGAGGCAAGGAGTTACCTCCACCAAACTTGGACTGAAGAGTCACTGGACTGTGGAAGTCACTTGGACACAGTTGCTGTGTTCCAGGGACCATGCTCGTCGGGATGAGAGTGGACCCAGAGGACCAGCGTTGCAGTCTTTTGGTGCCTGCGTTAGCAGGAGGAAGATTCCGTCGACCCACAGGAGATTTCTTCGGAGCTTCTGGTGCAGGGTGAAGGCAGGCTACCCCCAGAGCATGCACCACCAGGAAACAGTCAAGAAAGCCGGCAGGATTAGGCGCTACAATGTTGCTGGTAGTCGTCTTGCTACTTTGTTGCGGTTTTGCAGGCGTCCTGGAGCAGTCAGCAGTCGATCCTTGGTAGAAGGTGAAGAGGGAGATGCAAAGGAACTCTGGTGAGCTCTTGCATTCGTTATCTAAAGAATTCCCCAAACCAGAGACCCTAAATAGCCAGAAAGGGAGGTTTGGCTACCAGGTTAGGAGGATTGGCTACCAAGAGAGGTAAGAGCCTATCAGAAGGAGCCTCGGGCGTCACCTGCTGGCACTGGCCACACAGAGCAGTCCAGTGTGCCCCCCACACCTCTGTTTCCAAGATGGCAGAGGTCTGGGACACACTGGAGGAGCTCTGGGCACCTCCCCTGGGAGGTACTGGTCAGGGGAGTGGTCACTCCCCTTTCCTTTGTCCAGTTTCGCACCAGAGCAGGGCTGGGGGATCCCTGAACCAGTGTAGACTGGCTTATGCAGAGATGGGCACCATCTGTGCCCATCAAAGCATTTCCAGGGGCTGGGGGAGGCTACTCCTCCCCAGCCTTCACACCTATTTCCAAAGGGAGAGGGTGTAACACCCTCTCTCAGAGGAAATCCTTTGTTCTGCCTTCCTGGGCCAGGGCTGCCTGGACCCCAGGAGGGCAGAAACCTGTCTGAGGGGTTGGCAGCAGCTGCAGTGCAGACCCCGGAAAGGCAGTTTGGCAGTACCTGGGTTCTGTGCTAGAGACACGGGGGATCATGGAATTCTCCCCCCAATACCAGAATGGTGTTGGCGTGACAATTCCATGATCTTAGACATGTTACATGGCCATGTTCGGAGTTACCATTGTGATGCTATACATAGGTAGTGACCTATGTATAGTGCACGTGTGTAATGGTGTTCCCTCACTCACAAAGTCTGGGGAATTTGCCCTGAACGATGTGGGGGCACCTTGGCTAGTGCCAGGGTGCCCACACACTAAGTAACTTTGCACCCAACCTTCACCAGGTGGAGGTTAGACATATAGGTGACTTATAAGTTACTTATGTGCTGTGGTAAATGGCTGTGAAATAACGTGGACGTTATTTCATGCAGGCTGCAGTGGCAGGCCTGTGTAAGAATTGTCAGAGCTCCCTATGGGTGGCAAAAGAAATGCTGCAGCCCATAGGGATCTCCTGGAATCCCAATAGCCTGGGTACTTCAGTACCATATACTAGGGAATTATATGGGTGTACCAGTATGCCAATGTGAATTTGTAAATTTAATCACTAGCCTGTTAGTGACAAATTTGGAAAGCAGAGAGAGCATAACCACTGAGGTTCTGGTTAGCAGAGCCTCAGTGAGACAGTTAGGCATCACACAGGGAACACATACAGGGCACATACTTATGAGCACTGGGGCCCTGCCTGGCAGGGTCCCAGTAACCACAAGGGCTAAAACAACATACATACAGTGAAATATGGGGGTAACATGCCAGGCAAGATGGTACTTTCCTACAATGGACACCCATCACCAAAGCTTGGCCACTGCACATACCCATACACCCCCCTAAACCATTATCACACAAGGTCCTACACAGGAATGCAAGCACTGGGGTACACGGTCACCCACCCATTGCACACCATGGCACACACAGATGCAATAATCATGCCTTTACACCCCTGCAGGACCCCTACCTAACGTAACCTGACAGGAGGGTCCAGACATATCCACTCCACCCACAGAAGAGGCCCACAGTTATGGCAGCAGCTCTGTCCAACTGGATGTAGACGACCAGCCCTGCCCATCTCAGACCTCGGGACAGTCGGTTCCCCTCACACTAGCACCACCCACTACAGACCTTCCCCCCTCTGTAAATACCAGCACAGCATCCACCCATTGGGCCCATACCTCTGTCCCTAGGACACCTCAATCAACAGTGTGTCCACCACTACAGGGAACCCAGGCTAACCCACCTCCCCAACAACAACAGGGACCTGGGGGCAGTGGCAGTGGGCACACGGTTCAGAAGACAGAGGCCCAGGAACTCAGGGGAACTGGGAGGGCTGCTGTGCGACAGGGGGAGAACAGGCCCAGGGAACCCACTCTCCACGAGGCCCTTTACAACATCATGGGAGCCTACCACCATTCCCAGGAGACGATGGCAACGGTACTGGCCAAGTTTCAGGAGACCCAGCTGCTGCAGGAGGAACAGTATTTGGGCTTCAGGGAGTAACTCAAATCCATCAATTCCACCCTGGGCACCATTGTAGGGGTGCTGAAGGAACTCGTCAACACCGGGAGGGACACTGTGGCACAACAAGGGGCCCCTGACACTAGCCTGGACCATGAACTGCCCACCACCTCCGCCGGCGCTAGTGGACAGGAGGCAAGCCACAGGACCACCACACCAGCACCCCACCCCCTGCAGAGGGAGAGCCACCCCGCAAACGGTCCCTGAGATCCAGGACAAAGACAGAGAACGATGCCAAGACCCCCGCCAAGAAATGAGGCCGCCCTGATTGTCATCCATTTGTCCCACCTTCTCACCTTGTCCATCCTTAAACTGCCCCAGTTCCACTTCCTATGCCCCTTTGGACAATGCACCTGTGAGACTAATAGACTGGACTCTGCCATGGGCATTCCTCCACCATCATCCCTCACCATTTTACAACCCCCTCCAATATTGAGCACTTAAATAAACACCCTTAAAGCACAAAACAATCAGGAGTCTGTCTGTGATGTCGAAATAGTGCATTAGCAATTACAGTGGCAAAATGCTCTTTCAAATGTAAAGTCAACATACCTATGTGACACAGCTCAAGTCCATGAGGAAACAAAGTAGATGTCACACAGTGAGACCCACATCTGTGAAATCGTAAGGGAAAGTGACAACTCAGTGACCACACAATGGATGAACATGATAGACAATAGAGAGGTAGTAAATTTAAATTAGATGTAGCAGGCAGTGTTGTCTTCTTACCTGTGTCTCACTGGAAGTATTGCAGGATCACTGTGTTCCTTTTGTCGATGTCCTCTTCTTCTACTTCCTCGTCTTCACTGTCCACAGGCTCCACAGCTACCACAACACCTCCATCTGGACCATCCTCCTGCAGAAAAGGCACCTGTTGTCGCAAAGCCAAGTTGTGAAGCATACAGCAGGCCACGATGATCTGGCATACCTTCTTTGGTGAGTAGAATAGGGAACCACCAGTCATATGCAGGCACCGGAACCTGGCCTTCAGGAGGCCGAAGGGCCGCTCTATAATCCTCCTAGTTCTCCCATGGGCCTCACTGTAGCATTCCTCTGCCCTTGTCCTGGGATTTCTCACTGGGGTCAGTAGCCATGACAGGTTGGGGTAACCAGAGTCACCTGCAAATGTCAAGGGACAACTGTTAGACACACACTAACTCATAGGGACATCCACAGACCAAGACAACTATTCCCACTGTATTGGGTCCATGTGCTCACCTAATAGCCACACTCGGTGCCTCTGGAGTTGCCCCATCACATAAGGGATGCTGCTATTCCGCAGGATATAAGCGTCATGCACTGAGCCAGATAATTTTGCATTAACATGGGAGATGTACTGGTCTGCCAAACACACCGTCTGCACATTCATGGAATGGTAACTCTTCCGATTTCTGTACACCTGTTCACTCCTTCGGGGGGTGTAGGAAAGTACCATCTTGCCTGGCATGTTACCCCCATATTTCACTGTATATATGTTGTTTTAGTCTATGTGTCACTGGGACCCTGCCAGACAGGGCCCCAGTACTCATAAGTATGTGCCCTGTATGTGTTCCCTGTGTGATGACTAACTGTCTCACTGAGGCTCTGCTAATCCGAACCTCAGTGGTTATGCTCTCTCTGCTTTCCAAATTTGTCACTAACAGGCTAGTGACTAAATTCACCAATTCACATTGGCATACTGGTACACCCATATAATTCCCTAGTATATGGTACTGAGGTACCCAGGGTATTGGGGTTCCAGGAGATCCCTATGGGCTGCAGCATTTCTTTTGCCACCCATAGGGAGCTCTGACAATTCTTACACAGGCCTGCCACTGCAGCCTGTGTGAAATAACGTCCACGTTATTTCACAGCCATTTACCACTGCACTTAAGTAACTTCTAAGTCACCTATATGTCTAACCTTCACCTGGTGAAGGTTGGGTGCAAAGTTACTTAGTGTGTGGGCACCCTGGCACTAGCCAAGGTGCCCCCACACCATTCAGGGCAAATTCCCCAGACTTTGTGAGTGCAGGGACACCATTACACGCGTGCACTGTACATAGGTCACTACCTATGTACAGCGTCACAATGGTAACTCCGAACATGGCCATGTAACATGTCTAAGATCATGGAATTGTCACCCACTGGCATTCTGGCATTGGGGGGACAATTCCATGATCCCCCGGGTCTCTAGCATAGTACCCGGGTACTGCCAAACTGCCTTTCCGTGGTCTGCACTGCAGCTGTTGCT
Organism: Pleurodeles waltl; assembly: GCF_031143425.1. Taxonomy (NCBI): domain Eukaryota; kingdom Metazoa; phylum Chordata; class Amphibia; order Caudata; family Salamandridae; genus Pleurodeles; species Pleurodeles waltl. The sequence goes on from NC_090440.1 coordinate 1,211,479,379, forward strand.
GCTGCCAACCCCTCAGACAGGTTTCTGCCCTCCTGGGGTCCAGGTAGCCCTGGCCCAGGAAGGCAGAACAAAGGATTTCCTCTGAGAGAGGGTGTAACACCGTCTCCCTTTGGAAAGAGGTGTGAACGCTAGGGAGGAGTAGCCTCCCCCAGCCTCTGGAAATGCTTTGATGGGCACAGATGGTGCCTATCTCTGCATAAGCCAGTCTACACCGGTTCAGGGATCCCCAGCCCTGCTCTGGCGCGAAACTGGACAAAGGAAAGGGAGTGACCACTCCCCTGACCTGCACCTCCCAGGGGAGGTGCCCAGAGCTCCTCCAGTGTGTCCCAGACCTCTGCCTTCTTGGAAACAGAGATGTTTGTGGCACACTGGACTGCTCTGAGTGGCCAGTGCCAGCAGGTGACGTCAGAGGCTCCTTCTGATAGGCTCTTACCTCTCTTGGTATCCAATCCTCCTTCCTTGGTAGCCAAACCTCCTTTTCTGGCTATTTAGGGTCTCTGCTTTGGGAATCTCACCAGATAACGAATGTAAGAGCTCATCAGAGTTCCTCTGCATCTCCCTCTTCACCTTCTGCCAAAAGATCGACTGCTGACTGCTCAGGACGCCTGCAAAACTGCAACAAAGTAGCAAGACGAGTACTAGTAACCTTGTATCGCTTCATCCTGCAGGCGTTCTCAACTGTTTCCAGGTGGTGCATGCTCTGGGGGTAGGTTGCCTCTTCTCTGAACCAGGAGCTCTGAAGAAATCTCCTGTGGGTCGACGGAATCTTCCCCCTGCAACCGCAGGCAACAAAAGACTGCATCAGCGGTCCTCTGGGTCCCCTCTCAGCACGACGAGTGTGGTCCCTGGAACTCAGCAACTCTGTCCAAGTGACTCCCACAGTCCAGTGACTCTTCAGTCCAAGTTTGGTGGAGGTAAGTCCTTGCCTCCCCACGCTAGACTGCATTGCTGGGTACCGCGTGATTTGCAGCTGCTCCAGCTCCTGTGCACTCTTCCAGGATTTCCTTTGTACACACCCAAGCCTGGGTCCCCGACACTCTAACCTGCAGTGCACAACCTTCTGAGTTGTCCTCCGGCGTCGTGGGACTCCCTTTTGTGACTTCAGGTGGACTCCGGTTCACTTTTCTTCTAAGTGCCTGTTCAGGTACTTCTGCTGGTGCTGCCTGCTTCTGTGAGGGCTCCCTACGTTGCTGGGTGCCCCCTCTGTCTCCTCATCCAAGTGGCGACATCCTGGTCCCTCCTGGGCCACAGCAGCACCCAAAAACCCTAGCCGCGACCCTTGCAGCTAGCAAGGCTTGTTTGCGGTCTTTCTGCATGGAAAAACCTCTGCAAGCTTCTTCACGACGTCGGACATCCATCCTCCAAAGGAGAAGTTCCTAGTACTCTTCTTTCTTGCAGAACTCCAAGCTTCTTCCAACCGGTGGCAGCTTCCTTGCACCCTCAGCTGGCATTTCCTGGGCTCCTGCCCACTCTCGACACTGTTGCGACTATTGGACTTGGTCCCCTTTTCTTACAGGTGCTCAGGTCCAGAAATCCACTGTTGTTGCATTGCTGGTGTTTGTTCTTCCTGCAGAATCCCCCTATCACGACTTCTGTGCTCTCTGGGGGTAGTAGGTGCCCTTTACACCTACCTTTCAGGGTCTTGGGGTGGGCTATTTTTCTAACCCTCACTGTTTTCTTACAGTCCCAGCAACCCTCTACAAGATCACATAGGTTTGGGGTCCATTCGTGGTTCGCATTCCACTTTTGGAGTATATGGTTTGTGTTGCCTCTATACCTATGTGCACCTATTGCAATCTACTGTAACTTTACATTGCTTGCATTACTTCCTTTTGCTATTATCTGCATAATTTTGGTTTGTGTACATATATCTTGTGTATATAACTTATCCTCATACTGAGGGTACTCACTGAGATACTTTTGGCATATTGTCATAAAAATAAAGTACTTCTGTGTATTGTGTTTCTTATGATATTGTGCATATGACACCAGTGGTATAGTAGGAGCTTTACATGTCTCCTAGTTCAGCCTAAGCTGCTTTGCCATAGCTACCTTCTATCAGCCTAAGCTGCTAGAAACACCTCTTCTACACTAATAAGGGATAACTGAATCTGGCACAAGGTGTAAGTACCTCTGGTACCCACTACAAGCCAGGCCAGCCTCCTACAAGGACCGTCAGCAGCAGCCCCGCTGCCCAGGAGAAGACCGCCAGCAGTAGCCCCGCTGCCCACGACAGTACCGCCAGCAGCACCGCAGGCCATGAGAAGACCGCCAGCAGCAGCCCCGCTGCCCAAGACAGGACCGCCAGCAGCACCGCAGGCCAGGAAAAGACTGCCACCAGCTGAACCGCTGCCCAAGACAGGACCCCCAGCAGCACCGCAGCCCAGGACAGGACCGCCACCAGCAGAACCGCTGCCCACGACACCACCGCCAGCAGCACCCCAAGCCAGGACAAGACCGCCACCAGCAGAACCGCTGCCCAGGACACTGCCGCCAGCAGCACCGCAGGCCAGGACTTGACCGCCACCTGCAGAACCGCTGCCCAGGACACTGCCGCCAGCAGCACTGCAGGCCAGGACATGACCGCCACCAGCAGAACCGCTGCCAAGGCAGGACCGCCAGCAGCACCGCAGCCCAGGACAAGACCGCCACCAGCAGAACCGCTGCCCAGGACACCGCCACCAGCAGCACCGCAGGCCAGGACATGACCGCGACCAGCAGAACCGCTGCCCAGGACATCGCCATTAGCAGCACCGCAGGCCAGGACATGACCGCGACCAGCAGAACCGCTGCCCAGGCCACCGCCGCCAGCAGCACCGCAGTCCAGGACATGACCGCCACCTGCAGAACCGCTGCCCAGTACACCGCCGCCAGCAGCAGCGCAGGCCAGTGAGCCCCAATGATTCCGACGCTACTGAGGCCGCCACGGGCAGGATGAAGCACTCTGGGCACAAATCCCCCTCCAGAACCAGTGGAGAGTTACATCCACTACCTCAGTCCTGGGCAGGATGAAGCACTCTGGGCACAAAGCCCCCTTCAGAACCAGTGAAGAGTTACATCCACTACCTCTGTCCTTGGCAGGATGAAGCACTTTGGGCACAAAGCCCCCTCCAGAACCAGTGGAGAGTTACATCCACTTGAGAGACTGTGGCTTTGCACTCCCCAGGATTGATCAGTGGGCAACCCACCCACTGTATATACTTGAGAGACTGTGGCTTCGCACTCCCCAGTATTGATCAGTGGGCAACCCACCCACTGTATAGACTTGATAGACTGTGGCTTTGCACTCCCCAGGATTGATCAGTGGGCAAACCACTTACTGTAGAGACTTGAGAGACTGTGGCTCTGCACTCCCCAGGATTGAACAGTGGGCATGGAGCCCCCTCATGGATCTGGTGTCATAAACTCAACCGGCTGAGGTGCTCCCCCCTTCCCTGCCCCTTGACGTGCCTGTTTTATTTCTATCTGATGCCCCTGCGGTGTTCTCTCCGTCTTGTTCGGGTACTGAGTGTGGGCCTCGACCATGCCATGGACTGTGATGGTGGAATCCCTTGGACTTGTGTTCTTGGTGTATATAATTGTACATAGTATAAATGTATATATTTTTGAATATTTTTGATTTATGTAATTGAATATATCACAATTATTCAACTCATTTCCTTTTGTCCTTGCATTCTTCCAGGGGGGGCTTGGAGGGTGTAACTGTAATGTATCAACATGTATTAGTGTGTGTGTTCTAGTGGGTGAGGGTGGGGGTGGGGATGCTGCGTGTTGCATGTGTGTGTCACTGTTTTTTCCCTCCCCCCTCCCCTGTGTCGTAGGTGCAGTACTCACCGTGGTCTTCGCCACCAGCGTTCGTGCTCCTGGTACAGGAGCAGGAAGATAAAGGCTGGGAATATCTGAAGTTCCGGTTCCATGGCGTCCTGGTTCCTGGTGGGATGTGTAGAGGTGAGCGTTTTCCCTTCAAAGTCCGGTTTCCGCCGTGTTTTTGTTCACGGTGAATCCGCCCCGGAAAAGGTGCCTGGTTAAAGCAAAAATATGCCCAGGAATGCCCAGCATTGCTGCATGAGCCTCCAACTCCACTTCTGCTCAAGCTGATGCCTCTAAATCGTTCCCTAGTAGACAGTCTACAGGTAAATCTGAGGCAACCACAACTTTCTTTGGACCAGTAACCCCCCCCCCGCCCCCAGTTGAGATTCACAATAGCCATGGGGTGGCTAAGAGTGTTGTTATGAGCGTCTGTCACTTGGTACTGCTGACCAAGTAGGTGTTGTTCAGGTGGACCAGTTTCTCTATCACCACGTTACACTGGCTCCTGTGTCCCTGTAGGCCTGGACCTCAACACCATTTATTAGGGGAAGTTGCTTTTACTTATCCATATTGTAGGAAAGTACCATCTTGCCTGGCATGTTACCCCCATATTTCACAGTATATATGTTGTTTTAGTTGTATGTGTCACTGGGACCCTGCCAGCCAGGGCCCCAGTGCTCATAAGTGTGCCCTGTATATGTTACCTGTGTTATGACTAACTGTCTCACTGAGGCTCTGCTATCCAGAACCTCAATGGTTATGCTCTCTCATTTCTTTCCAAATTGTCACTAACAGGCTAGTGACCAATTTCACCAATTTACATTGGCATACTGGAACCCCCTTATAATTCCCTAGTATATGGTACTGAGGTACCCAGGGTATTGGGGTTCCAGGAGATCCCTATGGGCTGCAGCATTTCTTTTGCCACCCATAGGGAGCTCTGACAATTCTTATACAGGCCTGCCACTGCAGCCTGAGTGAAATAACGTTCACGTTATTTCACAGCCATTTACCACTGCACTTAAGTAACTTATAAGTCACCTATATGTCTAACCTTTACCTGGTAAAGGTTGGGTGCTAAGTTACTTAGTGTGTGGGCACCCTGGCACTAGCCAAGGTGCCCCCACATTGTTCAGGGTAAATTCCCCGGACTTTGTGAGTGCGGGGACACCATTGCACGCGTGCACTATACATATGTCACGACATATGTATAGCGTCACAATGGTAACTCCGAACATGGCCAGGTAACATGTCTAAAATCATGGAATTGTCACCCCAATGCCATTCTGGCATTGGGGAGACCATTCCATGATCCCCTGAGTCGCTAGCTCAGACCCGGGTACTGCCAAACTACCTTTCCCGGGGTTTCACTGCAGCTGCTGCTGCTGCCAACCCCTCAGACAGGTTTCTGCCCTCCTGGGGTCCACCAAGGCTTGGCCCAGGAAGGCAGAACAAAGGACGCCCTCAGAGAGAGGGTGTTACACCCTCTCCCTTTGGAAAAAGGTATTAGGGTTGGGGAGGAGTAGCCTCCCCCAGCCTCTGGAAATGCTTTCATGGGCACAGATGGTGCCCATTTCTGCATAAGCCAGTCTACACTGGTTCAGGGATCCCCCAGCCCTGCTCTCGCGCGAAACTGGACAAAGGAAAGGGGAGTGACCACTCTCCTGACCTGCACCTCCCCTGGGAGGTGCCCAGAGCTCCTCCAGTGTGCTCCAGACCTCTGCCATCTTGGAAACAGAGGTGCTGCTGGCACACTGGACTGCTCTGAGTGGCAAGTGCCAGCAGGTGACGTCAGAGACTCCTTCTGATAGGCTCCTCCAGGTGTTGCTAGCCTATCCTCTCTCCTAAGTAGCCAAACCTCCTTTTCTGGCTATTTAGGGTCTCTGCTTTGGGGAATTCTTTGGATAACAAATGCAAGAGCTCATCAGAGTTCCTCTGCATCTCTCTCTTCACCTTCTGCCAAGGAATCGACCGCTGACTGCTCTGGACGCCTGCAAAACCGCAACAAAGTAGCAAAGACGACTACTGCTACCTTGTATCACTGATCCAGCCGCCTTCTCGACTGCTTTCCTGGTGGTGCATGCTGTGGGGGTAGTCTGCCTCCTCTCTGCACTAGAAGCTCCGAAGAAATCTCCAGTGGGTCGACGGAATCTTCCCCCTGCAACCGCAGGCACAAAAAGACTGCATCACCGGTCCTCTGGGTCCCCTCTCAGCAAGACGAGCGTGGTCCCTGGAACTAAGCAACTCTGTCCAAGTGACTCCCACATTCCAGTGACTCTTCAGTCCAAGTTTGGTGGAGGTAAGTCCTTGCCTCCCCACGCTAGACTGCATTGCTGGGTACCGCGTGATTTGCAGCTGCTCCGGCTCCTGTGCACTCTTCCAGGATTTCCTTTGTGCACAGCCAAGCCTGGGTCCCGGACACTCTAACCTGCAGTGCACGACCTCCTGAGTTGTCCTCCGGCGTCGTGCGACCTTCCTTTGAGACTTCGGGTGAGCTCCGGTTCACTCTTCTTTGTAGTGCCTGTTCCATCATCATCATCATCATTAGCATTTATAAAGCGCGCTACTCACCCGTGCGGGTCTCAAGGCACTAGGGACAAAGGGGGTGGTTATCGCTGCTCGAACAGCCAGGTCTTTAGGAGTCTCCGGAAAGCGGAGTGGTCCTGGGTGGTCCTGAGGCTGGTGGGGAGGGAGTTCCAGGTCTTGGCCACCAGGAAGGAGAAAGATCTCCCACCCGCCGTGGTGTGTCGGATGCGAGGGACGGCAGCGAGTGCGAGGCCAGAGGAGCGGAGGGGGCGGGTGGGGACGTAGAAGTTGAGGCGTCTGTTGAGGTATTCCGGTCCCTTGTCGTGGAGGGCTTTGTGTGCGTGGGTGAGAAGTCGGAAGGTGATCCTTTTGCTGACTGGGAGCCAATGCAGGTGTCTCAGGTGTGCAGAGATGTGGCTGCTGCGGGGTACGTCGAAGATGAGGCGGGCCGAGGCGTTTTGAATGCGTTGTAGGCGATTTTGGAGTTTGGCTGTGGTCCCGGCGTAGAGGGTGTTGCCGTAGTCCAGGCGGCTCGTGACGAGGGCGTGGGTCACGGTTTTTCTGGTGTCGGCGGGGATCCAGCGGAAGATCTTGCGGAGCATGCGGAGGGTGAGGAAGCAGGCGGAGGACACGGCGTTGACTTGCTTGGTCATGGTGAGAAGAGGGTCCAAGATGAAGCCGAGGTTGCGGGCGTGGTCTGCGGGGGTCGGTGCGGTGCCGAGGGCCGTGGGCCACCTGGAGTCGTCCCAGGCGGACGGGGTGTTGCCGAGGATGAGGACTTCCGTTTTTTCAGAGTTCAGCTTTAGGCGGCTGAGCCTCATCCAATCTGCGACGTCCTTCATACCCTCTTGTAGGTTGGTCTTGGCGCTGGCGGGGTCCTTGGTGAGGGAGAGTATAAGTTGGGTGTCGTCGGCGTAGGAGGTGATGAAGATGTCGTGCTTGCGTACGATGTTGGTGAGGGGGCTCATGTAGACATTGAAGAGTGTCGGGCTGAGTGATGAGCCTTGAGGTACGCTGCAGATGATCTCAGTGGGTTCTGAGCGAAACGGAGGGAGGTAGACTCTTTGGGAGCGGTTTGCGAGGAAGGAGGCGATCCAGTCCAGGGCCTGGTCTTGGATCCCGGTGGAGCGGAGGCGGGTGATTAGGGTGCGGTGACAGACGGTGTCAAAGGCAGCCGAGAGGTCGAGAAGAATGAGGGCGACTGTTTCACCGTTGTCCATCAGGGTTCTGATGTCGTCTGTGACTGAGATGAGGGCGGTTTCAGTGCTGTGGTTGGTTCGGAATCCGGTCTGTGAGGGGTCGAGCAGGTTGTTGTCTTCCAGGAAGGTGGTCAGCTGTTTGTTGACGGTCTTCTCTATTACTTTGGCTGGGAAAGGCAGAAGGGAGATGGGGCGGAAGTTTTTCAGGTCGCTCGGGTCAGCCGTAGGTTTCTTTAGTAGGGCGTTGACTTAGGCGTGTTTCCAGCATTCGGTGAAGGTAGCAGAAGAAAAAGAAGAGTTGATGACGGTCTGGAGGTGCGGGCGATGATGTCGTCGGCTTTGTTAAAGATGAAGTGCGGGCAGGGGTCCGAAGGGGCGCCGGAGTGGATAGAGTTCATGATGGATTTGGTTTCTTCCGTGCTGATGTGGGTCCAGTTGTTGAGGGTGATGGTCGGGGATGTGGGTTCGGTGGTGTTTGGTTGGGTCTGGTGTCCGAAGCTGTCGTGGAGGTCGCTGATCTTGCGATGGAAGAAAGTGGCGAGGGATTCGCATAGATCCTGTGAGGGCGTGACGGCGTTGGCGTTGGCGCTGGGGTTGGAGAACTCCTTGACGATGCTGAAGAGTTCTCTGCTGTTGTGGCTGTTTTTGTCCAGTCTGTCGGTGAAAAAGTTCCTTTTGGCAGCGCGGATCAGGTGGTGGTGTTCGCGGGTAGCGTTCTTGAGGGCGGTCATGTTGTCAGCGTTGCGGTCCTTGCGCCAGGCTTTCTCAAGTGCGCGACAAGTTTTCTTTGATTCTTTGAGGGTGTCAGAGAACCAGAGGGGTTTCTTGGTGTTGTTCTGTCGCTGCGAGCGTTTGAGGGGAGCAAGGTTGTCTGCGCAGTTGGAGATCCAGTTTGTGAGGTTGAGAGCTGCGTCGTTGGGGTCGGAGGTGAGGGTGGGTTGGTTGGCGGCGAGTGCGGAGAAGAGTTGCTCTTCAGGGATCTTGTTCCACTGTCGGCGAGGGATGGGTTGAGTGCGGAGGTGGCGGGTCTCGCGTCGGAATGTGAAGTGGACGCAGCTGTGGTCGGTCCAATGAAGGGAGGAGGCGTGGCTGAAGAAGACGTGTTTGCTGGCGGAGAAGATAGGGTCGAGTGTGTGTCCGGCGATGTGGGTGGCAGTGTTCACCAGTTGTTTGAGGCCGAGGTTGGCGATGTTGTCGAGCAGGGTGGTGGTGTTGGGGTCGTTGTTTTGTTCCAGATGGAAGTTGAGGTCGCCTAGGAGGATGTAGTCCGGTGAGGCGAGGGCGTGTGGGGAGATGAAGTCGGCGATGGCGTCGCTGAAAGGGGCGCGAGGTCCGGGAGGACGGTAGACGAGGGATCCTCTGAGGGTGGTCCTCGGGTCGGTGCGAATCTGAAAATGCAGGTGTTCAGCAGCGAGAGGGGAGTCTTCAGTGGAGGTGGTGACGCTGATGGAGTCTTTGAAGACGATGGCGATACCTCCTCCTACTTGGTTGGTGCGGTCTTTCCTGGAGATCTTGTAGCCTTCGGGGATGGCGGTGGCGATGTCTGGAGCAGAGGAGGCGTTCATCCAGGTCTCCGTGATGAAGGCGACGTCCGGTGCTGTGGAGTCTAGGAGGTCCCAGAATTCAACGGCGTGTTTGTGAACGGAGCGAGCGTTGACTAGGATGCACTTGAGGTGGTTGATGGCGCGTGGGCTTGTGGTTGTAGTTGTTGCGTGGTGGAAGATGCGTTTGCAGGAGTTGCAGGCGAAGGGTCCATGGGTGCGTTTGGGGTGAGCTTGGAAGCAGGTGTTGGAGCGTCCTGGGTTGAGGGCATGGAGGGTGGTGGGGTCGTAGCGGATCATCGGGGCTTGGGAGAGCTGGGGACCAGGGGTCGTGGCGCTGGGCGCTGGGCGCGGGCCAGGCGCGCGCCCGCTGCGCAGTCGCGCAGCGGCCGCCATATGAGGTAGGAGGGGGGGGAGAGGTCAGCTGGGGGCGAATGGGAGCTGGGGGGCGGGGGCATGCAGGAGGTCGCGGCGGGAAAGCGCGAGGGAGGGGGGGGACAGGTAGAGTGAGAAGAGCTGGGGGAGGGGGGTTTAAGGGTGGAGGGGGGAGAGTGTTAGGAGGTTTAGGAGATTAGGGAGAAAAATAGGTGTAGGGTTGTGAAGATAGGGGAGGGGGGTTGTAGAAGTGGGTGAGGGTGAGAGGTAGAGTGAGAGGATAGGAAGATAGGTAATAGAGGGGGTGGCGGGAGGGGGGAGAGATAGAGAAATAGGTAGAGAGAAAAGGTAGATAGAGAAATCGATAGATAGGGAAAAAGATAGAGAGATAGGAAGATAGGAGGAGGTGGAGAGTGAGGGAGTTGGATAGTGGGATAGAGAGATGGAGAGATAGGTAGATAGGAGGAGTGAGGGAGGTAGAAAGTGAACGGGTTAGATAGGGGAGATAGAGGGGGGATGCGAGTGGGGGAGGGGGATGAGGCAGGAGCAGGAGGGCAGGCGTGGGGAGAATAGGACGGAGGAGGCAGAAGAGCCGAAGGCAGAAGACAAGAAGACAAGAAGAACAGAAGAAAAGAAGAACAGAAGACAAGAAGAACAGAAGAACAGAAGACCGGAAGGACTGAAGACCGGAAGAACAGAAGAAACACAGAAGAACACAGAAGAACAGAGAAGAATACAGAAGAACACAGAGGAAGACTGAAGAACAGAGAAGAATACAGAAGAACACAGAGGAAGACAGAAGAACACAGAGGAAGACAGAAGAACACAGAGGAAGACAGAAGAACAGAGAAGAAGACAGAGGAACACAGAGGAAGAAAGAAGAACACAGAGAAGACAGAAGAACACAGAGGAAGACAGAAGAACAGAGAGGAAGACAGAAGAACACAGAGGAAGAAAGAAGAACACAGAGGAAGACAGAAGAACACAGAGGAAGAACACAGAGGAAGACAGAAGAAGACAGAGGAACACAGAAGAACACAGAAGAACACGGAGGAAGATACAAAAAACGAAGAAACTGAGGGCAGAAGACCACAGCAGAAGATGAGGAAGAAGAGAAGAGGAGAGAAGACGGGGAGAAGAGGAGTACAGAAGAAGAATACAGACGAGGAGCGAGGAGGAAGAACAGAGAAGAAGAAAAGAGGAAAAGAAGCAGGAGCAGGAGAGAGGGTGAGTAGCGCGGGGCAGAACGAGGGGCTGGGAGGTGGGGGGTACTTACTGTGGGGTGGGTCTCAGGAACTCAGGAACCTGGAGGAGCTGCAGCGGCAGGGGGAAGTGTTCCGGCACTTCTGCGGGTGCTGCTTGCTTCTGTGTGGGCTCCTTGTCTTGCTGAGCGCCCCCTCTGTCTCCTTCCACAATTAGCGACATCCTGGTCCCTCCTGGGCCACAACAGCATCCAAAAACCCTAACCGCGACCCTTGCAGCTAGCAAGGATTGTTTGTGGTCTTTCTGCACGGAAACACCTCTGCAAGCTTCTTCACGACGTGGGACATCCATCCTCCAAAGGGGAAGTTCCTAGTCCTCTTCGTTCTTGCAGAATCCACAGCTTCTAACATCCGGTGGCAGCTTCTTTGCACCCACAGCTGGCATTTCCTGGGCATCTGCCCACTCCCAACTTGAGTGTGACTCTTGAACTTGGTCGCCTTGTTCCACAGGTACTCTTGTCTGGAAATCCATTGTTGTTGCATTGCTGGTGTTGGTCTTCCTTGCAGAATTCCCCTATGACGACTTCTGTGCTCTCTGGGGAACTTAGGTGCACTTTGCACCCACTTTTCAGGGTCTTGGGGTGGGCTATTTTTCTAACCCTCACTGTTTTCTTACAGTCCCAACGACCTTCTACAAGGTCACATAGGTTTGGGGTCCATTCGTGATTCGCATTCCACTTTTGGAGTATATGGTTTGTGTGGCCCCTATACCTATGTGCTCTCATTGCAATCTATTGTGACTGTACATTGCTTGCATTGCTTTCTATTGCTATTACTGCATATCTTTGGTATTGTGTCCATATATCTGTTGTATATTTGCTATCCTCATACTGAGGGTACTCACTGAGATACTTTTGGCATATTGTCATAAAAATAAAGTACCTTTATGTTTTAGTATATCTGTGTATTGTGTTTTCTTATGATATTGTGCATATGACACCAGTGGTATAGTAGGAGCTTTAAACGCCTCCTAGTTCAGCCTAAGCTGCTCTGCTAAGCTACCTTTTCTATCAGCCTAAGCTGCTAGACACCCCTCTACACTAATAAGGGATACCTGGGCCTGGTGCAAAGTGTAAGTACCCCTTGGTACCCACTACAAGCCAGTCCAGCCTCCTACACATATTAAGGGGACAAGCAACCAAGGTGGCCAAATAAATGGCACCTTCAGAGACTAAAACAGCCTCTGTGTTCTCCCTAAGAAGACCAACCCCAACTACATTGCCAATAGTGAGCCCAGCTACACCCTTGTATTGGCTATTTGTAGGTTTCCCACCACCACTGCTATTACTAGGGGCACTAGAATTTGTAGCAGGGGTGTGGTAGTGGGAGGATTGGTGTTTTTCTTTGGACAACTGGAGTCAGTTGCCCAATGGCATTTGACTTTACACAATTAACACAAAGGCATTTTATGTTGATTATTGAAGGAGGATTTGGACCCACCACCCCCAGAGGATTTTTGTGGGCCTGATGAAGACTCAGTATGCTTACCTTTGTCCCCACCCTTGTCAGAAGACTTACCATCCTTCTTCTTGCCTTCCTTGTCACCCCCTGTATGAACTTTTCTGTTCACCCTTGTTCTGACCTACTTGTCTTCCTTCTTTCCCAATTCTTGGGGAGAGGTCAGATCCGAGTCCACTAGGTATTGGTGTAACGAGTCAGACACACAGTTATTCAGAATATGCTCTCTCAGAATACGATTCTTTCACAGTCAGATACCTTACTGCCATGTTACCACCCTTCCAAGGCCTTCACTGAACAGTCCACAAAATCTGTCCAGTCTTGAGAGGACTCTTTTCTGGTGTCTCTGAACTTAATCCTGTATTGTTCAGTGGTTAAGCCAAATCCATCCAAGAGTGCATCCTCCAATACTGTGTAATTGTTGGCTTCACTTTCTCTAACAGTAAGGAGCCTATCTGTAGGAAAGTACCATCTTGCCTGGCATGTTACCCCCATTTTTCACTGTATATATGTTGTTTTAGTTGTATGTGTCACTGGGACCCTGGTAACCCAGGGCCCCAGTGCTCATAAGTGTGCCTGAATGTGTTACCTGTGTAGTGACTAACTGTCTCACTGAGGCTCTGCTAATCAGAACCTCAGTGGTTATGCTCTCTCATTTCTTTCCAAATTGTCACTAACAGGCTAGTGACCATTTTTACCAATTTACATTGGCTTACTGGAACACCCTTATAATTCCCTAGTATATGGTACTGAGGTACCCAGGGTATTGGGGTTCCAGGAGATCCCTATGGGCTGCAGCATTTCTTTTGCCACCCATAGGGAGCTCTGACAATTCTTACACAGGCCTGCCACTGCAGCCTGAGTGAAATAACGTCCACGTTATTTCACAGCCATTTTACACTGCACTTAAGTAACTTATAAGTCACCTATATGTCTAACCTTTACCTGGTAAAGGTTAGGTGCAAAGTTACTTAGTGTGAGGGCACCCTGGCACTAGCCAAGGTGCCCCCACATTGTTCAGAGCCAATTCCCTGAACTTTGTGAGTGCGGGGACACCATTACACGCGTGCACTACATATAGGTCACTACCTATATGTAGCTTCACAATGGTAACTCCGAATATGGCCATGTAACATGTCTATGATCATGGAATTGCCCCCTCTATGCCATCCTGGCATAGTTGGCACAATCCCATGATCCCAGTGGTCTGTAGCACAGACCCTGGTACTGCCAAACTGCCCTTCCTGGGGTTTCACTGCAGCTGCTGCTGCCAACCCCTCAGACAGGCATCTGCCCTCCTGGGGTCCAGCCAGGCCTGGCCCAGGATGGCAGAACAAAGAACTTCCTCTGAGAGAGGGTGTGACACCCTCTCCCTTTGGAAAATGGTGTGAAGGCAGGGGAGGAGTAGCCTCCCCCAGCCTCTGGAAATGCTTTGTTGGGCACAGAGGTGCCCAATTCTGCATAAGCCAGTCTACACCGGTTCAGGGGACCCCTTAGCCCTGCTCTGGCGCGAAACTGGACAAAGGAAAGGGGAGTGACCACTCCCCTGACCTGCACCTCCCCTGGGAGGTGTCCAGAGCTCCTCCAGTGTGCTCCAGACCTCTGCCATCTTGGAAACAGAGGTGCTGCTGGCACACTGGACTGCTCTGAGTGGCCAGTGCCACCAGGTGACGTCAGAGACTCCTTGTGATAGGCTCCTTCAGGTGTTGCTAGCCTATCCTCTCTCCTAGGTAGCCAAACCCTCTTTTCTGGCTATTTAGGGTCTCTGTCTCTGGGGAAAATTTAGATAATGAATGCAAGAGCTCATCCGAGTTCCTCTGCATCTCTCTCTTCACCTTCTGATAAGGAATCGACTGCTGACCGCGCTGGAAGCCTGCAAACCTGCAACATAGTAGCAAAGACGACTACTGCAACTCTGTAACGCTGATCCTGCCGCCTTCTCGACTGTTTTCCTGCTTGTGCATGCTGTGGGGGTAGCCTGCCTCCTCTCTGCACCAGAAGCTCCGAAGAAATCTCCTGTGGGTCGACGGAATCTTCCCCCTGCAACCGCAGGCACCAAAAAGCTGCATTACCGGTCCCTTGGGTCTCCTCTCAGCACGACGAGCGAGGTCCCTCGAATCCAGCGACTCTGTCCAAGTGACCCCCACAGTCCAGTGACTCTTCAGTCCAAGTTTGGTGGAGGTAAGTCCTTGCCTCACCTCGCTGGGCTGCATTGCTGGGATCCGCGACTTTGCAGCTACTCCGACCCCTGTGCACTTCCGGCGAAAATCCTTTGTGCACAGCCAAGCCTGGGTCCACGGCACTCTAACCTGCATTGCACGACTTTCTAAGTTGGTCTCCGGCGACGTGGGACTCCTTTGTGCAACTTCGGCGAGCACCGTTTCACGCATCCTCGTAGTGCCTGTTTCTGGCACTTCTACGGGTGCTACCTGCTTCAGTGAGGGCTCTTTGTCTTGCTCGACGTCCCCTCTCTCTGCAGGTCCAATTTGCGACCTCCTGGTCCCTCCTGGGCCCCAGCAGCGTCCAAAAACGCCAAATGCACGATTTGCAGCTAGCAAGGCTTGTTGGCGTTCTTTCAGCGGGAAAACACTTCTGCACGACTCTCCACGGCGAGAGGGATCCGTCCACCAAAGGGGAAGTCTCTAGCCCTTTTCGTTCCTGCAGAAACCTCAGCTTCTTCTGTCCAGTCGAAGCTTCTTTGCACCCGCAGCTGGCATTTCCTGGGCATCTGCCCATCTCCGACTTGCTTGTGACTTTTGGACTTGGTCCCCTTGTTCCACAGGTACCCTAGATTGGAAATCCACAGTTGTTGCATTGCTGGTTTGTGTCTTTCCTGCATTATTCCTCTAACACGACTACTTTGTCCTTAGGGGAACTTTAGTGCACTTTGCACTCACTTTTCAGGGTCTTGGGGAGGGTTATTTTTCTAACTCTCACTATTTTCTAATAGTCCCAGCGACCCTCTACAAGGTCACATAGGTTTGGGGTCCATTCGTGGTTCGCATTCCACTTTTGGAGTATATGGTTTGTGTTGCCCCTATCCCTATGTTTCCCCATTGCATCCTATTGTAACTATACATTGTTTGCACTGTTTTCTAAGACTATACTGCATATTTTTGCTATTGTGTATATATATCTTGTGTATATTTCCTATCCTCTCACTGAGGGTACACTCTAAGATACTTTGGCATATTGTCATAAAAATAAAGTACCTTTATTTTTAGTATAACTGTGTATTGTGTTTTCTTATGATATTGTGCATATGACACTAAGTGGTACTGTGGTAGCTTCACACGTCTCCTAGTTCAGCCTAAGCTGCTCTGCTAAGCTACCATTATCTATCAGCCTAAGCTGCTAGACACCCTATACACTAATAAGGGATAACTGGGCCTGGTGCAAGGTGCAAGTACCCCTTGGTACTCACTACAAGCCAGTCCAGCCTCCTACACTATCCATACCCTTTGAAAGTTAGCTACAACATAGCAGCCCACTGCCTTTGAGGGACCCCCTGTACCATACAGGCTCTCTCAAGTGCAGCAAACCACTTGTTGATGTCATCCCCCTCATTGTAAGGGGGGACTATCTTGTGCAGATTCCTGGAATCATGCTCTCTAACAGGATTACTATCAGGAATACTGCAGCTGCCACCATGGGGTCCTAACCACATCCTCTGTCTTTCCTTCTCAATGTCTAGGGATTCCCTATCTAAAGGCCAGCTTTTGCTGTTTAAGCTCCAGTCTGGTCTCTTCAACCCTCAACTTTTTGAGTTCCCTTTCTAACAAGTTATCCTCAGGGTGGGTGGGTTGGGAATGCTTTGACACAGGTGACAAATTGGAAACTTCAGAGGGGGACCTGTCCCTATCTGTCTGGACCCTGGTAACCTGGCCTCTAGGAATAAAGGATGCCCTACTGTGATGGGAACCTCCATTACTACCAGCATTACTAGGTGTCCTGCTAGGGGGCAGACCCTTGTCAGAGCCCTCCCCAGCTTCCTCAGGAGGCTCCTCTGAATCAGACTGGGA
Organism: Pleurodeles waltl; assembly: GCF_031143425.1. NCBI lineage: Eukaryota > Metazoa > Chordata > Amphibia > Caudata > Salamandridae > Pleurodeles > Pleurodeles waltl. The sequence continues at coordinate 1,211,495,572 of NC_090440.1, forward strand.
TGCTTCTACTAACCTCTCATTGGATGGGCCAGACTGGTTCTGGTCATCCACCATAAGCATGTTAAACAGAAACTCTTTTGTAGGGTCCTTTCCTATAACTAAACCTCTATCTAAGCAGAGACGCCTTAAGCTCTTGTAGTTCAAAATGTCATAAGCAGCATTGACAGTTTTGGGAGCAGAATCTACCACAGACATGATAGCAAAAGTTTTAGAGATAGTGAGAAGAGAAAAAAAGTTTCAGAACTTTTTAAAGCACAGAGAAAAAAACCTTTTTCTAACTTTTAGAAAATGTTTAGAAGTTTTAAGAAACCTTTCAGAACTTTGTAAAAAGTTTAAGAGTAGAAAAGCAAACCTTTTGGTTATGTGTACATACACTGAACTGTTTGGTATATGGTTCTCTTATGAAAAGTACAAAACGACAAAGTGGTAAGTAGTTGCAAGTACTTATCCCACCGCTGCACAACCAATGTAGGAGGCTGGCCTGGCTGGTAGTGGGTACCAGAGCTACTTACACCTTGTGCCAGGTCCAGTTATCCCTTATTAGTAGAGAAGAGGTGTTTCTAGCAACTTAGGCTGATAGAAGTTAGCTATGGCAAAGCAGCTTAGGCTGAACTAGGAGACATCAAAGCTCCTACTATACCACTTATATCATATGCACAATATCATAAGAAAACACAATACACAGAGTTACTAAAAATAAAGGTACTTTCTTTTTATGACAATATGCCAAAAGTATCTCAGTGAGTACCCTCAGTAAGAATTACAATAGGTTGCAACAGGCAAGCATACATATAGGGGCAACACAAACTGTATACTCCAAAAGTTGAATGCGAATCACGATTGGACCCCAGACCTATGTGAGCTTGTAGAGGGTCGCTGGGACTGTAAGAAAACAATCAGGGTGTCCAAGATACCCCACCCCAAGGCCCTGAAAAGTAGGAGTAAAGTGCACCTACTACCCCTAGAGAGCACAATAGTCGTGATAGGGGGATTCTGCAAGAAAAACAAACACCAGCAGTGCACTGACAGCAGATTTCCGGACCTGAGGACCTGCAAGGCAAGGGGACCATGTCCAATAGTCGCGACAGTGTCCGGGGGGGGCAGGAGCCCAGGAAACCCCAGATGAAGGTGCAAGGAAGCTGCCTCAGGATGGAAGAAGCTTGGAGTTCTGCAAGAAAGAAGAGGACTAGGAACTTCTCCTTTGGGAGACAGCTGTCACACGTCGGGATGAAGCTTGCAGAAGTGTTCCCACACAAAAATACTGCAAACAAGCCTTGCTAGCTGCAAGGGTCGTGGTAGAAGTTTTTGGGAGCTGCTGAGGACCACGAAGGACCAGGATGTCGCCTTTTGGAGGAGGAGACAGAGGGGGCGCTCAGAAACTCAGAGAGCCCTCACAGAAGCAGGCAGCACCCGCAGAAGTACCTGAAAAGGCACCTAGAAGAAGAGTGAACCGGAATCCACGCGAAGTTACAAAAGGGGGTCCCACGACGTCGTAGGACAACTTAGAAGGTTGTGCACTGCAGGACAGAGTGCTGGGGACGCAGGCTAGGCTGTGCACGAAGGACATCCTGGAAGAGTGCACAGGAGCTGAAAATCACGCGGTAAACAGCTTTGCAGTCTAGCGAGGGGAGGCAAGGACTTACCTCCACCAAACTTGGACTGGAGAGTCACTGGACTGTGGGAGTCACTTGGACCGAGTTGCTGTGTTCCAGGGACCAAGCTCGTCAGGATGAGAGGGGACCCAGAGGACCAGTGATGCAGTCTTTTGGTGCCTGCGTTAGCAGGGGGAAGATTCAGTCGAACCACTGGAGATTTCTTCGGAGCTTCTGGTGCAGGGTGAAGGCAGGCTACCCCCAGAGCATGCACCACCAGGAAACAGTTGAGAAAGCCATCAAGATTAGGTGTTGCAATGTTGCTGGTAGTCGTCTTGCTACTTTGTTGCGGTTTTGCAGGCGTCCTGGAGCAGTCAGCGGTCAATCATTGGTAGAAGGTGAAGAGGGAGATGCAGAGGAACTCTGGTGAGCTCTTGCATTCATTATCTGAAGAATTCCCCAAGGCAGAGACCCTAAATAGCCAGAAAAGGAGGTTTGGCTACCAAGTTAGGAGGATTGGCTACCAAGAGAGGTAAGAGCCTATCAGAAGGAGCATCTGACATCACATGCTGGCACTGGCCACTCAGAGCAGTCCAGTGTGCCCCCAACACCTCTGTTTCCAAGATGGCAGAGGTCTGGGACACACTGGAGGAGCTCTGGGCACCTCCCATGGGAGGTACTGGTCAGGGGAGTGGTCACTCCCCTTTCCTTTGTCCAGTTTCACGCCAGAGCAGGGCTAGGGGATCCCTGAACCTGTATATACTGGCTTATGCAGAGATGGGCAACATCTGTGCCCATCAAAGCATTTCCAGAGGCTGGGAGAGGCTACTCCTCCCCAGCCCTTCACACCTATTTCCAAAGGGAGAGGGTGTAACACCCTCTCTTAGAAGAAATCCTTTGTTCTGCCATCCTGGGCCAGAGCTGCCTGGACCCCAGGAGTGCAGAAACCTGTCTGAGGGTTTGGCAGAAGCAGCAGCTGCAGTGGAGACCCTGGGAAGGCAGTTTGGCAGCACCCGGGTTCTGTGCTAGAGACCCGGGGATCATGGAATTGTCCCCCCAATAACAGAATGTTACATGGCCATGTTCGGAGTTACCATTGTGACGCTATATATAGGTAGTGACCTCTGTATAGTGCACGCGTGTAATGGTGTCCCCGCACCCACAAAGTCCAGGAAATTTGCCCTGAACGATGTGGGAGCACCTTGGCCACTGCCAGGGTGCCCACACACTAAGTAACTTGGCACCCAACCTAAGTGAAGGTTAGACATATAGGTGACTTATAAGTTACTTATGTGCAGTGGTAAATGGCTGTGAAATAACGTGGACGTTATTTCACGCAGGCTGCAGTGGCAGGCCTGTGTAAGAATTTTCAGAGCTCCCTATGGGTGGCAAAAGAAATGCTGCAGCCCATAGGGATCTCCTGGAACCCCAAAAACCTGGGTACCTCAGTACCATATACAAGGGAATAATATCGGTGTACCAGTATGAAAATGTGAATTGGTAAATTTAGTCACTAGCCTGTTAGTGACAAATTTGGAAAGCAGAGAGAGCATAACCACTGAGGTTCTGGTTAGCAGAGCCTCAGTGAGACAGTTAGGTGGCCATTATAACCCTGGCGGTCGGTGTTAAAGCGGCGGTAAGACCGCCAACAGGCCGGCGGAAACAATATGGAATCACAACCATGGTGGAAACTGCCAACAAAGACAGCCACTTTAACACTCCGACCGCCACGGCGGTACAAACAAACAGCGCAGCGGTCACCACCATCATACAGGCGGAAGACAATGTACCGCCCACAGTTTCACAACCTACCAATCCGCCACCTTTTCCGGGACGGATACACCGCGAATAAAAACACGGTGGAAACTGGACTTCGAAGGGAAAACGCTCACCTCTACACACCCCAATAGAAACCAGGATGCCATGGAACCAGAGCTTCACATTTTTCCAGCTTTTATCTTCTTGCTCCTCTGCCAGGAGCACGAACGCCGGCGGCGAAGACCACGGTGAGTACTGCACCTATGACACAGGGGAGGGGGGAGGGAAAAAACAGGGACACACATACGCAACACCCCCACCCCCACCCTCACCAACGACAACACACACACTAATACAGCATGACACATTACAGTTACACCCCCCAACCCCCACCCCCAGGAAGAATGCAAAGACAAAAGAAAATTAGTGTAACCATTGTAATCTATTAAAATCCAGTATGTAAAAATATATATACACTATAAACAAATATATACACCAAGAATAGAAGTTTAGGTATTGCACCACTTAAGTCCGTGGAAGACTGGGCCCACACTGCATGGGCGAGGCCCACACAAGATACCCGAACATGACGGAGAGGACACTGCAGGGGCATCAGATAGAAATAAAACAGGCACCCCAGGGGGAAGGGAAAGGGTGGGCACCTCAGCCGGTTGAGTGCACAACGCCAAATCCATGAGGGAGCCACATGTCCACTGTTCAATCCTGGGGAGTACAAAGCCACAGTCTCACAAGTCTCTACAGTGGGTGGTTTGCCCACTGTTCAATCCTGGGGAGTGCAAAGCCCCAGTCTCACAAGTCTCTACAGTGGGTGATTTGCCCACAGTTCAATCCTGGGGAGTGCAAAGCCACAGTCTCACTGGGGAGTGCAAAGCCACAGTCTCTCAAGTCTCTCCAGTGGGTGGTTTGCCCCCTGCTTTATCTTGGGGAGTGCAAAGCCACAGTCTCTCACGTCACTCCAGTGAGTGATTTGCCCACTGCTTTATCCTGGGGAGTGCAAAGCCACAGTCTCTCAAGTTGATAACAGTCTCCACTGGTTCTGGAGGGGGCCTTGTGCCCAGAGTGCTTCATCCTGCCAAGGACAGAGGTAGTGGATGTAAATCTCCACTGGTTCTAGAGGGGGCTTTGTGCCCAGAGTGCTTCATCCTGCCAAGGACAGAGTTAGTGGATGTAAATCTCCACTGGTTCTGGAGGGGGCTTTGTGCCCAGAGTGCTTCATCCTGCCAAGGACAGAAGTAGTGGATGAAGTTCTCCACTGGTTCTGGAGGGTGCATTGTACCAAGAGTCCTTCATCCTGCCAAGGACAGAGTTAGTGGATGTAAATCTACACTGGTTCTGGAGGGGGCGTGGTGCCCAGAGTGCTTTATCCTGCTCATGGCGGACTCAGTAGTGTCAGTGCTCTTGATGCTCATGGGCCAGCAGTGCTGGTGGCGGCGGTGTCCTGTTCAGCGGTGCTGGTGGTGGCGGTGTCCTTCGCAACGGTGCTTGTAGCGGCGGTTGTAGGAGGCTCGCCTGGCTTGTAGTGGGTACGAGAGTTACTTACACCTTGTGCCAGGTCCAGTTATCCCTTATTAGCGTAGAAGAGGTGTTTCTAGCAGCTTAGACTGATAGAAGGTAGTTATGGCAAAGCAGCTTAGGATGAACTAGGAGACATGTAAAGCTCCTACTATACCACTGGTGTCATATGCACAATATCCTAAGAAAACAGAATACACAGAAGTACTAAAAATAAAGGTACTTTATTTTTATGACAATATGCCAAAAGTATCTCAGTGAGTACCCTCAGTATGAGGATAAGATAAATACACAAGATATATGTACACAAACCAAAATTAGGTAAGTAATAGCAAGAAAAGTAATGCAAACAGTGTAGAATTACAATAGATTGCATTAGTAGCACATAGGTATAGGGGCAACACAAACCATATACTCCAAAAGTGGAATGCGAACCACGAATGGACCCCAAACCTATGTGAGCTTGTAGAGGGTCGCTGGGACTGTAAGAAAACAGTGAAGGTTAGAAAAATAGCCCACCCCAAGACCCTGAAAGGTAGGTGTAAAGTGCACATACTACCCCCAGAGAGCACAGAAGTCGTGATAGGGGGATTCTGCAGGAAGAACAAACACCAGCAATGCAACAACAGTGGATTTCTGGACCTGAGTACTGTAAGACAAGGGGACCAAGTCCAATAGTCGCGACAGTGTCGAGAGTGGGCAGAAGCCCAGGAAATGCCAGATGAGGGTGCAAGGAAGTTGCCACCGGATGGAAGAAGCTTGGAGTTCTGCAAGAAGAAAGAGAGCTAGGGACTTCTCCTTTGGAAGACAGATGTCACACGTCGTGATGAAGCGTGCAGAGGTGTTCCCACGCAGGAAGACCACAAACAAGCATTGCTAGCTGCAAGGGTCACGGTAGACGTTTTTGGGTGCTGCTGTGGCCCAGGAGGGACCAGGATGTTGCCACATGGAGGAAGAGACAGAGGGGGCACCCAGCAACTCAGGGAGCCCTCACAGAAGCAGGCAGCACCCGCAAAAGTACCTGAACAGGCACTTGGAAGGAAAGTGAACTGGAGTCCACGCGAAGTCACAAAAGGGAGTCCGATGATGCCGGAGGACAACTCAGAAGGTTATACACTGCAGGATAGAGTGTCGGGGGCCCAGGCTTGGCTGTGCACGAAGGAAATCCTGGAAGAGTGCACAGGAGCCGGAGCAGCTGCAAATCACTCAGTACCCAACAATGGAGTCTAGCGTGGGGAGGCAAGGACTTACCTAACCCATACTTGGACTGAAGAGTCACTGGACTGTGGGAGTCACTTGGATAGAGTTGCTGAGTTCCAGGGACCACACTCGTCAGGCCGAGAGGGGACCCAGAGGACATGTGATGCAGTCTTTTGGTGGCTGCGTTAGCAGGGGGAAGATTCCGTCAACCCACGGGAGATTTCTTCAGAGCTCCTGGTGCAGGGAGGAGGCAGGCTACCGCCAGAGCATGCACCACCTGTAAATAGTCGAGAAAGCCGGCAGGATGAGGCAACACAAGGTTGCTAGTAGTCGTCTTGCTACTTTGTTGCGGTTTTGCAGGCGTCCTGAGCAGTCAGCGGTTGATCCTTTGGCAGAAGGTGAAGAGGGAGATGCAGAGGAACTCTGGTGAGCTCTTGCATTCGTTATCTGAAGAATTCCCCAAAGCAGAGCCCCTAAATAGCCAGAAGAACGAGTTACTTACCTTCGGTAACGACTTTTCTGGTGGATACATTAGCTACCTGTGGATTCCTCACCTCATGAATACTCCCATGGCGCCAGCATTCGACGGAAATCTTCTTACTAGTCTCTGCACGTCGACGAGGACGTCACTGTCTCGCACGCGACGCCGTCTGACGTCATACAGGCAATAAGAGGTCCTCGACGACGTGCAGACGTCAGTACCAATCATTTTTTACGTGCATGAGAACAACCAGGCAATGCAATGAAAGAGCAAGGCAACATCCATTATATTGTAAAATACACCACATTGTATGAATAACTGTAAATCTTTTTATGTACATATATATATATATATATATATAAAACTCTCTCTTTTAAAATATATACACACACCAAGTATATACATAAAGATATATACACATATACACATACAGTATATATATATAAATATATTATATATATACATCTATTGCACCCTCAAGGACCAAGAGGAGCGCACTCAAGGATTACTTGGCAAGACCATAAAGGCAACGGGGAGGCGGGTGGGACCGTGAGGAATCCACAGGTAGCTAATGTATCCACCAGAAAAGTCGTTACCGAAGGTAAGTAACTCGTTCTTCTGATGGATACAACTACCTGTGGATTCCTCACCTCATGAATAGAGTCCCAAAGCAGTACCACGCCCGGCGGTGGGTGCCTAAATGGTCAAACCAAGAAATCCTGCAGCACTGACCGTGCAAAATGGCCGTCCCTTCTAACCTCAGAATCTAAACAGTAATGTTTTGCAAAAGTGTGAAGGGACGACCAAGTTGCGGCCTTGCAGATGTCGACCACAGGAACACCTCTGGCTAAGGCCGAAGTGGCCGACTTAGCTCTGGTGGAATGAGCTCTAATGCCCTCAGGAGGATCCTTCTTTGCCAAAGAGTAACATATTTTAATGCAAAGAACAACCCACCTGGATAGTGTTCTCTTGTGGACTGCCTTTCCTCTCCTCTTGCCCACGTATCCAATAAACAGCTGATCCTCCAGCCTGAAATCCCTTGTTCTATCGATAAAGAAGCTCAACGCTCTCTTTGGGTCCAGACGGTGCAGTCTTTCTTCCTCTTTGGAAGGATGAGGCGGAGGATAGAACGTGGACAAAGTAATTGCCTGAGCCAAATGGAAGGGTGAAACAACCTTCGGGAGGAAAGCAGCCTTGGTCCTCAACACCACCTTATCCCCATAAAAAGTTGTATAAGGGGGTTTTACTGATAAGGCCTGCAACTCACTCACTCTCCTTGCTGATGTTATAGCTATCAGGAAGACTGTTTTTAAAACCAAATACCTCAAGGGGCAAGAATGCATAGGTTCAAAAGGGGACCCCATAAGGAAAGTCAGGACTAAGGACAAATCCCATTGCGGCATAACGAATGGCTTTGGAGGATATTGATTTAGAAGACCTTTCAAGAATCTGATAACAATAGGGGATTTAAATAAAGATGGTTGGTCTGGAAGACATATGAAGGCTGACAAGGCCGATAAATAACCTTTAATGGTAGCCACTGCACAACCTTTTTGCGCCAGAGATAGAGCAAAAGACAAAATGTCCGATAGATGAGCATGTAAGGGATCAATCTGCCTCTCTCCACACCACGCAACAAATTTAGACCACCTATTAGCGTAGATAGATTTAGTGGAGTGTCGCCTGGCCGCTAATATAACATCCACTACCTCAGGCGGGAGAGAGAAGGAACTCAGGTTGCCCCGTTCAATCTCCAGGCATGTAGGTGCAGACTCTGGAGGTTGGGGTGTAGAACCTGCCCCTGCGACTGTGAGAGGAGGTCTGCCCTGAAAGGGAGACGGAGCGGCGGGCACGTTGAGAGTTGGAGAAGGTCGGAGTACCACACCCTCCTTGGCCAATCCGGAGCTATTAAGATTACTAGAGCCCGGTCTTGGCGAATCTTCCTCAATACTCGAGGAATCAAGGGTATGGGAGGAAACGCGTAAAGCAACTGGCCGCACCAGGTCATTTGAAACGCGTCCCCCAACGCTTCCTGCATCGGATACTGAAGGCTGCAGAACAACGGACAATGCGCGTTCTCTCGAGTGGCGAACAGATCTACCCGAGGAAACCCCCACTTCTGGAAGATTAAACGGACTTGATCTGGATGGAGACGCCACTCGTGGTCTGCCGAGAAGTGGCGACTGAGACTGTCCGCACGCACGTTCAAAACTCCGGCCAGATGGTTTGCTATCAAGCAAATCCGATGGTCCTTTGCCCAGGACCATAGTCGAAGAGCTTCTCTGCAGAGAAGGTACGACCCCACTCCTCCCTGCTTGTTTATGTACCACATCGTGGTAGTATTGTCCGTTAGGACCTGTACCAACTGACCACGAAGGGAAGGGAGGAAGGCCTTGAGAGCCAGACGTACAGCCCGTAACTCTAACAGATTGATGTGAAAAATCTGTTCCTCTGGAGACCAAAGACCTTTGATCTCCAGATCCCCCAGATGAGCTCCCCACCCTAGAGTGGAAGCATCCGTTATGACTGTTGTCACTGGTGGCGACTGCTGGAACGGCTTTCCTTGTGAAAGATTGTTGCTTGCAATCCACCACTTCAAATCCACAGCAGCATCTCTGGAGATCTTGACAGTACCCTCTAGATCCCCTCTGTGTTGAGACCACTGCCTTCGGAGGCACCACTGAAGAGCCCTCATGTGCCAGCGAGCATGCGTGACCAACAGAATGCAGGAGGCAAAAAGACCGAGCAGACGAAGGACCTTGAGGACTGGAACTACCGCTCCATTTCGAAACATTGGAACCAAATCCTGAATATCTTGAATCCGCTGAGGCGGAGGAAAGGCCCGACCCAATGTTGTATCCAGTACTGCCCCTATGAACAGGAGGCGCAGAGAGGGCTCTAGGTGAGATTTGGGCTCGTTCACCGAAAAGCCCAGGTCGAACAACAACTGGGTTGTTGACTGCAGATGACGCAACACAAGCTCCGGGGACTTGGCTTTGATTAACCAATCGTCCAAGTAAGGGAATACTGCTATCCCCTTCCTTCTGAGCTCTGCCGCAACCACCGACATCACCTTCGTGAAGACTCGAGGTGCTGAAGTAAGACCAAACGGAAGGACCGCAAACTGGTAGTGTTGCGATCCCACCACAAACCCGAGATACTTCCTGTGTGACTTGAGTATCGGGATATGAAAGTAAGCATCCTGCAAGTCGACAGACACCATCCAGTCTTCCATGTTCAACGCCAAAAGCACCTGTGCTAGGGTCAGCATCTTGAACTTTTCCTGCTTGAGGAACCAATTCAAGATCCTCAGGTCCAGAATTGGTCTCAAACGACCATCCTTCTTGGGAATCAGGAAATACCTTGAGTAAACTCCTTGACCCCTTTCCTGCTCCGGGACCAACTCCACCGCGCCCTTTAAAAGGAGGACTTCTACCTCCTGTTCTAGCAACAGGAGGTGTTCTTGTGAACAATACGAAGGGCGGGGCGGGATGAGGGGCGGAAACTCCCGAAAGGGAAGGGTGTAGCCTTTTCCCACAACACTGAGAACCCAAGTGTCCGACGTAACAGTCTCCCATTTGGTGAGAAAATGCTGTAATCTTCCCCCTACAGGAGAGGAGTGAGTGGGAAATGGTGGAAGCCTAAGGCTGCTTCCCCTGCTGCACCCCGCCAGAGGATGAGGAAGAGGCAGAGTGCTGCTGAGAAGCTCCCCTGGTGCAGACCCTACCCCTCCCCCTAAAAGATCTATAGGGATGGGAAGAGGCAGGTTGCTGATATCTTCCCCGAAAGGAAGAGGAGGAAGAGCCACGCCCAAATCCAGGAAACCTCCTGAAGAATCTGGAAGAGGCCGTGGAAGAAGGAGCTTGGAGTCCCAGCGACTTAGCCGTGGCCCTGCTCTCCTTAAACCGTTCCAAGGCCGAATCAGCCTTAGCCCCAAACAGTTTGTCCCCATCAAACGGGAGATCCAACAATGTGGACTGTACATCTGCCGAAAAGCCCGAGTTATGGAGCCAGGCCTGTCTCCTTTCCACCACAGTTGTGCCCATTGCTCTGGCTACCGAGTCGGTGGTATCCAGTCCCGTCTGGATAATTTGGGTCGCAGCAGCCTGGGCATCAGAGACAAGATCCAAAAGACCCTGGGGAAGCTCTGTAAACGAAGAGGAGATGTCATCCATCAGAGCATGAATATACCTCCCCAGGATACAGGTTGCATTGGTGGCTTTTAAAGCCAGACTGCAGGACGAAAAAATCTTCTTCGACTGCGCCTCCAGCTTTTTTGAATCTCTGTCCCCCGGCACCGTCGGAAAAGAACCAGGCGCTGACTTGGACGAACAGGAGGCCTGCACAACCAAGCTCTCCGGCGTAGGGTGCCTAGATAGGAAACCAGGATCAGTTGGAGCCGTCCGATACCTCCTGGCCACGGCTCTGTGAACTGCTGGGGAAGATGCCGGCTTCTTCCACACCTCTAAAACCGGATCCAGCAGAGCGTCATTAAAAGGTATTAGAGGCTCCGCCGCGGCTGAGGCCGGATGCAACACCTCTGTCAAAAGGTTTTGTTTCGCCTCCACCACCGGCAAAGGCAGGTCCAAAAAACTAGCTGCCTTCCGTACCACTGTATGAAAGGAAGCAGCTTCCTCGGTATATTCCCCCGGGGACGAAAGGTCCCACTCAGGGGAAGTGTCCAGCCCACTGGCCGACTCCAGTCCACGCAGCCCATCACCCGAGTCCTCTAGCTCTCCTTCCTCTAGGGCTCGTTGGTACTCCTGCTCCTCTAGTACCCGGAGAGCACGCCTCCTTGAATGCAGTCGTTGCTCAATCCGCGGAGTCGACAATACCTCCGCCGAAGTCGGAGATCGGCGCCGATCTTCCGAAGCCACCGACGCCGCATCCAGCGCCACAGGTAACTTCGGCGCCGACTGAAGAGCAGATGAAACGGATGGACCCACCGGAGTCACAGGCCGAAATCTCGACGTCGACGGGATGGAAATCCCTGGGGCCAATCCCTCCGAAGCCATCGGAGCGGCCACCGGCGCCGACACTGGCGCCGAGCCCACGTTCCCAAACGGGAGAAAGGGCATAAAGGGTGCCGGCCGAAGAGGCGCAGGATCACCCAAAGAAAAGGCCAAAGGCCCAGCCGGAGCACCCCCTGGAGCCATCTGTTGGAAGATGGCATACATCGCATTCAAGAATGCGGAACTATCGGCTCCAGGGGTGGGAAAAGCCGGATACTGGGGTGCCTGACTCGGAGGCGACCCCGACGCCGGCCTCGGCGTCTGCGCCGGAGAAAACACTTGAGGCTCCAATACCTCAATCACCGACGCCTGTCCAGGCGAAGTTGGAGACGCCGGAGAGAGCAACGGCGTCGAAGGATGCGGCGTCACCGTGGGGCTGACCTCCCATGTCCTCCGGCGCCGATCCGGAGACCTGGAACGAGCCTCCCTTGAATGACGCCGAGATTCTCTACGGCGCCGGGAGTCTCGATGACGCCGATGTCTTGGAGAAGACTTTTTCTTGTGATGCTTCTCCTTTGACTTGGCCATAAACAGCTTCGCCTCGTGTTCTTTAAGGGCCTTCGGATTCATGTGCTGACACGAATCACAAGTCGAGACGTCGTGGTCGGAGCTCAAACACCTAAGGCAATCGGAATGAGGATCCGTCACCGACATCTTGCCTCCACACTCACGACAAGGCTTAAATCCAGACTTTCTCTGCGACATTATTTCCACAGAGAAAGAGTACGCAGCAAGATATACACTGTAACCGCAAGAGTAACAGTTGCTCCCTCGAAGATAACCGTTTCGAATGCACGGAAAAAAGGGAACTGACGTCTGCACGTCGTCGAGGACCTCTTATTGCCTGTATGACGTCAGACGGCGTCGCGTGCGAGACAGTGACGTCCTCGTCGACGTGCAGAGACTAGTAAGAAGATTTCCGTTGAATGCTGGCGCCATGGGAGTATTCATGAGGTGAGGAATCCACAGGTAGTTGTATCCATCAGAAAAGGAGGTTTGGCTACCAAGGAAGGATTATTGGCCACCAAGGGATGTAAGAGCCTATCAGAAGGAGCCTCTGACGACACCTACTGGCACTGGCCACTCAGAGCAGTCCAGTGTGCCACAAACACCTCTGTTTCCAAGATGGCAGAGGTCTCGGGACACACTGGAGGAGCTCTGGGCACCTCATCTGGGAGGTGCAGGTCAGGGGAATGGTCACTCCCTTTTCCTTTGTCCAGTTTTGCGCCAGAGCAGGGCTGGGGGATCCCTAAACCGGTGGAGACTGGCTTATGCAGAGATGGGCACAATCTGTACCCATCAAAGCATTTCCAGAGGCTGGGGGAGGCTACTCCTCACCAGCCCTGACACCTATTTCCAAAGGGAGAGGGTGTTACACCCTCTCTCAGAGGAAATCCTTTGTTTTGCCTTTCTGGGCCAGGGCTGCCTGGACCGCAGGAGGGCAGAAACCTGTCTGAGGAGTTGGCAGCAGCAGCTGCAGTGGAGACCCCGGAAAGGTAGTTTGGAAGTACCCGGGTACTATGCTAGAGACCGAGGGGATCATGGAATTGTCCCCCCAATGCCAGAATGGCATTGGGGGGACAATTCCATGATCTTAGACATGTTACATGGCCATGATCGGAGTTACCATTGTGACGCTATACATAGGTAGTGACCAGGGTGCCCACACACTAAGTAACTTTGCACCCAACCTTCACCAGGTGAAGGTTAGACATATAGGTGACTTAGAAGTTACTTAAGTGCAGTGATAAATGGCTGTGAAATAATGTGGACATTATTTCACACAGGCTGCAGTGGCAGGCCTGTGTAAGAATTGTCAGAGCTCCCTATGGGTGGCAAAAGAAATGCTGCAGCCCAGAGGGATCTCCTGGAACCCCAATACCCTGGGTACCTCAGTACCATATACTAGGGAATTATATGGGTGTACCAGTATGCCAATGTGAATTGGTAAATTTAGTCACTAGCCTGTTAGTGACAAATTTGGAAAGCAGAGAGAGCATAACCACTGAGGTTCTAATTAGCAGAGCCTCAGTGAGACAGTTAGTCATCACACAGGGAACACATACAGGGCACATACTTGTGAGCACTGGGGCCCTGCCTGGCAGTGTCTAAGTGACACATAGACTAAAGCAACATATATACAGTGAAATATGGGGGTAACATGCCAGGCACAATGGTACTTTCCTACATGCACTCTTCCAGGATTTCCTTCGTGCACAGCCAAGGCTGGGTCCCTGACACTCTAACCTGCAGTTCACCACCTTCTGAGTTGTCCTCCGGCGTTGTGGGACTCCCTTTTGTGACTTCTCGTAGACTCCTGTATACTTTCCTTCCAAGTGCCTGTTCAGGTATTTTTGCGGGTGCTACCTGCTTCTGTGAGGGCTCCCTAAGTTGCTGGGCGCCCCCTTTGTCTCCTCCTCCAAGTGGCGACATCCTGGTCCCTCCTGGGCCACAGCTGCACCAAAAAACCTTTACCGTGACCCTTGCAGCTAGCAAGGCTTGTTTGCGGCCTTTCTGCGTGGGAACACCTCTGCAAGCTTTATCGCGACGTGGGACATGCGTCTTCCAAAGGAGAAGTCCCTAGCTCTCTTCTTTGTTGCAGAACTCCAAGCTTCTTCCATCTAGTGGCAGGTTCCTTGCACCCTCAGCTGGCAGTTCCTGGGCTCCTGCCCACTCTCGACACTGTTGCGACTATTGGATTTGGTCCCCTTGTCTTACAGGTACTCAGGTCCGGAAATCCACCGTTGTTGCATTGCTGGTGTTTGTTCTTCCTGCAGAAACCCCCTGTCACGACTTCTGTGCTCTCTGGGGGTAGTAGGTGCACTTTACACCTACCTTTCAGGGTCTTGGGGTGGGCTATTTTTCTAACCCTCACTGTTTTCTTACAGTCCCAGCGACCCGGTACAAGCTCACATAGGTCTGGGGTCCATTCGTGGTTCGCATTCCACTTTTGGAGTATATGGTTTGTGTTGCCCCTATACCTATGTGCTCCTATTGCAATCCAAAGGGGAAGTTCCTAGTCCTCTTCGTTCTTGCAGAATCCACAGCTCCTACCATCCGGTGGCAGCTTCTTTGCACCCTCAGCTGGCATTTCCTGGGCATCTGCCCACTCTCGACTTTGTAGCGACTCTTGGACTTGGTCCCCTTGTTCCACAGGTACTCTCGTCCGGAAATCCACTTTGGTTGCATTGCTGGTGTTGGTCTTCCTTGCAGAATTCCCCTATCACGACTTCTGTGCTCTCTGGGGAATATAGGTGCACTTTACACCTACTTTTCAGGGTCTTGGGGTGGGCTATTTTTCTAACCCTCACTGTTTTCTTACAGCCCCAGCGACCCTCTACAAGCTCACATAGGTTTGGGGTCCATTCGTGGTTCGCATTCCACTTTTGGAGTATATGGTTTGTGTTGCCCCTATACCTATCTGCTCCTATTGCAATCTATTGTAACTTTACACTGCTTGCATTACTTCCTTTTCCTATGACTGCAGAATTTTAGTTTGTGTACATATATCTTGTGTATATTTCTCATCCTCATACTGAGGGTACTCACTGAGATACTTTTGGCGTATTGTCATAAAAATAAAGTACCTTTATTTTTAGTATATCTGTGGATTGTGTTTTCTTATGAGATTGTGCATATGACACCAGTGGTATAGTAGGAGCTTTACATGTCTCCTAGTTCAGCCTAAGCTGCTTTGCCATAGCTACCTTCTATCAGCCTCAGCTGCTAGAAACACCTCTTCTACACTAATAAGGGATAACTGGACCTGGCACAAGGTGTAAGTAACTGTGGTAGCCACTACAAGCCAGGCCAGCCTCCTACATTGGTAGTGCAGCGGTGGGATAAGTACTTGTAACTACTTACCACTTTGTCATTGTGTACTTTTCATAAGAGAATAATATACAAAACAAGTTCAGTGTATGTACACCTAACCAAAAAGTTTTGCTTTTCTTCTCTAACACTTTCTACTAAGTGCTGAAAGTACTCCAAAACTTCTAAAAAGTTTGAAAAAGTTTTTTTTCTGTTCTTTAAAAAGTCCTGACACTTTTTCTCTCTTCTCACTGTCTCTAAACCTTCTTCTATCATGTCTGATGTAGGAACTGCTCTTAAAATGGTCAATACAACTTATGACAATTTAAACGTCAAGAGCCTAAGGAGTCTCTGCATTGATAGAGGTTTAGTGATAGGAAAAAACCCTTCAAGAGAATTTCTATTTAACTTGCTCATTGAGAATGATGAGTCCCTAGCAGGCACTTCAACTGAGAAGTTGGTAGATAGCTCCCATTCTGACTCACGGGAACCCCTTGAGGGAGGTGTGGAGGGTTATATTCCAAATCTGCCCCTCAGCAGACCTCAGAGCAATGCTGGTAGTAATAGAAGCACCAATCATAGTAGGGATGTTTTTGTTCCTGGAGGCCAGGTTGTTAGACTCCAGTCTGTTAGGGACAGATCTCCCTCTGTTGTTTCCAATTTGTCCTCAGTGTCCAAGCATTCCCAACCCACCCACCCTGAAGACAACATGTTAGAAAGGGATCTCAAAAAGTTGAGAGTGGAAGAGACCAGACTGAAGCTTAAACATCAGCAGCTGGCTCTAGACAGGGACTCCCTAGACCTGGAGAAGAAGAGACAGAGAATGGGGCTTGGACCCCATGGTGGAAGTAATAGCAGTATTCCTGATAGTAATCCTGTTAGAGAGCATGATTCCAGGAATCTGCACAAGACAGTTCCCCCTTACAAGGAGGGGAATGACATCAACAAGTGGTTTGCTGTACTTGAGAGGGCCTGTATGGTACAGGGGGTCCCTCAAAGGCAGTGGGCTGCTATTTTGTGGCTATCGTTCAACGGAAAGGGTAGGGATAGGCTCCTTACTGTTAGAGAAAGTGATGCTAAAGATTTTGCAGTTTTGAAGGATGCACTCTTGGATGGATTTGGCTTAGCCACTGAACAATACAGGATTAAGTTCAGAGACACCAGAAAAGAGTCCTCACAAGACTGGATAGACTTTGTTGACTGTTCAGTGAAGGCCTGGGAGGGGTGGTTACATGGCAGTAAAGTTTCTGACTATGAAAGCCTGTATAATCGTATTCTGAGAGAGCATATTCGGAATAACTGTGTGTCTGACTTGTTACACCAATATCTAGTGGACTCAGATCTGACCTCTCCCCAAGAATTGGGAAAGAAGGCAGACAAATAGGTCAGAACAAGAGTGAACAGAAAAGTTCATAAACGGGGTTACTAGGATGGCAAGAAGGATGGTAAGTCTTCTAACAAGGGTGGGGACAAAAGCAAAACTGAGTCTTCATCATGCCCACAAACATCCTCTGGTGGGGGTGGTGGGTCCAAATCCTTTTCAAATCAAGTTAAAAAGCCTTGGTGTTATTTGTGTAAAGTCAAAGGCCATTGGACAACTGATGCCAGTTGTCCAAAGAAAAACACCAAACCTCCCACTACCACAACCCCTACTGCAAATTCTAGTGCCCCTAGTAATAGCAGTAGTGGTGGGAGCAAACCTACTAATAGCCAATCTAAGAGAGTAGCTGGGCTCACTTTTGGTAATTTAGTTGGGGTTGGTCTTGCTAGGGAGACCACAGAGGCTGTGTTAGTCTCTGAAGGTGCCATTGATTTGGCCACCTTGGTTGCTTGTCCCCTTAATATGGATAAGTACAAGCAACTTCCCCTAATAAATGGTGTTGAGGTTCAGGCCTACAGGGACACAGGTGCCAGTGTTACCATGGTGTAGGAGGCTGGCCTGGCTTGTAGTGGGTACCAAGGGGTACTTACACTCTGTACCAGGTCCAGTTATCCCTTATTAGTGTAGAAGAGGTGTTTCTGGCAGCTAGGCTGATAGAAGGTAGCTACAGCAGAGCAGCTTAGGCTGAACTAGGAGACATGCAAAGCTCCTACTATACCACTGGTGTCATATGCACAATATCATAAGAAACAATACACAGCTATACTATAAATGAAGGTACTTTATTTTTATGACAATATGCCAAAAGTATCTCAGTGAGTATCCTCAGTATGAGGATACCAAATATACACAAGATATATGTACACAATACCAAAAATATGCAGTAATAGCAAAAGGAAGTAATGCAAGCAATGTAAAGTTACAGTAGATTGCAATAGGAGCACATAGGTATAGGGCAACACAAACCATATACTCCAAAAGTGGAATGCGAACCACGAATGGACCCCAAACCTATGTGAGCTTGTAGAGGGTCGCTGGGACTGTAAGAAAACAGTGAGGGTTAGAAAAATAGCCAACCCCAAAAGTCCCTGAAAAGTAGGTGTAAAGTGCACCTATAACCCCCAGAGAGCACAGAAGTCGTGATAGGGGGTTTCTGCAAGGAAGACCAACACCAGCAATGCAACCAAAGTGGATTTCCGGCCCTGAGTACCTGTGAAACAAGGGGACCAAGTCCAAGAGTCGCGACAATGTCGAGAGAGGGCAGATGCCCAGGAAATGCTAACTGAGGGTGCAAAGAAGCTGCCACCGGATGGTAGAAGCTGTGGATTCTGCAAGAACGAAGAGGGCTAGAAACTTCCCCTTTGGAGGATGGATGTCCCACGTCGTTGTGAGAAAGTAGACTCTTTCTAGCCTTGTTACCCCCACTTTTGGCCTGTTTGTGAGTATATGCCAGGGTGTTTTCAGTGTCTCACTGAGATCCTGCTAGCCAGGGCCCAGTGCTCATAGTGAAAACCCTATGTTTCCAGTATGTTTGTTATGTGTCACTGAGACCCTGCTAGCCAGGACCCCAGTGCTAAAAAGTTTGTGGCCTATATCTATGTGTTCCCTGTGTGATGCCTAACTGTCTCACTGAGGCTCTGCTAACCAGAACCTCAGTGGTTATGCTCTCTCTGCTTTACAAATGGTCACTAACAGGCTAGTGACCAATTTTACCAATTCACATTGGCATACTGGAACACCCTTATAATTCCCTAGTATATGGTACTGAGGTACCCAGGGTATTGGGGTTCCAGGAGATCCCTATGGGCTGCAGCATTTCTTTTGCCACCCATAGGGAGCTCTGACAATTCTTACACAGGCCTGCCACTGCAGCCTGAGTGAAATAACATCCATGTTATTTCACAGCCATTTACCACTGCACTTAAGTAACTTATAAGTCACCTATATGTCTATCCTTTACCTGGTGAAGGTTGGGTGCTAAGTTACTTAGTCTGTGGGCACCCTGGCACTAGCCAAGGTGCCCCCACATCGTTCAGGGCAAATTCCCCGGACTTTGTGAGTGCGGGGACACCATTACACAATTGCACTATAAATTGGTCACTACCTATGTATAGCGTCACAATGGTAACTCCGAACATGGCCATGTAACATGTCTAAGATCATGGAATTGTCACCCCAATGCCATTCTGGCATTGGGGAGACAATTCCATGATCCCCCGAGTCTCTAGCACAGACCCGGGTACTGCCAAACTGCCTTTCCCGGGGTTTCACTGCAGCTGCTGCTGCTGCCAACCCCTCAGACAGGTTTCTGCCCTCCTGGGGTCCAGCCAGGCCTGGCCCAGGAAGGCAGAACAAAGGACTTCCTCAGAGGGAGGGTGTTACTGTGAGAAGGTAGCCTCTTTCTAGCCTTGTTACCCCCACTTTTGGCCTGTTTGTGAGTGTATGTCAGGGTGTTTGTCACTGTTTTCACTGTCTCACTGGGATCCTGATAGCCAGGCCTCAGTGCTCATAGTGAAAACACTATGTTTTCAGTATGTTTGTTATGTGTCACTGGGATCCTGCTGGTCAGGACCCCAGTGCTCATAAGTTTGTGGCCTATATGTATGTGTCACTGGGACCCTGTCACACAGGGCCCCAGTGCTCATAGGTGTGCATGTGTATGTTCCCTGTGTGGTGCCTAACTGTCTCACTGAGGCTCTGCTAACCAGAACCTCAGTGGTTATGCTCTCTCATTACTTCCAAATTGTCACTGACAGGCTAGTGACCATTTTTACCAATTTACATTGGCTTACTGGAACACCCTTATAATTCCCTAGTATATGGTACTGAGGTACCCAGGGTATTGGGGTTCCAGGAGATCCCTATGGGCTGCAGCCTTTCTTTTGCCACCCATAGGGAGCTCTGACAATTCTTACACAGGCCTGCCACTGCAGCCTGAGTGAAATAACGTCCACGTTATTTCACAGCCATTTTACACTGCACTTAAGTAACTTATAAGTCACCTATATGTCTAACCTTTACCTGGTAAAGGTTAGGTGCAAAGTTACTTAGTGTGAGGGCACCCTGGCACTAGCCAAGGTGCCCCCACATTGTTCAGAGCCAATTCACTGAACTTTGTGAGTGCGGGGACACCATTACACGTGTGCACTACATATAGGTCACTACCTATATGTAGCTTCACCATGGTAACTCCGAATATGGCCATGTAACATGTCTATGATCATGGAATTGCCCCCTCTATGCCATCCTGGCATTGTTGGTACAATTCCATGATCCCAGTGGTCTGTAGCACAGACCCTGGTACTGCCAGACTGCCCTTCCTGGGGTTTCACTGCAGCTGCTGCTGCTGCCAACCCCTCAGACAGGCAGCTGCCCTCCTGGGGTCCAGCCAGGCCTGGCCCAGGATGGCAGAACAAAGAACTTCCTCTGAGAGAGGGTCTGACACCCTCTCCCTTTGGAAAATGGTGTGAAGGCAGGGGAGGAGTAGCCTCCCCCAGCCTCTGGAAATGCTTTGTTGGGCACAGATGTGCCCAATTCTGCATAAGCCAGTCTACACCGGTTCAGGGACCCCTTAGCCCCTGCTCTGGCACGAAACTGGACAAAGGAAAGGGGAGTGACCACTCCCCTGACCTGCACCTCCCCTGGGAGGTGTCCAGAGCTCCTCCAGTGTGCTCCAGACCTCTGCCATCTTGGAAACAGAGGTGCTGCTGGCACACTGGACTGCTCTGAGTGGCCAGTGCCACCAGGTGACGTCAGAGACTCCTGCTGATAGGCTCCTTCAGGTGTTAGTAGCCTTTCCTCTCTCCTAGGTAGCCAAACCCTCTTTTCTGGCTATTTAGGGTCTCTGTCTCTGGGGAAACTTTAGATAACGAATGCATGAGCTCAGCCGAGTTCCTCTGCATCTCCCTCTTCACCTTCTGATAAGGAATCGACCGCTGACCGCGCTGGAAGCCTGCAAACCTGCAACATAGTAGCAAAGACGACTACTGCAACTCTGTAACGCTGATCCTGCCGCCTTCTCGACTGTTTTCCTGCTTGTGCATGCTGTGGGGGTAGCCTGCCTCCTCTCTGCACCAGAAGCTCCGAAGAAATCTCCCGTGGGTCGACGGAATCTTCCCCCTGCAACCGCAGGCACCAAAAAGCTGCATTACCGGTCCCTTGGGTCTCCTCTCAGCACGACGAGCGAGGTCCCTCGAATCCAGCGATGCTGTCCAAGTGACCCCCACAGTCCAGTGACTCTTCAGCCCAAGTTTGGTGGAGGTAAGTCCTTGCCTCACCTCGCTGGGCTGCATTGCTGGGAACCGCGACTTTGCAGCTACTCCGGCCCCTGTGCACTTCCGGCGGAAATCCTTCGTGCACAGCCAAGCCTGGGTCCACGGCACTCTAACCTGCATTGCACGACTTTCTAAGTTGGTCTCCGGCGACCTGGGACTCCTTTGTGCAACTTCGGCGAGCACCGTTTCACGCATCCTCGTAGTGCCTGTTTCTGGCACTTCTCCGGGTGCTACCTGCTTCGGTGAGGGCTCTTTGTCTTGCTCGACGTCCCCTCTCTCTGCAGGTCCAATTTGCGACCTCCTGGTCCCTCCTGGGCCCCAGCAGCGTCCAAAAACGCCAAACGCACGATTTGCGTGTAGCAAGGCTTGTTGGCGTCCATCCGGCGGGAAAACACTTCTGCACGACTCTCCAAGGCGTGGGGGATCCATCCTCCAAAGGGGAAGTCTCTAGCCCTTGTCGTTCCTGCAGTATTCACAGTTCTTCAGCCTAGTAAGAGCTTCTTTGCACCAACCGCTGGCATTTCTTGGGCATCTGCCCATCTCCGAGTTGCTTGTGACTTTTGGACTTGGTCCCCTTGTTCCACAGGTACCCTCAGTCAGGAATCCATCATGGTTGCATTGCTGATTTGTGTTTTCCTTGCAGTTTCCCTCTAACACGACTATTTTGTCCTTAGGGGAACTTTGGTGCACTTTGCACTCACTTTTCAGGGTCTTGGGGAGAGTTATTTTTCTAACTCTCACTATTTTCTAATAGTCCCAGCGACCCTCTACAAGGTCACATAGGTTTGGGGTCCATTCGTGGTTCGCATTCCACTTTTGGAGTATATGGTTTGTGTTGCCCCTATCCCTATGTGTCCCCATTGCATCCTATTGTAACTATACATTGTTTGCACTGTTTTCTAAGACTATACTGCATATTTTTGCTATTGTGTATATATATCTTGTGTATATTTCCTATCCTCTCACTGAGGGTACACTCTAAGATACTTTGGCATATTGTCATAAAAATAAAGTACCTTTATTTTTAGTATAACTGTGTATTGTGTTTTCTTATGATATTGTGCATATGACACTAAGTGGTACTGTAGTAGCTTCACACGTCTCCTAGTTCAGCCTAAGCTGCTCTGCTAAGCTACCATTATCTATCAGCCTAAGCTGCTAGACACCCTATACACTAATAAGGGATAACTGGGCCTGGTGCAAGGTGCAAGTACCCCTTGGTACTCACTACAAGCCAGTCCAGCCTCCTACATTGGTTGTGCAGTGGTGGGATAAGTGCTTGAGACTACTTACCACTCTTGTCATTGTACTTTTCATAAGAGAAAAATATACAAAACAAGGTCAGTGTATATACACATAGCCAAAAAGTTTTGCATTTCCTCTTTTCACTCTTTTCTAAGTACTGAAAAGTACTTCTAAACTTTCAAAAAGTTCTTAAAAGTTTAAAAAGTTTTTTTTCTGTCTTTCCAAAAAGTTCAGAAAACTTTTTTCTCTTTTTCTATCACTTTAACTCTCTCTAAAAAATGTCTGGCACAGGCAAAAATGTTGAACTGTCCATACTTGCATATGATCACCTTAGCTGGAAAGGAGCAAGGAGTCTCTGCATAGAGAAAGGTTTGAGTGTAGGGAAGAATCCTTCCTTAGAACTGTTAATTAATATGCTTAGAGTACAGGATAAGGCCATAAGTGCCCAATCTGGTGAAAAAGTAGCTAATGGTTCTCAATCTGATCCAGGGACTCCCCCAGGAAAAGATTCAGGAAAGAAACTTCTCAGCCTGCCCATTACTAGACAGTCTAGCATAGTTGGTACAGAGGTTGAATCACACCATACTGATGGTGTGCTCTCACATTATACTGTTAGCCAAGCTGTTAGGGTGCCCTCTGTAAGGGACAGGTCTCCTTCTGTTCATTCCCATCATACCTCTGTATCTAGAAATGTCCCTCCCACCCACCCTGATGACAGATTGTTAGAAAGGGAGCTCAATAGATTGAGAGTGGAACAAACCAGACTGAAGCTCAAGAAGCAACAGCTGGATTTGGATAGACAGTCTTTAGAATTAGAGAAGGAAAGACAGAAGTTGGGTTTAGATACCCATGGTGGCAGCAGCAGTATTCCCCATAGTCATCCTGCAAAAGAGCATGATTCCAGGAATCTGCACAAGATAGTTCCCCCTTATAAGGAGGGGGATGACATTAACAAGTGGTTTGCTGCACTTGAGAGGGCCTGTGTTGTACAGGATGTCCCTCAAAGGCAGTGGGCTGCTATCCTATGGCTATCATTTAGTGGAAAGGGTAGGGATAGACTCCTTACTGTGAAAGAAAGTGATGCCAATAATTTTACAGTTCTTAAGAATGCACTCCTGGATGGTTATGGCTTAACCACTGAACAGTACAGGATAAAGTTCAGAGAGACCAAAAAGGAGTCTTCACAAGACTGGGTTGATTTCATTGACCATTCAGTGAATGCCTTGGAGGGGTGGTTACATGGCAGTAAAGTTACTGATTATGAAAGCCTGTATAACACAATCCTGAGAGAGCATATACTTAATAATTGTGTGTCTGATTTGTTGCACCAGTACCTGGTAGACTCTGATCTGACCTCTCCCCAAGAATTGGGAAAGAAGGCAGACAAATGGGTCAGAACAAGGGTGAACAGAAAAGTTCATACAGGGGGTGACAAAGATGGCAATAAGAAGAAAGATGGTGAAAAATCTCAAGATAAGCATGGGGATAAGGGTAAAACCAAAGATCCCACTTCAAATCTTAAACACTCTTCAGAGGGTGGGGATAAAACAAATTCTTCCTCATCTTCCCAACCTGCACACATTAAAAAGCCTTGGTGCTTTGTGTGTAAAAATAGAGGCCATAGGCCAGGGGATAAGTCCTGTCCAGGTAAACCCCCTGAGCCTACCACCACTAATACATCAAGCTCTAGTGCCCCTAGCAGTAGTGGTACTAGTGGTGGGACTGCTGGCAACAGTCAAGCAAA
Organism: Pleurodeles waltl; assembly: GCF_031143425.1. Taxonomy (NCBI): domain Eukaryota; kingdom Metazoa; phylum Chordata; class Amphibia; order Caudata; family Salamandridae; genus Pleurodeles; species Pleurodeles waltl. Next base: position 1,211,519,602 of record NC_090440.1, read on the forward strand.
GGGTGTAGTTGGGTTCACTTATGGGTCCATAGTGGAAACTGATGTAATCAGTCCCAAGACAGTTTCTGTCACACCTAGTGGCATTGGCCTTGCCACACTGGCTGCTTGTCCCCTTACAATGGATAAGTACAGGCAGACAGTTTCAATAAATGGTGTTGAGGCCTTGGCCTACAGGGACACAGGTGCCAGTTTCACTTTGGTGACTGAAAACCTAGTGCACCCTGATCAACACATCATTGGACAACAGTATAAGATTATTGATGTCCATAACTCCACTAAGTTTCTTCCCTTAGCTATAATTCAGTTTAGTTGGGGTGGAGTTACTGGCCCTAAGCAGGTGGTGGTATCACCTAGCTTACCTGTAGACTGTCTCTTAGGTAATGACCTAGAGGCCTCAGGTTGGGCTGATGTAGAGTTTTATGCCCATGCAGCCATGCTGGGCATCCCTGAGGAATTGTTCCCTCTCATTTCTAGTGAAATGAAAAAGCAAAGGAGAGAAGGCCTGAAAACTCAGGATCCCTCTCCATCAACAGGTAAAAAGGGTATCACAGTATCCCCTAACCACCCTGCCATTCAGGATAGCATTCCTGTGGTGGGAGAAACCTCTCCTGGGGTGGCACCTGTTCCAAGGGAATCATCAGCTGGCAAAGCTGGACTCCCTGAGGTAGAAGTACCTCTCTGTGGGATAACTAACATTGGTGACAAAAAGAGCACCATTTTAGTTAACATGGAGCATCCCTCCAACCCTCCCAGAGAAACTTTAGTGCAGAAACCCTGTACTGCCTCACAACACTTAGGACAGCATCCCTGCCCTAGTGTGGAGCTCATAGGACAGCATCCCTGCCCTGCTCCAACTCAAGAGAAACAGCATCCCTGTTCTCTCTTCCAGCCAAATGGACAAAGTTTTTGTCCAGCTATGGCTTTACTGAGACAGCATCCCTGTCTGGCATTTCCATCATTACAAATAGGTTCAGTGGATAATTCCCACTGCTCTAAACTAAAACTTACTGATAGAAACTCTGAAAATACATCTTCACATTGTTGGTTAGCTAAAAAACTTCAAACAGGGTGGTTTCCATCCCCACAGGGAAGTAACCATATAGTGGATGATAAAGGGAGTAACCAGTCTATTGCAGAGCTACTCTCTACTTATCACCACTTAGACAATAAAGTCTCAACTGGCCAAGGTTAGCCTTGTTGTCCTTCGTTTGGGGGGGGGTTGTGTGAGAAGGTAGCCTCTTTCTAGCCTTGTTACCCCCACTTTTGGCCTGTTTGTGAGTGTATGTCAGGGTGTTTGTCACTGTTTTCACTGTCTCACTGGGATCCTGATAGCCAGGCCTCAGTGCTCATAGTGAAAACACTATGTTTTCAGTATGTTTGTTATGTGTCACTGGGATCCTGCTGGTCAGGACCCCAGTGCTCATAAGTTTGTGGCCTATATGTATGTGTCACTGGGACCCTGTCACACAGGGCCCCAGTGCTCATAGGTGTGCATGTGTATGTTCCCTGTGTGGTGCCTAACTGTCTCACTGAGGCTCTGCTAACCAGAACCTCAGTGGTTATGCTCTCTCATTACTTCCAAATTGTCACTGACAGGCTAGTGACCATTTTTACCAATTTACATTGGCTTACTGGAACACCCTTATAATTCCCTAGTATATGGTACTGAGGTACCCAGGGTATTGGGGTTCCAGGAGATCCCTATGGGCTGCAGCATTTCTTTTGCCACCCATAGGGAGCTCTGACAATTCTTACACAGGCCTGCCACTGCAGCCTGAGTGAAATAACGTCCACGTTATTTCACAGCCATTTTACACTGCACTTAAGTAACTTATAAGTCACCTATATGTCTAACCTTTACCTGGTAAAGGTTAGGTGCAAAGTTACTTAGTGTGAGGGCACCCTGGCACTAGCCAAGGTGCCCCCACATTGTTCAGAGCCAATTCACTGAACTTTGTGAGTGCGGGGACACCATTACACGTGTGCACTACATATAGGTCACTACCTATATGTAGCTTCACCATGGTAACTCCGAATATGGCCATGTAACATGTCTATGATCATGGAATTGCCCCCTCTATGCCATCCTGGCATTGTTGGTACAATTCCATGATCCCAGTGGTCTGTAGCACAGACCCTGGTACTGCCAGACTGCCCTTCCTGGGGTTTCACTGCAGCTGCTGCTGCTGCCAACCCCTCAGACAGGCAGCTGCCCTCCTGGGGTCCAGCCAGGCCTGGCCCAGGATGGCAGAACAAAGAACTTCCTCTGAGAGAGGGTCTGACACCCTCTCCCTTTGGAAAATGGTGTGAAGGCAGGGGAGGAGTAGCCTCCCCCAGCCTCTGGAAATGCTTTGTTGGGCACAGATGTGCCCAATTCTGCATAAGCCAGTCTACACCGGTTCAGGGACCCCTTAGCCCCTGCTCTGGCACGAAACTGGACAAAGGAAAGGGGAGTGACCACTCCCCTGACCTGCACCTCCCCTGGGAGGTGTCCAGAGCTCCTCCAGTGTGCTCCAGACCTCTGCCATCTTGGAAACAGAGGTGCTGCTGGCACACTGGACTGCTCTGAGTGGCCAGTGCCACCAGGTGACGTCAGAGACTCCTGCTGATAGGCTCCTTCAGGTGTTAGTAGCCTTTCCTCTCTCCTAGGTAGCCAAACCCTCTTTTCTGGCTATTTAGGGTCTCTGTCTCTGGGGAAACTTTAGATAACGAATGCATGAGCTCAGCCGAGTTCCTCTGCATCTCCCTCTTCACCTTCTGATAAGGAATCGACCGCTGACCGCGCTGGAAGCCTGCAAACCTGCAACATAGTAGCAAAGACGACTACTGCAACTCTGTAACGCTGATCCTGCCGCCTTCTCGACTGTTTTCCTGCTTGTGCATGCTGTGGGGGTAGCCTGCCTCCTCTCTGCACCAGAAGCTCCGAAGAAATCTCCCGTGGGTCGACGGAATCTTCCCCCTGCAACCGCAGGCACCAAAAAGCTGCATTACCGGTCCCTTGGGTCTCCTCTCAGCACGACGAGCGAGGTCCCTCGAATCCAGCGATGCTGTCCAAGTGACCCCCACAGTCCAGTGACTCTTCAGCCCAAGTTTGGTGGAGGTAAGTCCTTGCCTCACCTCGCTGGGCTGCATTGCTGGGAACCGCGACTTTGCAGCTACTCCGGCCCCTGTGCACTTCCGGCGGAAATCCTTCGTGCACAGCCAAGCCTGGGTCCACGGCACTCTAACCTGCATTGCACGACTTTCTAAGTTGGTCTCCGGCGACGTGGGACTCCTTTGTGCAACTTCGGCGAGCACCGTTTCACGCATCTTCGTAGTGCCTGTTTCTGGCACTTCTACGGGTGCTACCTGCTTCAGTGAGGGCTCTTTGTCTTGCTCGACGTCCCCTCTCTCTGCAGGTCCAATTTGCGACCTCCTGGTCCCTCCTGGGCCCCAGCAGCGTCCAAAAACGCCAAACGCACGATTTGCGTGTAGCAAGGCTTGTTGGCGTACATCCGGCGGGAAAACACTTCTGCACAACTCTCCAAGGCGTGGGGGATCCATCCTCCAAAGGGGAAGTCTCTAGCCCTTGTCGTTCCTGCAGTATTCACAGTTCTTCAGCCTAGTAAGAGCTTCTTTGCACCAACCGCTGGCATTTCTTGGGCATCTGCCCATCTCCGAGTTGCTTGTGACTTTTGGACTTGGTCCCCTTGTTCCACAGGTACCCTCAGTCAGGAATCCATCGTGGTTGCATTGCTGATTTGTGTTTTCCTTGCAGTTTCCCTCTAACACGACTATTTTGTCCTTAGGGGAACTTTGGTGCACTTTGCACTCACTTTTCAGGGTCTTGGGGAGGGTTATTTTTCTAACTCTCACTATTTTCTAATAGTCCCAGCGACCCTCTACAAGGTCACATAGGTTTGGGGTCCATTCGTGGTTCGCATTCCACTTTTGGAGTATATGGTTTGTGTTGCCCCTATCCCTATGTGTCCCCATTGCATCCTATTGTAACTATACATTGTTTGCACTGTTTTCTAAGACTATACTGCATATTTTTGCTATTGTGTATATATATCTTGTGTATATTTCCTATCCTCTCACTGAGGGTACACTCTAAGATACTTTGGCATATTGTCATAAAAATAAAGTACCTTTATTTTTAGTATAACTGTGTATTGTGTTTTCTTATGATATTGTGCATATGACACTAAGTGGTACTGTAGTAGTTTCACACGTCTCCTAGTTCAGCCTAAGCTGCTCTGCTAAGCTACCATTATCTATCAGCCTAAGCTGCTAGACACCCTATACACTAATAAGGGATAACTGGGCCTGGTGCAAGGTGCAAGTACCCCTTGGTACTCACTACAAGCCAGTCCAGCCTCCTACAGTTACACCCTCTCCCTTTGGAAAAAGGTGTCAGGGCTGGGGAGGAGTAGCCTCCCCCAGCCACTGGAAATGCTTTGATGGCCACAGATGGTGCCCATCTCTGCATAAGCCAGTCTACACCGGTTCAGGGATCCCCCAGCCCTGCTCTGGCGCGAAACTGGACAAAGGAAAGGGGAGTGACCACTCCCCTGACCTGCACCTCCTAGGGTAGGTGCCCAGAGATCCTCCAGTGTGCTCCAGACCTCTGCCATCTTGGAAACAAAGGTGTTGCTGGCACACTGGACTGCTTTGAGTGGCCAGTGCCAGCAGGTGACTTCAGAGACTCCTTCTCATAGGCTCTTACCTGTGTTGCTAGCCTATCCTCCTTCCTAAGTAGCCAAACCTCCTTTTCTGGCTATTTAGGGTCTCTGCTTTGGGGAATTCTTTAGATAACGAATGCAAGTGCTCATCAGAGTTCCTCTGCATCTCTCTCTTCACCTTCTGCCAAAGGATCGACCGCTGACTGCTCAGGACGCCTGCAAAACCGCAACAAAGTAGCAAAGACAACTACTGCAACCTTGTATTGCTGATCCTGCCGCTTTCTCGCCTGTTTCCTGGTGGTGCATGCTCTGGGGGTAGCCTGCCTCCTTCTTGCACCAGGAGCTCTGAAGAAATCTCCCGTGGGACGACGGAATCCTCCCCCTGCAACCGCAGGCAACAAAAGACTGCATCACCGGTCCTCTGGGTCCCCTCTCAGCACGACGAGCGTGGTCCCTAGAACTCAGCAACTTTGTCCAAGTGACTCCCACAGTCCAGTGACTCTTCAGTCCAAGTTAGGTGGAGGTAAATCATTGTCTCCCCACGCTAGATTGCATTGCTGGGTACCGCGTTATTTCCAGCTGGTCCGGCTCTTGTGCACTCTTCCAGGATTTCCTTTGTGCACAGCCAAGCCCGGGTCCTCTACACTCTAACCTGCAGTGCACAACCTTCTGAGTTGTCCTCCGGCGTCGTGGGACTCAATTTGTGTCTTCGGGTGAGCTCCGGTTCACTCCTATTCCAAGTGCCTGTTCTGGTACTTCTGCGGGTGCTGCCTGCACCTGTGAGGGCTCCCTGACTTGCTGGGCGCCCCCTCTGTCTCCTCATCCAAGTGGCAACATCCTGGTCCCTCCTGGGCCACAGCAGCATCCAAAAACCCTAACCGCGACCCTTGCAGCTAGTAAGGCTTGTGTGCGGTCTTTCTGCGTGGGAACACCTCTGCAAGCTTCTTCACGACGTGGAACATCCATCCTCCAAAGGGGAAGTTCCTAGTCCTCTTCGTTCTTGCAGAATCCACAGCTCCTACCATCCGGTGGCAGCTTCTTTGCACCCTCAGCTGGCATTTCCTGGGCATCTGCCCACTCTCGACTTTGTAGCGACTCTTGGACTTGGTCCCCTTGTTCCACAGGTACTCTCGTCCGGAAATCCACTTTGGTTGCATTGCTGGCGTTGGTCTTCCTTGCAGAATTCCCCTATCACGACTTCTGTGCTCTCTGGGGAATATAGGTGCACTTTACACCTACTTTTCAGGGTCTTGGGGTGGGCTATTTTTCTAACCCTCACTGTTTTCTTACAGCCCCAGCGACCCTCTACAAGCTCACATAGGTTTGGTGTCCATTCGTGGTTCGCATTCCACTTTTGGAGTATATGGTTTGTGTTGCCCCTATACCTATGTGCTCCTATTGCAATCTATTGTAACTTTACACTGCTTGCATTACTTCCTTTTCCTATGACTGCAGAATTTTAGTTTGTGTACATATATCTTGTGTATATTTCTCATCCTCATATTGAGGGTACTCACTGAGATACTTTTGGCGTATTGTCTTAAAAATAAAGTACCTTTATTTTTAGTATATCTGTGGATTGTGTTTTCTTATGAGATTGTGCATATGACACCAGTGGTATAGTAGGAGCTTTACATGTCTCCTAGTTCAGCCTAAGCTGCTTTGCCATAGCTACCTTCTATCAGCCTCAGCTGCTAGAAACACCTCTTCTACACTAATAAGGGATAACTGGACCTGGCACAAGGTGTAAGTACCTCTGGTAGCCACTACAAGCCAGGCCAGCCTCCTGCATTGGTTGTGCAGCGGTGGGATAAGTACTTGTAACTACTTACCACTTTCTCATTGTGTACTTTTCATAAGAGAATAATATACAAAACAAGTTCAGTGTATGTACACCTAACCACAAAGTTTTGCTTTTCTTCTCTAACACTTTCTACTAAGTGCTGAAAGTACTCCAAAACTTTTAAAAAGTTTGAAAAAGTTTTTTTTCTGTTCTTTAAAAAGTCCTGACACTTTTTCTCTCTTCTCACTGTCTCTAAACCTTCTTCTATCATGTCTGATGTAGGAACTGCTCTTAAAATGGTCAATACAACTTATGACAATTTAAACGTCAAGAGCCTAAGGAGTCTCTGCATTGATAGAGGTTTAGTGATAGGAAAGAACCCTTCAAGAGAATTTCTATTTAACTTGCTCATTGAGAATGATAAGTCCCTAGCAGGCACTTCAACTGAGAAGGTGGTAGATAGCTCCCATTCTGACTCAGGGGAACCCCTTGAGGGAGGTGTGGAGGGTTATATTCCAAATCTGCCCCTCAGCAGACCTCAGAGCAATGCTGGTAGTAATAGAAGCTCCCATCATATTAGGGATGTTTTTGTTCCTGGAGGCCCGGTTGTTACACTCCAGTATGTTAGGGACAGATCTCCCTCTGTTGTTTCCAATTTATCCTCAGTGTCCAAGCATTCCCAACCCACCCACCCTGAAGACAACATGTTAGAAAGGGAACTCAAAAAGGTGAGAGTGGAAGAGACCAGACTGAAGCTTAAACAGCAACAGCTGGCTCTAGACAGGGACTCCCTAGACCTGGAGAAGGAGAGACAGAGAATGGGGCTTGGACCCGATGGTGGAAGCAATAGCAGTATTCCTGATAGTAATCCTGTTAGAGAGAATGATTCCAGGAATCTGCACAAGACAGTTCCCCCTTACAAGGAGGGGGATGACATCAACAAGTGGTTTGCTGCACTTGAGAGGGCCTGTATGGTACAGGGGGTCCCTCAAAGGCAGTGGGCTGCTATATTGTGGCTATCGTTCAATGGAAAGGGTAGGGATAGGCTCCTTACTGTTAGAGAAAGTGATGCTAAAAAATTTGCAGTTTTGAAGGATGCACTCTTGGATGGATTTGGCTTAACCACTAAACAATACAGGATTAAGTTCAGAGACACCAGAAAAGAGTCCTCACAAGACTGGATAGACTTTGTTGACTGTTCAGTGAAGGCCTTGGAGGGGTGGTTACATGGCAGTAAAGTTTCTGACTATGAAAGCCTGTATAATCGTATTCTGAGAGAGCATATTCTGAATAACTGTGTGTCTGACTTGTTACACCAATATCTAGTGGACTCAGATCTGACCTCTCCCCAAGAATTGGGAAAGAAGGCAGACAAATAGGTCAGAACAAGAGTGAACAGAAAAGTTCATAAACGGGGTGACTAGGATGGCAAGAAGGATGGTAAGTCTTCTAACAAGGGTGGGGACAAAAGCAAAACTGAGTTTCATCATGCCCACAAACATCCTCTGGTGGGGGTGGTGGGTCCAAATCCTTTTCAAATCAAGTTAAAAAGCCTTGGTGTTATTTGTGTAAAGTCAAAGGCCATTGGACAATTGATGCCAGTTGTCCAAAGAAAAACACCAAACCTCCCACTACCACAACCCCTACTGCAAATTCTAGTGCCCCTAGTAATAGCAGTAGTGGTGGGAGCAAACCTACTAATAGCCAATCTAAGAGAGTAGCTGGGCTCACTTTTGGTAATTTAGTTGGGGTTGGTCTTGTTAGGGAGACCACAGAGGCTGTGTTAGTCTCTGAAGGTGCCATTGATTTGGCCACCTTGGTTGCTTGTCCCCTTAATATGGATAAGTACAAGCAACTTCCCCTAATAAATGGTGTTGAGGTTCAGGCCTACAAGGACACAGGTGCCAGTGTTACCATGGTGTAGGAGGCTGGCCTGGCTTGTAGTGGGTACCAAGGGGTACTTACACTCTGTACCAGGTCCAGTTATCCCTTATTAGTGTAGAAGAGGTGTTTCTAGCAGGTAGGCTGATAGAAGGTAGCTATAGCAGAGCAGCTTAGGCTGAACTAGGAGACATGCAAAGCTCCTACTATACCACTGGTGTCATATGCACAATATCATAAGAAAACACAATACACAGATATACTATAAATAAAGGTAATTTATTTTTATGACAATATGCCAAAAGTATCTCAGTGAGTATCCTCAGTATGAGGATACCAAATATACACAACATATATGTACACAATACCAAAAATATGCAGTAATAGCAAAAAGAAGTAATGCAAGCAATGTAAAGTTACAGTAGATTGCAATAGGAGCACATAGGTATAGGGCAACACAAACCATATACTCCAAAAGTGGAATGCGAACCACGAATGGACCCCAAACCTATGTGAGCTTGTAGAGGGTCGCTGGGACTGTAAGAAAACAGTGAGGGTTAGAAAAATAGCCCACCCCAAGACCCTGAAAAGTAGGTGTAAAGTGCACTTATAACCCCCAGAGAGCACAGAAGTCGTGATAGGGGGTTTCTGCAAGGAAGACCAACACCAGCAATGCAACCAAAGTGGATTTCCAGCCCTGAGTACCTGTGAAACAAGGGGACCAAGTCCAAGAGTCGCGACAATGTCGAGAGAGGGCAGATGCCCAGGAAATGCCAACTGAGGGTGCAAAGAAGCTGCCACCGGATGGTAGAAGCTGTGGATTCTGCAAGAACGAAGAGGGCTAGAAACTTCCCCTTTGGAGGATGGATGCCACAATGGCATTGGGGTGACAATTCCATGATCTTAGACATGTTACATGGCCATGTTCGGAGTTACCATTGTGACGCTATACATAGGTAGTGACCTATTTATAGTGCAATCGTGTAATGGTGTCCCCGCACTCACAAAGGCCGGGGAATTTGCCCTGAACGATGTGGGGGCACCTTGGCTAGTGCCAGGGTGCCCACAAACTAAGTAACTTAGCACCCAACCTTCACCAGGTAAAGGATAGACATATAGGTGACTTATAAGTTACTTAAGTGCAGTGGTAAATGGCTGTGAAATAACATGGATGTTATTTCACTCAGGCTGCAGTGGCAGGCCTGTGTAAGAATTGTCAGAGCTCCCTATGGGTGGCAAAAGAAATGCTGCAGCCCATAGGGATCTCCTGGAACCCCAATACCCTGGGTACCTCAGTACCATATACTAGGGAATTATAAGGGTGTTCCAGTATGCCAATGTGAATTGGTAAAATTGGTCACTAGCCTGTTAGTGACAATTTGTAAAGCAGAGAGAGCATAACCACTGAGGTTCTGGTTAGCAGAGCCTCAGTGAGACAGTTAGGCATCACACAGGGAACACATACATATAGGCCACAAACTTATGAGCACTGGGGTCCTGGCTAGCAGGGTCTCAGTGACACATAACAAACATACTGGAAACATAGGGTTTTCACTATGAGCACTGGGCCCTGGCTAGCAGGATCTCAGTGAGACAGTGAAAACACCCTGACATATACTCACAAACAGGCCAAAAGTGGGGGTAACAAGGCTAGAATGAGACTACTTTCTCACAACGACGTGGGACATCCATCCTCCAAAGGGGAAGTTTCTAGCCCTCTTCGTTCTTGCAGAATCCACAGCTTCTACCATCCGGTGGCAGCTTCTTTGCACCCTCAGTTGGCATTTCCTGGGCATCTGCCCTCTCTCGACATTGTCGCGACTCTTGGACTTGGTCCCCTTGTTTCACAGGTACTCAGGGCTGGAAATCCACTTTGGTTGCATTGCTGGTGTTGGTCTTCCTTGCAGAAACCCCCTATCACGACTTCTGTGCTCTCTGGGGGTTATAAGTGCACTTTACACCTACTTTTCAGGGTCTTAGGGTGGGCTATTTTTCTAACCCTCACTGTTTTCTTACAGCTCCAGCGACCCTCTACAAGCTCACATAGGTTTGGGGTACATTTGTGGTTCGCATTCACTTTTGGAGTATATGGTTTGTGTTGCCCCTATACCTATGTGCTCCTATTGCAATCTACTGTAACTTTACATTGCTTGCATTACTTCCTTTTGCTATTACTGCATATTTTTGGTATTGTGTACATATATCTTGTGTATATTTGGCATCCTCATACTGAGGGTACTCACTGAGATCCTCTGGCATATTGTCATAAAAATAAAGTACCTTTATTTTTAGTATATCTGTGTATTGTGTTTTCTTATGATATTGTGCATATGACACCAGTGGTATAGTAGGAGCTTTGCATGTCTCCTAGTTCAGCCTAAGCTGCTCTGCTATAGCTACCTTCTATCAGCCTAAGCTGCTAGAAACACCTCTTCTACACTAATAAGGGATAACTGGACCTGGTACAGAGTGTAAGTACCCCTTGGTACCCACTACAAGACAGGCCAGCCTACTACATTGGTTGTGCAGCAGTGGGATAAGTACTTATAACTACTTACCACTTTGTCATTTTGTACTTTTCATAAGAGAATAATATACAAAACAAGTTCAGTGTATGTACACCTAACCAAAAAGTTTTGCTTTTCTTCTCTTACACTATCTGCTAAATGCTGAAAAGTACCTATAAACTTTAAAAAAGTTTCTAAAAAGTTGAAAACGTTTTTTTTTTCTGTTTCCTTAAAAAATCCTGAAACTTTTTCTCTCTTTTATTTGTCCCTAAACGTTTTCTATCATGTCTGATGTAGGAACTTCTACTAACTTGGTCAGCTCAGCTTATGACCACCTTAACTGGAAGGGTTTAAGGAGTCTCTGCATTGATAGAGGTTTAGGAGTGGGAAAGAATCCCTCTAGAGAATTACTGTTTAACATGCTTATTGAAAATGATAAGGCCTTAGCTGGCACTTCCATTGAGAAGTTAGGAGATAGTTCACACTCTGACTCAGGGGAGCCCCCAGTAAGAGTGCTAGAAGGTGACATTCCTAACCTGCCCCTTAGCAGACCACCTAGCATAGCTGGCAGTAATGTAAGCTCACATCACAGTAGGGATGGTTTTATTCCTGCAGGCCAGGTTGCTAGGGTGCCAACTGTTAGGGACAGGTCTCCCTCTGTTCATTCACATCATTCTTCTGTGTCAAAGCATTCCCAACCCACCCACCCTGATGAAAGGCTGTTAGAAAGGGAACTCAATAGATTGAGAGTGGAAGAGTCCAGGCTGAAGCGTTAACAGCAACTGTGGCTCTAGACAGGTAATCTCTAGACTTAGAAAAAGAGAGACAGAGGTTGGGGTTAGGACCCCACGGTGGCAGCAGCAGTATTCCAGATAGTAATCCTGTGAAAGAGCATGATTCTAGGAATCTGCATAAGATAGTTCCCCCTTACAAGGAGGGGGATGACATTAACAAGTGGTTTGATGCACTTGAGAGGGCCTGTATGGTACAGGGGGTCCCTCAAAGGCAGTGGGCTGCTATCCTATGGCTATCTTTCAGTGGAAAGGGTAGGGATAGGCTCCTAACTGTTAAGGAAAGTGATGCCAATAATTTTACAGTTTTAAAGAATGCACTCTTGGATGGATTTGGCTTAACCACTGAACAATACAGGATTAAGTTCAGAGAAACCAGAAAAGAGTCTTAACAAGACTGGGTAGACTTTGTTGACCATTCAGTGAAGGCCTTGGAGGGGTGGTTGCATGGCAGTAAAGTTTCTGACTATGAAAGCCTGTATAATCTGATCCTGAGAGAGCATATTCTGAATAACTGTGTGTCTGATTTGTTACACCAATATCTAGTGGACTCAGATCTGACCTCTCCCCAAGAATTGGGAAAGAAGCCAGACGAATGGGTCAGAACAAGAATGAACAGAAAAGTTCATACACGGGGTAACGAGGATGGCAAGAAGAAAGATGGTGAGAAATCTCAGGATAAGCATGGGGATAAGGGTAAAACCAAAAATCCTTCTTCACATCCTAAACACTCTTCAGGGGGTGGGGATAAATCAAATTCTTCCTCTTCTTCACAAAATACACACATTAAAAAGCCTTGGTGCTATGTTTGTAAAAATAAAGGCCATTGGCAAGGGGATAAGTCCTGTCCAGGTAAACCCCCCGAGCCACCCACCACTAATACATCGAACTCTAGTGGTACCCCCACCAGTAGTGGTAATAGTGGTGGGACTGCTGGCAACAGTCAAACTAAGGGTGTAGTTGGGTTCACTTATGGGTCCATCATAGAAACTGGGGTAGTCAGTCCCAAGACAGTTTCTGTCACACCTAGTGGCATTGGCCTTGACACACTGGCTGCTTGTCCCCTTACAATGGATAAGTACAGGCAGACAGTTTCAATAAATGGTGTTGAGGCCTAGGCCTACAGGGACACAGGTGCCAGTATCACTTTGGTGACTGAAAACCTAGTGCCTCCTGAACAACACATTATTGGACAACAGTACAAGATTATTGATGTCCATAACTCCACTAAGTTTCTTCCCTTAGCTATAGTTCAGCTTAGTTGGGGTGGAGTTACTGGCCCTAAGCAGGTGGTAGTATCACCTAGCTTACCTGTAGACTGTCTCTTAGGTAATGACCTGGAGACCTCAGGTTGGGCTGAGGTAGAGTTTTATACCCATGTATCCCTGAGGAATTGTTCCCTCTCATTTCTACTGAAATGAAAAAGCAAAGGAGAGAAAAAGGCCTGAAAACTCAGGATCCCTCTCCAACAACAGGTAAAAAGGGTATCACAGTATCCCCTAACCACCCTGCCATTCAGGATACCATCCCTGTGGTGGGAGAAACCTCTCCTGGGGTGGCACCTGTACCAAGGGAATCATCAGCTGGCATAGCTGTACTCCCTGAGGTGGAAGTACCTATCTGTGGGATAACTAATATTGGTGAGAAAAAGAGCACCATTTTAGTTAACATGGAGCATCCCTCCAACCCTCCCAGAGAAACTTTAGTGCAGAAACCCTGCACTGCCTCACAACACTTAGGACAGCAGCCCTGCCCTAGTGTGGAGCTCATAGGACAGCATCCCTGCCCTGCTCCAACTCAAGAGAAACAACATCCCTGTTCTCTCTTACAGCCATATGGACAAAGTTTTTGCCCAGCTATGGCTTTACTGAGACAGCATCCCTGTCTGGCATTCTCATCACTAGAAATAGGTCCAGTGGACAATTCCCACTGCTCTAAACTAAAACTTACTGATAGAAACTCTGAAAATATATCTTCACATTGTTGCTTAGCTAAAAAACTTCAAACAGGGTGGTTTACATCCCCACAGGGAAGTAACCATATAGTGGATGATAAAGGGATTAACCAGTCTATAGCAGAGCTACTCTCCACTTATCACCACTTAGACAATAAAGTCTCAACTGGCCAAGGTTAGCCTTATTGTCCTTCGTTTGGGGGGGGGGGGGGTTGTGTGAGAAAGTAGCCTCTTTCTAGCCTTGTTACCCCCACTTTTGCATGTTTGTGAGTAAATGGCAGGGTGTTTTCACTGTCTCACTGAGATCCTGCTAGCCAGGGGCCAGTGCTCATAGTGAAAACTCTATGTTTCCAGTATGTTTGTTATGTGTCACTGAGACCCTGCTAGCCAGGACCCCAGTGCTCATAAGTTTGTGGCCTATATGTATGTGTTCCCTGTGTGATGCCTAACTGTCTCACTGAGGCTCTGCTAACCAGAACCTCAGTGGTTATGCTCTCTCTGCTTTACAAATTGTCACTAACAGGCTAGTGACCAATTTCACCAATTCACACTGGCATACTGGAACACCCTTATAATTCCCTAGTATATGGTACTGAGGTACCCAGGGTATTGCGGTTCCAGGAGATCCCTATGGGCTGCAGCATTTCTTTTGCCACCCATAGGGAGCTCTGACAATTCTTACACAGGCCTGCCACTGCAGCCTGCGTGAAATAGCATTGTGGGACCCTCTCTCTGAGGTAGTCCTTTGTTCTGGCTGGACCCCAGGAGGGCAGAAACCTGTCTGAGGGGTTGGCAGCAGCTGCAGTGAAACCCCGGGAAAGGTAGTTTGGCAGTACCCGGGTCTGTGCTACTCGGGGGATCATGGAATGGCATTGGGGTGACATTTCCATGATCTTAGACATGTTACATGGCCATGTTCGGAGTTACCATTGTGACGCTGTACATAGGTAGTGACCTATGTATAGTGCACATATGAAATGGTGTCCCCGCACTCACAAAGTCCGGGGAATTTGCCCTGAACGATGTGGGGGCACCTTGGCTAGTGCCAGGGTGCCCACACACTAAGCAATTTACCACCCAACCTTCACCAGGTGAAGGTTAGACATATAGGTGACTTATAAGTTACTTAAGTGCAGTGGTAAATGGCTGTGAAATAACGTGGACGTTATTTCACTCAGGCTGCGGTGGCAGGCCTGTGTAAGAATTGTCAGAGCTCCCTATGGGTGGCAAAAGAAATGCTGCAGCCCACATGGATCTCCTGGAACCCAATGCCCTGGGTACCTGTAGGAAAGTTCCATCTTGCCTGGCATGTTACCCCCATTTTTTCACTGTATATATGTTGTTTTAGTTGTATGTGTCACTGGGACCCTGTTCTCCAGGGCCCCAGTGCTCATAAGTGTGCCTGAATGTGTTACCTGTGTAGTGACTAACTGTCTCACTGAGGCTCTGCTAATCAGAACCTCAGTGGTTATGCTCTCTCATTTCTTTCCAAATTGTCACTAACAGGCTAGTGACCAATTTTACCAATTCACATTGGCTTACTGGAACACCCTTATAATTCCCTAGTATATGGTACTGAGGTACCCAGGGTATTGGGGTTCCAGGAGATCCCTATGGGCTGCAGAATTTATTTTGCCACCCATAGGGAGCTCTGACAATTCTTACACAGGCCTGCCACTGCAGCCTGAGTGAAATAACGTCCACGTTATTTCACAGCCATTTTACACTGCACTTAAGTAATTTATAAGTCACCTATATGTCTAACCTTTACCTGGTAAAGGTTAGGTGCAAAGTTAATTAGTGTGAGGGCACCCTAGCACTAGCCAAGGTGCCCCCACATTGTTCAGGGCCAATTCCCCAGACTTTGTGAGTGCGGGGACACCATTACACGCGTGCACTACATATAGGTCACTACCTATATGTAGCTTCACAATGGTAACTCCGAATATGGCCATGTAACATGTCTATGATCATGGAATTGCCCCCTCTATGCCATCCTGGCATAGTTGGCACAATCCCATGATCTCAGTGATCTGTAGCACAGACCCTGGTACTGCCAAACTGCCTTTCCTGGGGTTTCACTGCAGCTGCTGCTGCTGCCAACCCCTCAAACAGGTTTCTGCCCTCCTGGGGTCAAGCCAGGCTTGTCCCAGGATGGCAGAACAAAGGACTTCCTCTGAGAGAGAGTGTTACACCCTCTCCCTTCGGAAAATGGTGTGAAGGCAGGGGAGGAGTAGCCTCCCCCAGCCTCTGGAAATGCTTTCATGGGCACAGATGTGCCCAATTCTGCATAAGCCAGTCTACACCGGTTCAGGGGACCCCTTAGCCCTGCTCTGGCGCGAAACTGGACAAAGGAAAGGGGAGTGACCACTCCCCTGACCTGCACCTCCCCTGGGAGGTGTCCAGAGCTCCTCCAGTGTGCTCCAGACCTCTGCCATCTTGGAAACAGAGGTGCTGCTGGCACACTGGACTGCTCTGAGTGGCCAGTGCCACCAGGTGACGTCAGAGACTCCTTCTGATAGGCTCCTTCAGGTGTTAGTAGCCTATCCTCTCTCCTAGGTAGCCAAACCCTCTTTTCTGGCTATTTAGGGTCTCTGTCTCTGGGGAAACTTTAGATAACGAATGCAAGAGCTCATCAGAGTTCCTCTGCATCTCTCTCTTCACCTTCTGCCAAGGAATCGACTGCTGACCGCGCTGGAAGCCTGCAAAACTGCAACATAGTAGCAAAGACGACTACTGCAACTCTGTAACGCTGATCCTGCCGCCTTCTCAACTGTTTTCCTGGTGGTGCATGCTGTGGGGGTAGTCTGCCTCCTCTCTGCACTAGAAGCTCCGAAGAAATCTCCCGTGGGTCGACGGAATCTTCCCCCTGCAACCGCAGGCACCAAAAAGCTGCATTACCGGTCCGTTGGGTCTCCTCTCAGCACGACGAGCGAGGTCCCTTGAATCCAGCAACTCTGTCCAAGTGACTCCCACAGTCCAGTGACTCTTCAGTCCAAGTTTGGTGGAGGTAAGTCCTTGCCTCACCTCGCCTGCATTGCTGGGAACCGCGACTTTTGCAGCTACTCCGGCCCCTGTGCACTTCCGGTGGAAATCCTTTGTGCACAGCCAAGCCTGGGTCCACGGCACTCTAACCTGCATTGCATGACTTTCTAAGTTGGTCTCTGGCGACGTGGGACTCCTTTGTGTAACTTCGGGTGAGCACCGTTTCACGCATCCTTGTAGTGCCTGTTTCTGGCACTTCTCCGGGTGCTATCTGCTGCTGAGAGGGCTCATTGTCTTGCTCGACGTCCCCTCTCTCTCCTGGCCCAATTTGCAACATCCTGGTCCCTCCCGGGCCATAGCAGCATCCAAAAACGTTAACCGCACGATTTGCAGCTAGCAAGGCTTGTTGGCGTTCTTTTGGCGGGAAAACACTTCTGCACGAATCTCCACGGCAAGTGGAATCCTTCCACCAAAGGGAAGTCTCTAGCCCTTTTCGTTCCTGCAGAAACCTCAGCTTCTTCTGTCCAGTAGAAGCTTCTTTGCACCCACAGCTGGCATTTCCCCGGCATCTGCCCATCTCCGACTTGCTTGTGACTTTTGGACTTCGTCCCCTTGTTCCACAGGTACCCCAGATTGGAAATCCACTGTTGTTGCATTGTTGGTTTGTGTCTTTCCTGCATTATTCCTCTATCACGACTTCTTTGACTTTTGGGGAACTTCAGTGCACTTTGCACTCACTTTTCAGGGTCTTGGGGAGGGCTACTTTTCTAACTCTCACTATTTTCTAATAGTCCCAGCGACCCTCTACAAGGTCACATAGGTTTGGGGTCCATTCGTGGTTCGCATTCCACTTTTGGAGCATATGGTTTGTGTTGCCCCTATCCCTATGTGTCCCCATTGCATCCTATTGTAACTATACATTGTTTGCACTGTTTTCTAAGACTATACTGCATATTTTTGGTATTGTGTACATATATCTTGTGTATATTTCCTATCCTCTCACTGAGGGTACACTCTAAGATACTTTGGCATATTGTCATAAAAATAAAGTACCTTTATTTTTAGTATAACTGTGTATTGTGTTTTCTTATGATATTGTGCAAGTGACACTTGTGGTACTGTAGGAGCTTCACTCGTCTCCTAGTTCAGCCTAAGCTGCTCTGCTAAGCTACCATTATCTATCAGCCTATGCTGCTAGACACCCTATACACTAATAAGGGATAACTGGGCCTGGTGCAAGGTGCAAGTACCCCTTGGTACTCACTACAAGCCAGTCCAGCCTCCTACAGTACCTCAGTACCATATACTAGGGACTTATAAGGGGGGGGTCCAGTGTGCCAATGGAAATTGGTAAATGAAGTCACTAGCCTATAGTGACAAATTTAAAAGCAGAGAGAGCATAAGCACTGAGGTTCGGATTAGCAGAGCCTCAGTGACACAGTCATGCACTACACAGACACATACATTTGGCCATAAACTATGAGAACTGGGGTCCTGACCAGCAGGATCACAGTGAGACAGGCAAAAATATACTGACATACAGGTAAAAATGGGGGTACCATGCCAAGGAAGATGGTACCTTCCTACAGGCTGGAATGGGGTAAGTAGTATGGTAACTGACTGTAACTGAGCCTCGTGCCCTTGCTCCGGTCTTCCTGGCATTCCAACACCACCATCCCTGTAGTTTAGAGCACAGCTTATCTCAGCTGAGTATCCCTATGACCCCTGAACTGAACCTCTGAAATTGTGGCATTGGCAATGCTTTAAGTTACACGAGGGTGTAAATCTTGGCTTTGCCTGATACACGTGAAATCAATTCTGATGCTTGACAATTCCTAAATTGGGCTCCATTACAATTGGGCTGTAAATTTCTACATCTGTACATAGCTCCATTTACACAAGGGTTAGAAGTATGTGTCTATCAGCAAAATCCATTTTTCCCCTGACAAATTTTGGCAGGTAAAGCCTGCTGAAATTGAAATGGTGAAAAAGGCCTGATAAATAGTGGGACATAAAGATATTGGTGCTGGTAAGCAAAAATGTGCATATCATGCAATTTTTCACTGTGCAATACGTAATGTGCATTATGTAAGAGGTAGGTAGACAAGCTACAAAATCATGTACATCATAAGGAGATAGATACATTTATTTTACAGTTTTAGGCAAACGAAGATTAAGTGATTTGCTCAGAATCACACAATGTTGACACAAGTGTGGAGGCTGGGATGAGAGCCTGGGCCGGAAGATTCTCAGGTCACCTCTTCTACATTTTCTCCCTCTAATAGTATATTACCCACCACGGATACTATCCAGTGACCATCGATGGCAGTAGCACTAAGAGGATCCTGAACTGCTTTGGGTCTGTCTGCTTTTAGTTCCTTATGTGAAACGTTGGGCATGCTCAGAAACTGGCACAATTCAGACAGTGAATGATCAGACAGAAATCTTCATTGGTCACATACAATATGACCAAGTCACTGGAGTGGGCAGCATGCAGTATTTGCATACAATACCACCCCAGCAACAGGTGTTGTCTGGTACATATAACTTATAGTTGTGATTTACCAAGATATATTGTTGATAAAGCGCTAGCAGGGCCCCACATGCAGAAGCATTTTTCTGGGAATATGCAGCTTGTGTCTTCTTCAGGATTGGAAAGTAGGTAAAAAAGCCCCCTATAGGACCCATTGTGAATGTCAATTTTCAGTTCTTGGCAATTAGACAGCACAGGCGCTGTCTGGTGAGAGACATATTCTGGGCTTACAGTCTTGGAGCCCGCCCATTGCTTACCATTGGTTGGCTTTCCAGTCACTCTCATCTGCTTGCTTGTCATTGGTGTCCCACATTGTCAATCTTGTGTTCTTCCCTCCCAAGAACCATTGCCTCTTTATCATTAGTTTTGACTGGCTGGCTTCTATACTTCCACTGCTTGCATTTCCAAGCAGCGCCATTTTCTTTTTGGTTAAGCACTCAATGAGAGTGCATGTTTGTTCCAACTATCTCCCTCATGTACGTTTCTCCTGAAGTGCTCCATGTTGACTTTGTGTCATCATGTGCTTCCCCCCTCTTCATGTAGCATTTGTCCTCGTGTACTTCCTACCCTTGCATTCACACGTGTGCGCTTCTCTTTGCTCACTCCATGATAATTTCTCATCCATTGGTTCTCCTCCCTATCTGTATCCTTCTCTCTTGCCCATTTCTTCTCCCCATCCTTGCCTGCTTACCTGTGTGCTTCTCTCCTGCCCACTTCACATAGCTCTCTTCAGTTGCTTCTCCTCCCCTCACCCGTTCCCTTGACATTGCTTCGACCCTGTGGGTTACTTGTCATGTCAAGTCAAGTGTACCATGAGGCTCATGTGTATGCCCTATGATCTACAATGATGTCCCATGTACCCTGCAGTGTACCTTGAGGTTTGTGGCCATATCGTAGTGCCCCTCTGTAGGAGGCTGGCCTGGCTTGTAGTGGGTACCAGAGGTACTTACACCTTGTGCCAGATTCAGTTATCCCTTATTAGTGTAGAAGAGGTGTTTCTAGCAGCTTAGGCTGATAGAAGGTAGCTATGGCAAAGCAGCTTAGGCTGAACTAGGAGACATGTAAAGCTCCTACTATACCACTGGTGACATATGCACAATATCATATGAAAACACAATACACAGAGTTACTAAAAATAAAGATACTTTATTTTTATGACAATATGCCAAAAGTATCTCAGTGAGTACCCTCAGTATGAGGATAAGTTATATACACAAGATATATGTACACAAACCAAAATTAGGTATGTAATAGCAAGAAAAGTAATGCAAACAGTGTAGAATTACAATAGATTGCAATAGGAGCATGTAGGTATGGGGGCAACACAAACCATATACTCCAAAAGTGGAATGCGAACCACAAATGGAACCCAGACCTATGTGAGCTTGTAGAGGGTCACTGGGACTGGGAAAACAGTGAGGGTTAGAAAAATAGCCCACCCCAAGACCCTGAAAGGTAGGTGTAAAGTGCACCTACTAACCCCAGAGAGCACAGAAGTCGTGATAAGGGGATTCTGAAGGAAGAACAAACACCAGCAATGCAACAACAGTGAATTTCAAGACCTGAGAACCTGTAAGACAAGGGGACCAAGTCCAATAGTCGCGACAGTGTCAAGAGTGGGCAGGAGCCCAGGAAATACCAGCTGAGGGTGCAAGGGCGCCCCCTCTGTCTCCTCTTCCAAGTGGTGACCTCCTGGGCCACAGCAGCACCCTTGTTCCACAGGTACCCCAGATTGGAAATCCACTGTTGTTGCATTGTTGGTTTGTGTCTTTCCTGCATTATTCCTCTATCACGACTTCTTTGACTTTTGGGGAACTTCAGTGCACTTTGCACTCACTTTTCAGGGTCTTGGGGAGGGCTACTTTTCTAACTCTCACTATTTTCTAATAGTCCCAGCGACCCTCTACAAGGTCACATAGGTTTGGGGTCCATTCGTGGTTCGCATTCCACTTTTGGAGTATATGGTTTGTGTTGCCCCTATCCCTATGTGTCCCCATTGCATCCTATTGTAACTATACATTGTTTGCACTGTTTTCTAAGACTATACTGCATATTTTTGGTATTGTGTACATATATCTTGTGTATATTTCCTATCCTCTCACTGAGGGTACACTCTAAGATACTTTGGCATATTGTCATAAAAATAAAGTACCTTTATTTTTAGTATAACTGTGTATTGTGTTTTCTTATGATATTGTGCAAGTGACACTTGTGGTACTGTAGGAGCTTCACTCGTCTCCTAGTTCAGCCTAAGCTGCTCTGCTAAGCTACCATTATCTATCAGCCTATGCTGCTAGACACCCTATACACTAATAAGGGATAACTGGGCCTGGTGCAAGGTGCAAGTACCCCTTGGTACTCACTACAAGCCAGTCCAGCCTCCTACAGTACCTCAGTACCATATACTAGGGACTTATAAGGGGGGGTCCAGTGTGCCAATGGAAATTGGTAAATGAAGTCACTAGCCTATAGTGACAAATTTAAAAGCAGAGAGAGCATAAGCACTGAGGTTCGGATTAGCAGAGCCTCAGTGACACAGTCATGCACTACACAGACACATACATTTGGCCATAAACTATGAGCACTGGGGTCCTGACCAGCAGGATCCCAGTGAGACAGGCAAAAATATACTGACATACAGGTAAAAATGGGGGTACCATGCCAAGGAAGATGGTACCTTCCTACAGGCTGGAATGGGGTAAGTAGTATGGTAACTGACTGTAACTGAGCCTCGTGCCCTTGCTCCGGTCTTCCTGGCAATCCAACACCACCATCCCTGTAGTTTAGAGCACAGCTTATCTCAGCTGAGTATCCCTATGACCCCTGAACTGAACCTCTGAAATCGTGGCATTGGCAATGCTTTAAGTTACACGAGGGTGTAAATCTTGGCTTTGCCTGATACACGTGAAATCAAATCTGATGCTTGACAATTCCTAAATTGGGCTCCATTACAATTGGGCTGTAAATTTCTACATCTGTACATAGCTCCATTTACACAAGGGTTAGAAGTATGTGTCTAATAGCAAAATCCATTTTTCCCCTGACAAATTTTGGCAGGTAAAGCCTGCTGAAATTGAAATGGTGAAAAAGGCCTGATAAATAGTGGGACATAAAGATATTGGTGCTGGTAAGCAAAAATGTGCATATCATGCAATTTTTCACTGTGCAATACGTAATGTGCATTATGTAAGAGGTAGGTAGACAAGCTACAAAATCATGTACATCATAAGGAGATAGATACATTTATTTTACAGTTTTAGGCAAACGAAGATTAAGTGATTTGCTCAGAATCACACAATGTTGACACAAGTGTGGAGGCTGGGATGAGAGCCTGGGCCGGAAGATTCTCAGGTCACCTCTTCTACATTTTCTCCCTCTAATAGTATATTACCCACCACGGATACTATCCAGTGACCATCGATGGCAGTAGCACTAAGAGGATCCTGAACTGCTTTGGGTCTGTCTGCTTTTAGTTCCTTATGTGAAACGTTGGGCATGCTCAGAAACTGGCACAATTCAGACAGTGAATGATCAGACAGAAATCTTCATTGGTCACATACAATATGACCAAGTCACTGGAGTGGGCAGCATGCAGTATTTGCATACAATACCACCCCAGCAACAGGTGTTGTCTGGTACATATAACTTATAGTTGTGATTTACCAAGATATATTGTTGATAAAGCGCTAGCAGGGCCCCAGATGCAGAAGCATTTTTCTGGGAATATGCAGCTTGTGTCTTCTTCAGGATTGGAAAGTAGGTAAAAAAGCCCCCTATAGGACCCATTGTGAATGTCAATTTTCAGTTCTTGGCAATTAGACAGCACAGGCGCTGTCTGGTGAGAGACATATTCTGGGCTTACAGTCTTGGAGCCCGCCCATTGCTTACCATTGGTTGGCTTTCCAGTCACTCTCATCTGCTTGCTTGTCATTGGTGTCCCACATTGTCAATCTTGTGTTCTTCCCTCCCAAGAACCATTGTCTCTTTATCATTAGTTTTGACTGGCTGGCTTCTATACTTCCACTGCTTGCATTTCTAAGCAGCGCCATTTTCTTTTTGGTTGAGCACTCAATGAGAGTGCATGTTTGTTCCAACTATCTCCCTCATGTACGTTTCTCCTGAAGTGCTCCATGTTGACTTTGTGTCATCATGTGCTTCCCCCCTCTTCATGTAGCATTTGTCCTCGTGTACTTCCTACCCTTGCATTCACACGTGTGCGCTTCTCTTTGCTCACTCCATGATAATTTCTCATCCATTGGTTCTCCTCCCTATCTGTATCCTTCTCTCTTGCCCATTTCTTCTCCCCATCCTTGCCTGCTTACCTGTGTGCTTCTCTCCTGCCCACTTCACATAGCTCTCTTCAGTTGCTTCTCCTCCCCTCACCCGTTCCCTTGACATTGCTTCGACCCTGTGGGTTACTTGTCATGTCAAGTCAAGTGTACCATGAGGCTCATGTGTATGCCCTATGATCTACAATGATGTCCCATGTACCCTGCAGTGTACCTTGAGGTTTGTGGCCATATCGTAGTGCCCCTCTGTAGGAGGCTGGCCTGGCTTGTAGTGGGTACCAGAGGTACTTACACCTTGTGCCAGATTCAGTTATCCCTTATTAGTGTAGAAGAGGTGTTTCTAGCAGCTTAGGCTGATAGAAGGTAGCTATGGCAAAGCAGCTTAGGCTGAACTAGGAGACATGTAAAGCTCCTACTATACCACTGGTGACATATGCACAATATCATATGAAAACACAATACACAGAGTTACTAAAAATAAAGATACTTTATTTTTATGACAATATGCCAAAAGTATCTCAGTGAGTACCCTCAGTATGAGGATAAGTTATATACACAAGATATATGTACACAAACCAAAATTAGGTATGTAATAGCAAGAAAAGTAATGCAAACAGTGTAGAATTACAATAGATTGCAATAGGAGCATGTAGGTATGGGGGCAACACAAACCATATACTCCAAAAGTGGAATGCGAACCACAAATGGAACCCAGACCTATGTGAGCTTGTAGAGGGTCACTGGGACTGGGAAAACAGTGAGGGTTAGAAAAATAGCCCACCCCAAGATCCTGAAAGGTAGGTGTAAAGTGCACCTACTAACCCCAGAGAGCACAGAAGTCGTGATAAGGGGATTCTGAAGGAAGAACAAACACCAGAAATGCAACAACAGTGAATTTCCAGACCTGAGAACCTGTAAGACAAGGGGACCAAGTCCAATAGTCGCGACAGTGTCAAGAGTGGGCATGAGCCCAGGAAATACCAGCTGAGGGTGCAAGGAAGCTGCCACCGGTTGGAAGAAGCTTGGAGTTCTGCAAGAAAGAAGAGGATTAGGAACTTCTCCTTTGGAGGATGGATGTCCCACGACGCGATGAAGCTTGCAGAGGTGTTCCCACGCAGAAATACCGCAAAAAAGCCTTGCTAGCTGCAAGGGTCGTGGTAGAGGTTTTTGGGTGCTGCTGTGGTCCAGGAGGGACCAGGATGTCGCCACTTGGAGGAGGAGACAGAAGGGGCACCCAGCAACTCAGTGAGCCCTCACAGAAGCAGGCAGCACCCACAAAAGTACCTGAACAGGCACTTGGAAAGTGACCCGGGGTCCACGCGAAGTCACAAAAGGGAGTCCCATGATGCCGAAGGACAACTCAGAAGGTTGTGCACTGCAGGAAGGAGTGCCGGGGACCCAGGCTTGGCTGTGCATGAAGGAAGTCCTGGAAGAGTGCACAGGAGCTGGAGCAGCTGCAAATCATGCGGTACCCAGCAATGCAGTCTAGCATGGGGAGGCAAGGACTTACCTCCACCAAACTTGGACTGAAGAGTCACTGGACTGTGGGAGTCACTTGGACAGAGTTGCTGAGTTCCAGGGACCACGCTCGTCAGGATGAGAGGGGACCCAGAGGACCAGTGTTGCAGTCTTTTGGTGCCTGCGCTAGCAGGGGGGAAATTCCATTGACCCACTGGAGATTTCTTCGGAGCTTCTGGTGCAGGGTGAAGGCAGGCTACCCCCAGAGCATGCACCACCTGGAAACAGTTGAGAAAGCCGGCAGGTTTAGGCGCTACTATGTTGCTGGTAGTCGTCTGGCTACTTTGTTGCGGTTTTGCAGGCGTCCTGAGCAGTCAGCGGTCCATCCTTTGGTAGAAGGCGAAGAGGGAGATGCAGAGGAACTCTGGTGAGCTCTTGCATTCGTTATCTAAAGAATTTCCCAAAGCAGAGACCCTAAATAGCCAGAAAAGGAGGTTTGGCTACCAAGGAAGGAGGATTGGCTACCAAGAGAGGTAAGAGCCTATCAGAAGGAGCCTCTGACGTCACCTGCTGGCACTGGCCACTCAGAGTAGTCCAGTGTGCCCCCAACACCTCTGTTTCCAAGATGGAAGAGGTCTGTGACACACTTGAGGAGCTCTGGGCACCTCCCCTGGGAGGTGCAGGTCAGGGGAGTGGTCACTCCCCTTTCCTTTGCCCAGTTTCGCACCAGAGCAGGGCTGGGGGATCCCTAAACCGGTGTAGACTGGCTTATGCAGAGATGGGCACCATCTGTGCCCATCAAAGCATTTCCAGAGGCAGTGTTCAGAGTTACCATTGTGACGCTATACATAGGTAGTGACCTATGTATAGTGCACGCGTGTAGTGGTGTCCCCGCACTCACAAAGTCCGGGGAATTTGCCCTGAACGATGTGGGGGCAC
Source organism: Pleurodeles waltl (assembly GCF_031143425.1). Classification (NCBI taxonomy): domain Eukaryota; kingdom Metazoa; phylum Chordata; class Amphibia; order Caudata; family Salamandridae; genus Pleurodeles; species Pleurodeles waltl. Next base: position 1,211,545,386 of record NC_090440.1, read on the forward strand.
CTTGGGTAGTGCCAGGGTGCACACACACTAAGTAACTTTGCACCCGACCTTCACCAGGTGAAGGTTAGACATATAGGTGACTTATAAGTTGCTTAAGTGCAGTGGTAAATGGCTGTGAAATAACGTGGGCGTTATTTCACTCAGGCTGCACTGGCAGGCCTGTGTAAGAATTGTCTGAGCTCCCTATGGGTGGCAAAAGAAATGCTGCAGCCCATAGGGATCTCCTGGAACCCAAATACCCTGGGTACATCAGTACCATATACTAGGGAATTATATGGATGTACCAGTATGCCAATGTGAATTGGTAAATTTAGTCACTAGCCTATTAGTGACAAATTTGGAAAGAAGTGAGAGCATAACCACTGAGGTTCTGGTTAGCAGAGCCTCAGTGAGACAGTTAGGCATCACACAGGGAACACATACAGGGCACATACTTATGAGCACTGGGGCCCTCCCTGGCAGGGTCCCAGTGACACATAGAATAAAACAACATATATACAGTGAAATACGGGGGTAACATGCCAGGCAAGATGGTACTTTCCTACACCCTGCCCACCCAGTCATGCCAATCTGCCTTCATGAGTGCAGTCATTCCACCTGTCTCCTGCAGGCATCAAACATGTATGTTCGGCCCGCAGTTATGTATGTGCGGAAATCCAAAAGAGGGCCCTGAGGCCTGCAGTCATTCTCACCTTCACCTGTGTCGGCAGTCATTGTAATCAAGTCTCATTTGTCCTGAGGTCCACAAACCTCTCTCATGCACCCTGAGATCCGCAGTCATGCCCAGGTACTCTGAGGTGGGCGCAACTCATATACGCTAAGGTTTGAAGGCACAGCTGCTGTACCTGAAGTTTGCAGGCATGCCACATGTACCCTAAGGCCCGCCATCATTCCCAGTGCCCCTCTGATCCAGCGTAGGCAGGTCTTTCACATATTACACATTGAATATTCCAAACACCGTGGCTTGTCTGGCAGCTGCGTACATGTTCGGGTTCCTAATTATGGTCAGAGCCAGAGCCTCCGCACGGGATGCCAAATTAGCGCTTCGCAAGACGTTATTTGTATTATCAGGGAGGGTTGTTGTGGCAATTCTGTAAGAGCTTTATTTTAATTATAGGGGATTATATGAGAGTGTGGTATGCAAGTTTGCTTTCTTATATATAGGTACATGGTACTTGAGTATGTGACTATATATATATATACATATATATATATATATATACGTCACGCATACCCAGACGCGTGTGTGCAACACATTATTGTTCTCCTTTACAACGTGCGACTATTTCACCCAGGATTTTGCCATGTCATAGCATTTTAAAATATTTTATTTTTTATCACTTTTCAATATGTTTGCATACCCGTCGTTTGTCTGTGAAGGTTCTTGACAACATTCTCTACAAAGCGACAAATCAGAACAAACAATGGCAAAGCCGATAGGTTTCGCTTCTGTTTTTAATGAGTATCTGACTAGATTACAAAATATTAAAAAAATGTTATAATGTTTGTTTTAAATTTGATAAACCGTTAATAGTTGTTTATGTTGTTATTAATTCAACATATATCACAACATAAACAACTATTAACGGTTTATCAAATTTAAAACAAACATTATTATAACACTTGTCTAATATTTATAATCCAGTTAGAGAGAAAGATAGAATTCAAAAGAAAAAACAAAAGCGAAACCTATTGGCTTTGCCAGTGCTTGTTATTACTTATTAGGTGTGAATGGCTTGATTAAACAGTGAACACGGAAACAACATATTTCTGAGAAGAGCTGTTGGCCACTTCTCCCAAGCCTTCATGAATCCAGCTGTCCCAATTAGAAGTTGCTTATTATATAGAAAAATAAAGCGCCGACCCGATACTTTGGCGTGTGGTCAGTGGCACATCTCCCAGCCTCCTGCTTTGTCTGCCTTTCAAGAGCAATATTCCCTGAGCAGATGGGTTAATACGTAACGCAGACCTCTGAGTAATTTCTTCCCTTTGTATTGCAGTCAGCCACGAATCTCTTTGTTTCTCTGATCCCCTATTAGCGGCCATGCAAACACTCTTTCCACCTAATTAAGCACAGCTTTGAAACCCCTTTCTCAATGAGGCCCTGGCCTCACATCGGCTGTTCACACATGAGCCCTACTTGTGGAATGCCCGCCTGACTCCAGGCAGGAGAATTATTCACCCGTCTGGTGACTCGGCTGGAGGGAAATGACTAGATGGTGAAGGGAAAACGGGGGGGGGGAGGGGGGTGATGAATGACCTTAGAGCACTGCGTGTTAAGGACATACAATGGGGCACTAATACACCCCAACTGCCAATTGAAACGGCATCTGGGGCCAGAAATTTGCAAACACACCATGTTAAAAAAAAAACACACTAATAAGGGGGTTATTCTAACTTTGGAGGAGTGTTAATCCGTCCCAAAAGTGACGGTAAAGTGACTGATATGCCACCAGCCGTATTACGAGTTCCATAGGATATAATGGACTCGTAATACGGCTGGTGGTAAATCCGTCACTTTTCCGTCACTTTTGGGACGGATTAACACCTCCTCCAAAGTTAGAATAACCCCCTTTATTTTCAAATGGACTTGGTATGTGGTTCTGACTTGATGCCACAGTAACAATTTAGTAGAGGCATCCTTCAAGAGACGGAGGGAAATTAAAGGGTTGATGCAATTCATAACGTTGATCTTTCAAAGCTTTACATATGTTGACATTTGCGAAAATACTTAAAGCTCCGGTTCTAATTTAGGTTTTGACATAGCAGCAGAACATTTCCAAGTAGCAGTCGTGTGGTTGGCATATAGAAAACAGCTTGCATTTTGTATTGGGAAGTGCTGCAAATCGGGCAGTGAGAAATGTGTTTGACGGAGTCTACACCACTGAAGACAGGATTTCATGCAAAGGACAGTTCGAGGCTCACTTAACAGTTGTTTTGTTACACATTTACAATGCATACATTTAAATAAGCATTGGCACAGGTAATAGGCTATGTTTTGGCTGGATACCTTTTGGCTTTGCCAGTGCTCGTTTTTTTTTATTTTTTACTTTTTGTAAAACTTTACTGGAAAAAACACAGAAAAGGGGGCGTGGCCAAGATGGCTGTGTGAGCGGACGCGTTCGTCTGAGCTCCGCCGCCCGGGCCCCAGAAAGCAGCCTTGCGACCCCAAAGATCGATGTCCCGGGGTGCCTGGAGCTAGCGGCTGGTTCCGAGGAGCGGAGGGCGCCCCGAGGACATTGGAGACGCCCGCTGCGGCGAGAAGTGGATGGGTGCCGGTGAGCGCGGCGCACCGAGGACAGAGCCGCATGGTGGGCCCCGGGCCCGGCAGCCTTTCGGCCGCGGGTGCTGTTGCGGCAGGAGCATAGGTGGGGCTGTGGTGACATCACGCAGTGGAGCTGCGGCGGGGGCCCGGCATGTAGTGGTGCGCCGGCGGCAATGCGGGGTTGACGTGCATGAATTGCTCGGCCCTCCGGGCGGACGGAGGCTCCAGACGAGGCGGCGGACGAGCTGGGGTGTTACAAGGGTACCCCGGCTCCGGAGAGAGGCAGCCTAGGGTGGCGCGATGGCGCTGGGCCGCTGATCGGCGGTGCGATCGGCCCACGGTGGCCCCAACCGGTGCTACAAGAAGCAGCTGGGTGGCGAGTGGCCATCAAGAGTCTAGCAGCGAAAGGGCAGTGGCGGCTGGTGGAATACGAGGTCTGGTGAGGCCTGGTCCCCTGGAGATACCGCGAGGGGGCACTAGCTGGGTGATTGCACGGTCGCAGTAGAGAAGCAGGAGTGATGGCGGCCTCCAAGTCTAAGCGGAAGCAGTTGTGAGAAAGTAGCCTCTTTCTAGCCTTGTTACCCCCACTTTTGGCCTGTTTGTGAGTATATGTCAGGGTGTTTTCACTGTCTCACTGGGATCCTGCTAGCCAGGGCCCAGTGATCATAGTGAAAACCCTATGTTGTAAGTGTGGTTGTTATGTGTCACTGGGATCCTGCTAGCCAGGACCCCAGTGCTCATAAGTTTGTGGCCTATATCTATGTGTTCCCTATGTGATGCCTAACTGTCTCACTGAGGCTCTGCTAACCAGAACCTCAGTGATTATGCTCTCTCTGCTTTCAAAATTTGTCACTAACAGGCTAGTGATTAAATTTACCAATTTACATTGGCATACTGGTACATCCATATAATTCCCTAGTATATGGTAGGTAGGTACCCAGGGTATTCGGGTTCCAGGAGATCCCTATAGGCTGCAGCATTTCTTTTGCCATGCATAAGGAGCTCTGACAATTATTACACAGGACTGCCAGTGCAGCCTGATAGAAATAACCTCCACGTTATTTCACAGCCATTTACCACTGCACTTAAGTAACTTATAAGTCACCTATGTGTCTAACCTTCACCTGGTGAAGGTTGGGTGCAAAGTTACTTAGAGTGTGAGCACCCTGGCACTAGCCCAGGTGGCCCCACATCGTTCAGGGCAAATTCCCCGGACTTTGTGAGTGCGGGTACACTATTACACGTGTGGTCACTACCTATGTACAGCGTCACAATGGTAACTCCGAACATGGCCATGTAACATGTCTAAGATCATGGAATTGTCACCCCAATGCCAATCTGGCATTGGGGAGACAATTCCATGATCCCCCGGGTCTCTAGCACAGAACCCGGGTACTGCCAAACTGCCTTTCCGGGGTCTCCACTGCAGCTGCTGCTGCTGCCAACCCCTTGTAGGAAAGAACCATCTTGCCTGGCATGTTACCCCCATATTTCACTGTACTCAGTCTATGTGTCACTGGGACCCAGCCAAGCCGGGCCCCAGTGCTCATAGGTATGTGCCCTGTATGTGTTCCCTGCGTGATGACTAATTGTCTCACTGAGACTCTGCTAACCAGAACCTCAGTGGTTATGCTCTCTCTGCTTTCCAAATTGTCACTAACAGGCTAGTGACCAATTTCACCAATTCACATTGGCATACTGGAACACCCTTATAATCCCGTAGTATATGGTACTGAGGTACCCAGAGTATTGGGGTTCCAGGAGATCCCTATGGGCAGCATCATTTCTTTTGCCACCCATAGGGAGATCTGACTATTCTTACACAGGCCTGCCAGTGCAGCCTGAGTGAAATTATGTCCATGTTATTTCACAGCCATTTACCACTGCACTTAAGTAACTTATAAGTCACCTATATGTCTAACCTTCACCTGGTGAAGGTTGGGTGCAAAGTTACTTAGAGTGTGGGCACCCTGGCACTAGCCAAGGTGGCCCCACATCGTTCAGGGCAAATTCCCCGGACTTTGTGAGTGCGGGTACACCATTACACGTGTGGTCACTACCTATGTACAGCGTCACAATGGTAACTTCGAACATGGCCATGTAACATGTCTAAGATCATGGAATTGTCACCCCAATGCCATTCTGGCATTGGGGAGACAATTCCATGATCCCCCGAGTCTCTAGCTCAGACCCGGGTACTACCAAACTACCTTTCCCGGGGTTTCACTGCAGCTGCTGCTGCCAACCACTTGTAGGAAAGAACCATCTTGCCTGGCATGTTACCCCCATATTTCACTGTATATCTGTTGTTTTAGTCTATGTGTCACTGGGACCCTGCCAAGCCGGGCCCCAGTGCTCATAAGTATGTGCCCTGTATGTGTTCCCTATGTGATGACTAATTGTCTCACTGAGGTTCTGCTAACCAGAACCTCAGTGGTTATGCTCTCTCTGCTTTCCAAATTGTCACTAACAGGCTAGTGACCAATTTCACCAATTCACATTGGCATACTGGAACACCCTTATAATCCCGTAGTATATGGTACTGAGGTACCCAGAGTATTGGGGTTCCAGGAGATCCCTATGGGCAGCATCATTTCTTTTGCCACCCATAGGGAGATCTGACTATTCTTACACAGGCCTGCCAGTGCAGCCTGAGTGAAATAACGTCCACGTTATTTCACAGCCATTTACCACTGCACTTAAGTAACTTATAAGTCACCTATATGTCTAATCTTCACCTGGTGAAGGTTGGGTGCAAAGTTACTTAGTGTGTGGGCACCCTGGCACTAGCCAGGGTGCCCCCACATTGTTCAGTTCAAATTCCCCGGACTTTGTGAGTGCAGGGACACCATTACACGCGTGCACTATACATAGGTCACTACCTATGTATAGCGTCACAATGGTAACTCCGAACATGGCCATGTAACATGTCTAAGATCATGGAATTGTAACCCCAATGCCATTCTGGCATTGGGGAGACAATTCCATGATCCCCCGGGTCTCTAGCAGAGAACCCGGGTACTGCCAAACTGCCTTTCCGGGGTCTCCACTGCAGCTGCTGCTGCTGCCAACCCCTCAGACAGGTTTCTGCTCTCCTGGGGTCCAGGCAGCCCTTGCCCAGGAAGGCAGAACAAAGGATTTCCTCTGAGAGAGGGTGTGACACCCTCTCCCTTTGGAAATAGGTGTGATGGCTAGGGAGGAGTAGCCTTCCCCAGCCTCTGGAAATGCTTTCATGGGCACATATGCTGCCCATCTCTGCATAAGCCAGTCTACACCGGTTTAGGGATCCCCCAGCCCTGCTCTGGTGCGAAACTGGACAAAGGAAAGGGGAGGTGCCCAGAGCTCCTCCAGTGTACCCCAGACCTCTGCCATCTTGGAAACAGAGGTGTTGCTGGCACACTGGACTGCTCTGAGTGGCCAGTGCCAGCAGGTGACGTCAGAGACTCCTTCTGATAGGCTCTTACCTTTCTTACTAGCCTATCCTCCTTTCTTGGTAGACAAACCTCAGTTTCTGGCTATTTAGGGTCTCTGCTTTGGGGAATTCTTCAGATAACGAATGCAAGAGCTCACTAGAGTTCCTCTGCATCTCCCTCTTCACCTTCTGCCACAGGATCGACCGCTGACTGCTCAGGACACCTGCAAAACCGTAACAAAGTAGCAACACAACTATTAGCAACCTTGTATCGCTTCATCCTGCCAGCTTTCTTGACTTTTTCCAGGTGGTGCATGCTCTGGGGGTAGCCTGCCTCCTCTCTGCACCAGGAGCTCTGAAGAAATCTCCCGTGGGTCGACGGAATCTTCCCCCTGCAACCGCAGGCACCAAAAGACTGCATCACTGGTCCTCTGGGTCCCCTCTCCGCACAATGAGCGTGATCCCTGGAACTCAGCAACTCTGTCCAAGTGACTCACACAGTCCAGTGACTCTTCAGTCCAAGTTTGGTGAAGGTAAGTCCTTGCCTCCCCACGCTAGACTGCATTGCTGGGCACAGCGTGATTTGCAGCTGCTCCGGCTCCTGTGCACTCTTCCAGGATTTCCTTCGTGCACAGCCAAGCCTGGGTCTCCGACACTCCTTCCTGCAGTGCACAACCTTCTGAGTTGTCCTCCAGCATCGCGGGACTCCCTTTTGTGACTTCGGGCAGACTCCAGTTCACTTTTCTTCTAAGTGCCTGTTCCGGTACTTCTGCGGGTGCTGCCTGCTTCTGTGAGGGCTCCTTACGTTGCTGGGCGCCCCCTCTGTCTCCTCTTCCAAGTGGTGACCTCCCTGCCAACAGCAGCACCCAAAAACCCTTACCGTGACCCTTGAAGCTAGCAAGGCTTGTTTGAGGTCTTTCTGCGTGGGAACACCTCTGCAAGCTTCTTCACGACGTGGGACATCTATCCTCCGAAGGGGAAGTTCCTAGTCCTCTTTGTTCTTGCAGAACACCAAGCTTCTTCCAACAGGTGGCAGCTTCCTTGCACCCTCATCTGGCATTTCCTGGGCTCCTGCCCACTCTCGACACTGTTGTGACTATTGGACTTGGTCCCCTTGTCTTACAGGTACTCAGGTCCAGAAATCCATTGTTGTTGCATTGCTGGTGTTTGTTCTTCCTGCAGAATCCCCCTATCACGGCTTCTGGGCTCTCTGGGGGTTGTAGGTGTACAGGCTAGTGACCATTTTACCAATTTACATTGGCTTACTGGAACACCCTTATAATTCCCTAGTATATGGTACTGAGGTATCCAGGGTATTGGGGTTCCAGGAGATCCCTATGGACTGCAGCTTTTCTTTTGCCACCCATAGGGAGCTCTGACAATTCTTACACAGGCCTGCCACTGCAGCCTGAGTGAAATAACGTCCACGTTATTTCACAGCCATTTTACACTGCACTTAAGTAACTTATAAGTCACCTATATGTCTAACCTTTACCTGGTAAAGGTTAGGTGCAAAGTTACTTAGTGTGAGGGCACCCTGGCACTAGCCAAGGTGCCCCCACATTGTTCAGAGCCAATTCCCTGAACTTTGTGAGTGCGGGGACACCATTACACGCGTGCACTACATATAGGTCACTACCTATATGTAGCTTCACAATGGTAACTCCGAATATGGCCATGTAACATGTCTATGATCATGGAATTGCCCCCTCTATGCCATCCTGGCATAGTTGGCACAATCCCATGATCCCAGTGGTCTGTAGCACAGACCCTGGTACTGCCAAACTGCCCTTCCTGGGGTTTCACTGCAGCTGCTGCTGCTGCCAACCCCTCAGACAGGCATCTGCCCTCCTGGGGTCCAGCCAGGCCTGGCCCAGGATGACAGAACAAAGAACTTCCTCTGAGAGAGGGTGTGACACCCTCTCCCTTTGGAAAATGGTGTGAAGACAGGGGAGGAGTAGCCTCCCCCAGCCTCTGGAAATGCTTTGTTGGGCACAGATGTGCCCAATTCTGCATAAGCCAGTCTACACCGGTTCAGGGGACCCCTTAGCCCTGCTCTGGCGCCAAACTGGACAAAGGAAAGGGGAGTGACCACTCCCCTGACCTGCACCTCCCCTGGGAGGTGTCCAGAGCTCCTCCAGTGTGCTCCAGACCTCTGCCATCTTGGAAACAGAGGTGCTGCTGGCACACTGGACTGCTCTGAGTGGCCAGTGCCACCAGGTGACGTCAGAGACTCCTTCTGATAGGCTCCTTCAGGTGTTGCTAGCCTATCCTCTCTCCTAGGTAGCCAAACCCTCTTTTCTGGCTATTTAGGGTCTCTGTCTCTGGGGAAACTTTAGATAACGAATGCAAGAGCTCAGCCGAGTTCCTCTGCATCTCTCTCTTCACCTTCTACCAAGGAATCGACTGCTGACCGCGCTGGAAGCCTGCAAAACTGCAACATAGTAGCAAAGACGACTACTGCAACTCTGTAACGCTGATCCTGCCGCCTTCTCGACTGTTTTCCTGGTGGTGCATGCTGTGGGGGTAGTCTGCCTCCTCTCTGCACTAGAAGCTCCGAAGAAATCTCCCGTGGGTCGACGGAATCTTCCCCCTGCAACCGCAGGTACCAAAAAGCTGCATTACCGGTCCCTTGGGTCTCCTCTCAGCACGATGAGCGAGGTCCCTCAAATCCAGTAACTCTGTCCAAGTGGCCCCCACAGTCCAGTGACTCTTCAGTCCAAGTTTGGTGGAGGTAAGTCCTTGCCTCACCTCGCTAGACTGCATTGCTGGGAACCGCGACTTTTGCAGCTACTCCGGCCACTGTGCACTTCCGGCAGAAATCCTTTGTGCACAGCCAAGCCTGGGTCCACGGCACTCTAACCTGCATTGCACGACTTCCTAAGTTGGTCTCCGGCGACGTGGGACTCCTTTGTGCGACTTTGGGTGAGCACCGTTTCACGCATCCTTGTAGTGCCTGTTTCTGGCACTTCTCTGGAAGCTACCTGCTGATGAGAGGGCTCCTTGTGTTGCTCGATGTCCTCTCTCTCTCCTGGTCCAACTTGCGACCTCCTGGTCCCTCCTGGGCCGCAGCAGCGTCCAAAAACGCTAACTGCACGATTTGCAGCTAGCAAGGCTTGTTGGCGATCTTTCGGCGGGAAAATACTTCTGCACAACTCTCCACGGCGAGACGGATCGGTCCACCAAAGGGGAAGTCTCTAGCTCTTTTCGTTCCTGCAGAAACCTCAGCTTCTTCTGTCCAGTAGAAGCTTCTTTGCATCCACAGCTGGCATTTCCTGGGCATATGCCCATCTCCGACTTGCTTGTGACTTTTGGACTTGGTCCCCTTGTTCCACAGGTACCCTAGATTGGAAATCCACAGTTGTTGCATTGTTGGTTTGTGTCTTTCCTGCATTATTCCTCTAACATGACTTCTTTGTCCTTAGGGGAACTTTAGTGCACTTTGCACTCACTTTTCAGGGTCTTGGGGAGGGTTATTTTTCTAACTCTCACTATTTTCTAATAGTCCCAGCGACCCTCTACAAGGTCACATAGGTTTGGGGTCCATTCGTGGTTCGCATTCCACTTTTGGAGTATATGGTTTGTGTTGCCCCTATCCCTATGTTTCCCCATTGCATCCTATTGTAACTATACATTGTTTGCACTGTTTTCTAAGACTATACTGCATATTTTTGCTATTGTGTATATATATCTTGTGTATATTTCCTATCCTCTCACTGAGGGTACACCCTAAGATACTTTGGCATATTGTCATAAAAATAAAGTACCTTTATTTTTAGTATAACTGTGTATTGTGTTTTCTTATGATATTGTGCATATGACACTAAGTGGTACTGTAGTAACTTCACACGTCTCCTAGTTCAGCCTAAGCTGCTCTGCTAAGCTACCATTATCTATCAGCCTAAGCTGCTAGACACCCTATACACTAATAAGGGATAACTGGGCCTGGTGCAAGGTGCAAGTACCCCTTGGTACTCACTACAAGCCAGTCCAGCCTCCTACATTGGTTGTGCAGTGGTGGGATAAGTGCTTTGAGACTACTTACCACTCTTGTCATTGTACTTTTCATAAGAGAAAAATATACAAAACAAGGTCAGTGTATATACACATAGCCAAAAAGTTTTGCATTTCCTCTTTTCACTCTTTTCTAAGTGCTGAAAAGTACTTCTAAACTTTCTAAAAAGTACTAAAAAGTTTTAAAAGTTTTTTTTCTCTGTCTTTCTCAAAGCTCTGACAAACTTTTTTCTCTTTTTCTATCACTTTAACTCTCTCTAAAAATGTCTGGCACAGGCCAAAATGTTGATCTGTCCAAACTTGCATATGATCACCTTAGCTGGAAAGGAGCAAGGAGTCTCTGCATAGAGAGAGGTTTGAGTGTAGGGAAGAATCCTTCCTTGGAACTGTTACTTAACATGCTTAGAGAACATGATAAGGCTAAAAGTGCCCCATCTGTTGAAAAAGTAGCTAATGGTTCTCAATCTGATCCAGGGACTCCCCCAGGAAAAGATTCAGGAAAGAAACTTCCAAGCCTGCCCATTACTAGACAGTCTAGCATAGTTGGTAATGATGATGAGCCACACCATACAAATAGTGTTGTCTCACATCATAGCAAAAGCATTTATTCTCACCATACTGGTAGTGATGTTTCTGTTAGCCAAGCTGTTAGGGTGGCTTCTGTAAGGGACAGGTCTCCTTCTGTTCATTCCCATCATACCTCTGTATCTAGGAATGTCCCTCCCACCAACCCTGATGACAGAATGTTAGACAGGGAACTCAATAAGTTGAGGGTGGAACAAACCAGACTGAAGCTTAAAAAGCAACAGCTGGATTTGGATAGACAGTCTTTTGAACTAGAGAAGGAAAAACAGAAGTTGGGTTTAGATACCCATGGTGGCAGCAGCAGTATTCCCCATAGTCATCCTGCAAAAGAGCATGATTCCAGGAATCTGCACAAGATAGTTCCCCCTTATAAGGAGGGGGATGACATTAACAAGTGGTTTGCTGCACTTGAGAGGGCCTGTGTTGTACAGGATGTCCCTCAAAGGCAGTGGGCTGCTATCCTATGGCTATCATTTAGTGGAAAAGGTAGGGATAGGCTCCTTACTGTGAAAGAAAATGATGCTAATAATTTCCAAGTTCTTAAGAATGCACTCCTGGATGGTTATGGCTTAACCACTGAACAATACAGGATAAAGTTCAGAGAGACCAAAAAGGAGTCTTCACAAGACTGGGTTGATTTCATTGACCATTCAGTGAAGGCCTTGGAGGGGTGGTTACATGGCAGTAAAGTTACTGATTATGACAGCCTGTATAACTTAATCCTGAGAGAGCATATTCTTAATAATTGTGTGTCTGATTTGTTGCACCAGTACTTGGTGGACTCTGATCTGACCTCTCCCCAAGAATTGGGAAAGAAGGCAGACAAATGGGTCAGAACAAGGGTGAACAGAAAAGTTCATACAGGGGGTGACAAAGATGGCAACAAAAAGAAGGATGGTAAGTCTTTAGATAAGGGTGGGGACAAATCTAAAAATGAGTCTTCATCAGGCCCACAAAAACACTCTGGTGGGGGTGGTGAGTCCAAATCCTCCTTTAATCAGAACAAGGAAAAGAAACCATGGTGCTATTTATGTAAAATAAAAGGCCATTGGACAACAGATCCCAGTTGTCCAAAGAAAAGCACCAATGCTCCTACCACTACAACCCCTACTGCTACCCCTAGTGTCCCTACTAATAGCAGTGGTGGTGGGAGCAAACCTACTAATAGCCAATCCAAGGGAGTAGCTGGGCTCACTATTGGTAACTTAGTTGGGGTTGGCCTTGTTAGGGAGGCCACAGAGGCTGTGTTAGTCTCTGAGGGGGCTATTGATTTAGCCACCTTAGTTGCTTGTCCCCTTAATATGGATAAGTACAAGCAGCTACCCCTAATAAATGGGGTTGAGGTTCAGGCCTACAGGGACACTGGTGCCAGTGTGACTATGGTCATAGAGAAACTGGTCCACCCTGAACAACACCTACTTGGTCACCAGTACCAAGTAACCGATGCTCACAACAACACACTTAGCCACCCCATGGCTGTTGTTAATCTCAACTGGGGGGGGTTACTGGTCCAAAGAAAGTTGTGGTAGCTTCAGATTTACCTGTAGACTGTCTATTAGGGAATGATTTGGAGACATCAGCTTGGTGTGAGAAGGTAGCCTCTTTCTAGCCTTGTTACCCCCACTTTTGGCCTGTTTGTGAGTGTATGTCAGGGTGTTTGTCACTGTTTTCACTGTCTCACTGGGATCCTGATAGCCAGGCCTCAGTGCTCATAGTGAAAACACTATGTTTTCAGTATGTTTGTTATGTGTCACTGGGATCCTGCTGGTCAGGACCCCAGTGCTCATAAGTTTGTGGCCTATATGTATGTGTCACTGGGACCCTGTCACACAGGGCCCCAGTGCTCATAGGTGTGCATGTATATGTTCCCTGTGTGGTGCCTAACTGTCTCACTGAGGCTCTGCTAACCAGAACCTCAGTGGTTATGCTCTCTCATTACTTCCAAATTGTCACTGACAGGCTAGTGACCATTTTTACCAATTTACATTGGCTTACTGGAACACCCTTATAATTCCCTAGTATATGGTACTGAGGTACCCAGGGTATTGGGGTTCCAGGAGATCCCTATGGGCTGCAGCATTTCTTTTGCCACCCATAGGGAGCTCTGACAATTCTTACACAGGCCTGCCACTGCAGCCTGAGTGAAATAACGTCCACGTTATTTCACAGCCATTTTACACTGCACTTAAGTAACTTATAAGTCACCTATATGTCTAACCTTTACCTGGTAAAGGTTAGGTGCAAAGTTACTTAGTGTGAGGGCACCCTGGCACTAGCCAAGGTGCCCCCACATTGTTCAGAGCCAATTCACTGAACTTTGTGAGTGCGGGGACACCATTACACGCGTGCACTACATATAGGTCACTACCTATATGTAGCTTCACCATGGTAACTCCGAATATGGCCATGTAACATGTCTATGATCATGGAATTGCCCCCTCTATGCCATCCTGGCATTGTTGGTACAATTCCATGATCCCAGTGGTCTGTAGCACAGACCCTGGTACTGCCAGACTGCCCTTCCTGGGGTTTCACAGCAGCTGCTGCTGCTGCCAACCCCTCAGACAGGCAGCTGCCCTCCTGGGGTCCAGCCAGGCCTGGCCCAGGATGGCAGAACAAAGAACTTCCTCTGAGAGAGGGTGTGACACCCTCTCCCTTTGGAAAATGGTGTGAAGGCAGGGGAGGAGTAGCCTCCCCCAGCCTCTGGAAATTCTTTGTTGGGCACAGATGTGCCCAATTCTGCATAAGCCAGTCTACACCGGTTCAGGGACCCCTTAGCCCCTGCTCTGGCGCGAAACTGGACAAAGGAAAGGGGAGTGACCACTCCCCTGACCTGCACCTCCCCTGGGAGGTGTCCAGAGCTCCTCCAGTGTGCTCCAGACCTCTGCCATCTTGGAAACAGAGGTGCTGCTGGCACTGGACTGCTCTGAGTGGCCAGTGCCACCAGGTGACGTCAGAGACTCCTGCTGATAGGCTCCTTCAGGTGTTAGTAGCCTTTCCTCTCTCCTAGGTAGCCAAACCCTCTTTTCTGGCTATTTAGGGTCTCTGTCTCTGGGGAAACTTTAGATAACGAATGCATGAGCTCAGCCGAGTTCCTCTGCATCTCCCTCTTCACCTTCTGATAAGGAATCGACCGCTGACCGCGCTGGAAGCCTGCAAACCTGCAACATAGTAGCAAAGACGACTACTGCAACTCTGTAACGCTGATCCTGCCGCCTTCTCGACTGTTTTCCTGCTTGTGCATGCTGTGGGGGTAGTCTGCCTCCTCTCTGCACCAGAAGCTCCGAAGAAATCTCCCGTGGGTCGACTGAATCTTCCCCCTGCAACCGCAGGCACCAAAAAGCTGCATTACCGGTCCCTTGGGTCTCCTCTCAGCACGACGAGCGAGGTCCCTCGAATCCAACGACGCTGTCCAAGTGACCCCCACAGTCCAGTGACTCTTCAGCCCAAGTTTGGTGGAGGTAAGTCCTTGCCTCACCTCGCTGGGCTGCATTGCTGGGAACCGCGACTTTGCAGCTACTCCGGCCCCTGTGCACTTCCGGCGGAAATCCTTCGTGCACAGCCAAGCCTGGGTCCACGGCACTCTAACCTGCATTGCACGACTTTCTAAGTTGGTCTCCGGCGACGTGGGACTCCTTTGTGCAACTTCGGCGAGCACCATTTCATGCATCCTCGTAGTGCCTGTTTCTGGCACTTCTCCGGGTGCTACCTGCTTCAGTGAGGGCTCTTTGTCTTGCTCGACGTCCCCTCTCTCTGCAGGTCCAATTTGCGACCTCCCGGTCCCTCCTGGGCCCCAGCAGCGTCCAAAATCGCCAAACGCACGATTTGCGTGTAGCAAGGCTTGTTGGCGTCCTTCCGGCGGGAAAACTATGGTCATAGAGAAACTGGTCCACCCTGAACAACACCTACTTGGTCACCAGTACCAAGTAACCGATGCTCACTACAACACACTTAGCCACCCCATGGCTGTTGTTAATCTCAACTGGGGGGGGGTTACTGGTCCAAAGAAAGTTGTGGTAGCTTCAGATTTACCTGTAGACTGTCTATTAGGGAATGATTTGGAGACATCAGCTTGGTGTGAGAAGGTAGCCTCTTTCTAGCCTTGTTACCCCCACTTTTGGCCTGTTTGTGAGTGTATGTCAGGGTGTTTGTCACTGTTTTCACTGTCTCACTGGGATCCTGATAGCCAGGCCTCAGTGCTCATAGTGAAAACACTATGTTTTCAGTATGTTTGTTATGTGTCACTGGGATCCTGCTGGTCAGGACCCCAGTGCTCATAAGTTTGTGGCCTATATGTATGTGTCACTGGGACCCTGTCACACAGGGCCCCAGTGCTCATAGGTGTGCATGTATATGTTCCCTGTGTGGTGCCTAACTGTCTCACTGAGGCTCTGCTAACCAGAACCTCAGTGGTTATGCTCTCTCATTACTTCCAAATTGTCACTGACAGGCTAGTGACCATTTTTACCAATTTACATTGGCTTACTGGAACACCCTTATAATTCCCTAGTATATGGTACTGAGGTACCCAGGGTATTGGGGTTCCAGGAGATCCCTATGGGCTGCAGCATTTCTTTTGCCACCCATAGGGAGCTCTGACAATTCTTACACAGGCCTGCCACTGCAGCCTGAGTGAAATAACGTCCACGTTATTTCACAGCCATTTTACACTGCACTTAAGTAACTTATAAGTCACCTATATGTCTAACCTTTACCTGGTAAAGGTTAGGTGCAAAGTTACTTAGTGTGAGGGCACCCTGGCACTAGCCAAGGTGCCCCCACATTGTTCAGAGCCAATTCACTGAACTTTGTGAGTGCGGGGACACCATTACACGCGTGCACTACATATAGGTCACTACCTATATGTAGCTTCACCATGGTAACTCCGAATATGGCCATGTAACATGTCTATGATCATGGAATTGCCCCCTCTATGCCATCCTGGCATTGTTGGTACAATTCCATGATCCCAGTGGTCTGTAGCACAGACCCTGGTACTGCCAGACTGCCCTTCCTGGGGTTTCACTGCAGCTGCTGCTGCTGCCAACCCCTCAGACAGGCAGCTGCCCTCCTGGGGTCCAGCCAGGCCTGGCCCAGGATGGCAGAACAAAGAACTTCCTCTGAGAGAGGGTGTGACACCCTCTCCCTTTGGAAAATGGTGTGAAGGCAGGGGAGGAGTAGCCTCCCCCAGCCTCTGGAAATGCTTTGTTGGGCACAGATGTGCCCAATTCTGCATAAGCCAGTCTACACCGGTTCAGGGACCCCTTAGCCCCTGCTCTGGCGCGAAACTGGACAAAGGAAAGGGGAGTGACCACTCCCCTGACCTGCACCTCCCCTGGGAGGTGTCCAGAGCTCCTCCAGTGTGCTCCAGACCTCTGCCATCTTGGAAACAGAGGTGCTGCTGGCACACTGGACTGCTCTGAGTGGCCAGTGCCACCAGGTGACGTCAGAGACTCCTGCTGATAGGCTCCTTCAGGTGTTAGTAGCCTTTCCTCTCTCCTAGGTAGCCAAACCCTCTTTTCTGGCTATTTAGGGTCTCTGTCTCTGGGGAAACTTTAGATAACGAATGCATGAGCTCAGCCGAGTTCCTCTGCATCTCCCTCTTCACCTTCTGATAAGGAATCGACCGCTGACCGCGCTGGAAGCCTGCAAACCTGCAACATAGTAGCAAAGACGACTACTGCAACTCTGTAACGCTGATCCTGCCGCCTTCTCGACTGTTTTCCTGCTTGTGCATGCTGTGGGGGTAGTCTGCCTCCTCTCTGCACCAGAAGCTCCGAAGAAATCTCCCGTGGGTCGACTGAATCTTCCCCCTGCAACCGCAGGCACCAAAAAGCTGCATTACCGGTCCCTTGGGTCTCCTCTCAGCACGACGAGCGAGGTCCCTCGAATCCAACGATGCTGTCCAAGTGACCCCCACAGTCCAGTGACTCTTCAGCCCAAGTTTGGTGGAGGTAAGTCCTTGCCTCACCTCGCTGGGCTGCATTGCTGGGAACCGCGACTTTGCAGCTACTCCGGCCCCTGTGCACTTCCGGCGGAAATCCTTCGTGCACAGCCAAGCCTGGGTCCACGGCACTCTAACCTGCATTGCACGACTTTCTAAGTTGGTCTCCGGCGACGTGGGACTCCTTTGGGCAACTTCGGCGAGCACCATTTCATGCATCCTCGTAGTGCCTGTTTCTGGCACTTCTCCGGGTGCTACCTGCTTCAGTGAGGGCTCTTTGTCTTGCTCGACGTCCCCTCTCTCTGCAGGTCCAATTTGCGACCTCCCGGTCCCTCCTGGGCCCCAGCAGCGTCCAAAATCGCCAAACGCACGATTTGCGTGTAGCAAGGCTTGTTGGCGTCCTTCCGGCGGAAAAACACTTCTGCACGACTCTCCAAGGCGAGAGGGATCCGTCCACCAAAGGGGAAGTCTCTAGCCCTTTTCGTTCCTGCAGAAACCTCAGCTTCTTCTGTCCAGTCGAAGCTTCTTTGCACCCGCAGCTGGCATTTCCTGGGTATCTGCCCATCTCCGATTTGCTTGTGACTTTTGGACTTGGTCCCCTTGTTCCACAGGTACCCTAGATTGGAAATCCACAGTTGTTGCATTGCTGGTTTGTGTCCTTCCTGCATTATTCCTCTAACACAACTCTTTTGCCCTTAGGGGAACTTTAGTGCACTTTGCACTCACTTTTCAGGGTCTTGGGGAGGGTTATTTTTCTAACTCTCACTATTTTCTAATAGTCCCAGCGACCCTCTACAAGGTCACATAGGTTTGGGGTCCATTCGTGGTTCGCATTCCACTTTTGGAGTATATGGTTTGTGTTGCCCCTATCCCTATGTTTCCCCATTGCATCCTATTGTAACTATACATTGTTTGCACTGTTTTCTAAGACTATACTGCATATTTTTGCTATTGTGTATATATATCTTGTGTATATTTCCTATCCTCTCACTGAGGGTACACTCTAAGATACTTTGGCATATTGTCATAAAAATAAAGTACCTTTATTTTTAGTATAACTGTGTATTGTGTTTTCTTATGATATTGTGCATATGACACTGAGTGGTACTGTAGTAGCTTCACACGTCTCCTAGTTCAGCCTAAGCTGCTCTGCTAAGCTACCATTATCTATCAGCCTAAGCTGCTAGACACCCTATACACTAATAAGGGATAACTGGGCCTGGTGCAAGGTGCAAGTACCCCTTGGTACTCACTACAAGCCAGTCCAGCCTCCTACATTGGTTGTGCAGTGGTGGGATAAGTGCTTGAGACTACTTACCACTCTTGTCATTGTACTTTTCATAAGAGAAAAATATACAAAACAAGGTCAGTGTATATACACATAGCCAAAAAGTTTTGCATTTTCCTCTTTTCTAAGTGCTGAAAAGTACTTCTAAAACTTTCAAAAAGTTCTTAAAAGTTTAAAAAGTTTTTTCTGTCTTTCCAAAAAGTTCTGAAAACTTTTTTCTCTTTTTCTATCACTTTAACTCTCTAAAAAAAATGTCTGGCACAGGAAAAAATGTTGAACTGTCCAAACTTGCATATGATCACCTTAGCTGGAAAGGAGCAAGGAGTCTCTGCATAGAGAGAGGTTTGAGTGTAGGGAAGAATCCTTCCTTAGAACTGTTAATTAATATGCTTAGAGTACAGGATAAGGCCATAAGTGCCCAATCTGTAGAAAAAGTAGCTAATGGTTCTCAATCTGATCCAGGGACTCCCCCAGGAAAAGGTTCAGGAAAGAAACTTCTCAGCCTGCCCATTACTAGACAGTCTAGCATAGTTGGTACAGAGGTTGAATCACACCATACTAATGGTGTGCTCTCACATTATACTGGTAGCCAAGCTGTTAGGGTGCCCTCTGTAAGGGACAGGTCTCCTTCTGTTCATTCCCATCATACCTCTGTATCTAGAAATGTCCCTCCCACCCACCCTGATGACAGATTGTTAGAAAGGGAGCTCAATAGATTGAGAGTGGAACAAACCAGACTGAAGCTCAAGAAGCAACAGCTGGATTTGGATAGACAGTCTTTAGAATTAGAGAAGGAAAGACAGAAGTTGGGTTTAGATACCCATGGTGGCAGCAGCAGTATTCCCCATAGTCATCCTGCAAAAGAGCATGATTCCAGGAATCTGCACAAGATAGTTCCCCCTTATAAGGAGGGGGATGACATTAACAAGTGGTTTGCTGCACTTGAGAGGGCCTGTGCTGTACAGAATGTCCCTCAAAAGCAGTGGGCTGCTATCCTATGGCTATCATTTAGTGGAAAAGGTAGGGATAGGCTCCTTACTGTGAAAGAAAATGATGCCAATAATTTTACAGTTCTTAAGAATGCACTCCTGGATGGTTATGGCTTAACCACTGAACAGTACAGGATAAAGTTCAGAGAGACCAAAAAGGAGTCTTCACAAGACTGGGTTGATTTCATTGACCATTCAGTGAAGGCCTTGGAGGGGTGGTTACATGGCAGTAAAGTTACTGATTATGAAAGCCTGTATAACACAATCCTGAGAGAGCATATACTTAATAATTGTGTGTCTGATTTGTTGCACCAGTACCTGGTAGACTCTGATCTGACCTCTCCCCAAGAATTGGGAAAGAAGGCAGACAAATGGGTCAGAACAAGGGTGAACAGAAAAGTTCATACAGGGGGTGACAAAGATGGCAATAAGAAGAAAGATGGTGAAAAATCTCAAGATAAGCATGGGGATAAGGGTAAAACCAAAGATCCCACTTCAAATCTTAAACACTCTTCAGAGGGTGGGGATAAAACAAATTCTTCCTCTTCTTCCCAACCTGCACACATTAAAAAGCCCTGGTGCTTTGTGTGTAAAAACAGAGGCCATAGGCCAGGGGATAAGTCCTGTCCAGGTAAACCCCCTGAGCCTACCACCACTAATCCATCAAGCTCTAGTGCCCCTAGCAGTAGTGGTACTAGTGGTGGGACTGCTGGCAACAGTCAAGCAAAGGGTGTAGTTGGGTTCACTTATGGGTCCATAGTGGAAACTGATGTAATCAGTCCCAAGACAGTTTCTGTCACACCTAGTGGCATTGGCCTTGCCACACTGGCTGCTTGCCCCCTTACAATGGATAAGTACAGGCAGACAGTTTCAATAAATGGTGTTGAGGCCTTGGCCTACAGGGACACAGGTGCCAGTTTCACTTTGGTGACTGAAAACCTAGTGCCTCCTGAACAACACATCACTGGACAACAGTATAAGATTATTGATGTCCATAACTCCACTAAGTTTCTTCCCTTAGCTATAATTCAGTTTAGTTGGGGTGGAGTTACTGGCCCTAAGCAGGTGGTGGTATCACCTAGCTTACCTGTAGACTGTCTCTTAGGTAATGACCTAGAGGCCTCAGGTTGGGCTGATGTAGAGTTTTATGCCCATGCAGCCATGCTGGGCATCCCTGAGGAATTGTTCCCTCTCATTTCTACTGAAATGAAAAAGCAAAGGAGAGAAGGCCTGAAAACTCAGGATCCCTCTCCATCAACAGGTAAAAAGGGTATCACAGTATCCCCTAACCACCCTACCATTCAGGATACCATTCCTGTGGTGGGAGAAACCTCTCCTGGGGTGGCACCTGTTCCAAGGGAATCATCAGCTGGCATAGCCGGACTCCCTGAGGTAGAAGTACCTCTCTGTGGGATAACTAACATTGGTGACAAAAAGAGCACCATTTTAGTTAACATGGAACATCCCTCCAACCCTCCCAGAGAAACTTTAGTGCAGAAACCCTGTACTGCCTCACAACACTTAGGACAGCATCCCTGCCCTAGTGTGGAGCTCATAGGACAGCATCCCTGCCCTGCTCAAACTCAAGAGAAACAGCATCCCTGTTCTCTCTTCCAGCCAAATGGACAAAGTTTTTGCCCAGCTATGGCTTTTCTGAGACAGCATCCCTGTCTGGCATTTCCATCACTACAAATAGGTTCAGTGGACAATTCCCACTGCTCTAAACTAAAACTTACTGATAGAAACTCTGAAAATACATCTTCACATTGTTGCTTAGCTAAAAAACTTCAAACAGGGTGGTTTACATCCCCACAGGGAAGTAACCATATAGTGGATGATAAAGGGAGTAACCAGTCTATTGCAGAGCTACTCTCTACTTATCACCACTTAGACAATAAAGTCTCAACTGGCCAAGGTTAGCCTTATTGTCCTTCGTTTGGGGGGGGGGGTTGTGTGAGAAGGTAGCCTCTTTCTAGCCTTGTTACCCCCACTTTTGGCCTGTTTGTGAGTGTATGTCAGGGTGTTTGTCACTGTTTTCACTGTCTCACTGGGATCCTGATAGCCAGGCCTCAGTGCTCATAGTAAAAACACTATGGCCCTCATTCTGACCTTGGCGGTCTTTTCGCAAGACCGCTGAGTTACCGCCGCGGTGAAGACCGCCGACCGCGGCGGTGTGCCGCTGTGCGCATTCTGACCGCTGGGAGCGTTCCGCCGGAAAACCGCCAGCAGCCACACTGGCGGTCGGCGGGAAAGTGGAGACTGGTCAACCTCCACCGCCACGCCAGCAGAACACCGCCCACAGAATTACGACCCACATTTCCGTGTGGCGGTCTTCTGTTGGCGGTCTTCTGTTGGCGGTCACGTCCCTATGGCTCCCGTCGCCTCCCGGAGGACCAACGCACAAGGTACGTTGATCGTCCGTGAGGGGAGGGGGTGGGGGGGTGTTGTGTGATGTGGGCGTGCATGGGGGTGTGCGTGGGAGTGTGTAGAGGGGGTGTGTGAGTGCGTGTATGCGGGCGGGGGGTGCTGCTGTGTCTATGGGTAATGTGTGCTGTTCGGCAGGTGCGCATGTCGGCATGTATGTGTGCGGGTATGTGTCCCCGTTGTGTATGTGTGTGTAGGGGGTGTGTATATGTGCATGTTGGGGGTGTGTGCATGTCGGGGTGCGTGTATGTGCATGTCGGGGTGGGGATGGGGAGGGGGTTCGTACCACCTCTGGGGGGTGGCAGGGGGGTGGAGGGTGTGGGGGGAGGACTCGGGTGGGTAGTGGGGGGTGGGGGAGACCCCTATCAGTGCCAGGGAAGGAATTCCCTGGCCCCGATAGTGCTTACCGCCATGGTTCGCACGGCGGTTCCCGCCCGCAAGAAACCGCGGCGGTAGGCAGGGTCATAATACCCTTGGCGGTCTTGGGTCGACCGCCGGGCCGGAGTGCGCAAACTCCAGCCCCGCGGTCATGACCGCCGCGGCGGTCGGAGTGGAGAAGTAGCGGTCGGTCGCGGCGGGGACCGCCGCGGTCAGAATGCCATTTTTAATACCGCCGGTCTGTTCGCGGTCCGACCGCCGTCTCTCCGCCGACCGCCAGGGTCAGAATGAGGGCCTATGTTTTCAGTATGTTTGTTATGTGTCACTGGGATCCTGCTGGTCAGGACCCCAGTGCTCATAAGTTTGTGGCCTATATGTATGTGTCACTGGGACCCTGTCACACAGGGCCCCAGTGCTCATAGGTGTGCATGTATATGTTCCCTGTGTGGTGCCTAACTGTCTCACTGAGGCTCTGCTAACCAGAACCTCAGTGGTTATGCTCTCTCATTACTTCCAAATTGTCACTGACAGGCTAGTGACCATTTTTACCAATTTACATTGGCTTACTGGAACACCCTTATAATTCCCTAGTATATGGTACTGAGGTACCCAGGGTATTGGGGTTCCAGGAGATCCCTATGGGCTGCAGCATTTCTTTTGCCACCCATAGGGAGCTCTGACAATTCTTACACAGGCCTGCCACTGCAGCCTGAGTGAAATAACGTCCACGTTATTTCACAGCCATTTTACACTGCACTTAAGTAACTTATAAGTCACCTATATGTCTAACCTTTACCTGGTAAAGGTTAGGTGCAAAGTTACTTAGTGTGAGGGCACCCTGGCACTAGCCAAGGTGCCCCCACATTGTTCAGAGCCAATTCACTGAACTTTGTGAGTGCGGGGACACCATTACACGCGTGCACTACATATAGGTCACTACCTATATGTAGCTTCACCATGGTAACTCCGAATATGGCCATGTAACATGTCTATGATCATGGAATTGCCCCCTCTATGCCATCCTGGCATTGTTGGTACAATTCCATGATCCCAGTGGTCTGTAGCACAGACCCTGGTACTGCCAGACTGCCCTTCCTGGGGTTTCACTGCAGCTGCTGCTGCTGCCAACCCCTCAGACAGGCAGCTGCCCTCCTGGGGTCCAGCCAGGCCTGGCCCAGGATGGCAGAACAAAGAACTTCCTCTGAGAGAGGGTGTGACACCCTCTCCCTTTGGAAAATGGTGTGAAGGCAGGGGAGGAGTAGCCTCCCCCAGCCTCTGGAAATGCTTTGTTGGGCACAGATGTGCCCAATTCTGCATAAGCCAGTCTACACCGGTTCAGGGACCCCTTAGCCCCTGCTCTGGCGCGAAACTGGACAAAGGAAAGGGGAGTGACCACTCCCCTGACCTGCACCTCCCCTGGGAGGTGTCCAGAGCTCCTCCAGTGTGCTCCAGACCTCTGCCATCTTGGAAACAGAGGTGCTGCTGGCACACTGGACTGCTCTGAGTGGCCAGTGCCACCAGGTGACGTCAGAGACTCCTGCTGATAGGCTCCTTCAGGTGTTAGTAGCCTTTCCTCTCTCCTAGGTAGCCAAACCCTCTTTTCTGGCTATTTAGGGTCTCTGTCTCTGGCGAAACTTTAGATAACGAATGCATGAGCTCAGCCGAGTTCCTCTGCATCTCCCTCTTCACCTTCTGATAAGGAATCAACCGCTGACCGCGCTGGAAGCCTGCAAACCTGCAACATAGTAGCAAAGACGACTACTGCAACTCTGTAACGCTGATCCTGCCGCCTTCTCGACTGTTTTCCTGCTTGTGCATGCTGTGGGGGTAGTCTGCCTCCTCTCTGCACCAGAAGCTCCGAAGAAATCTCCTGTGGGTCGACGGAATCTTCCCCCTGCAACCGCAGGCACCAAAAAGCTGCATTACCGGTCCCTTGGGTCTCCTCTCAGCATGACGAGCGAGGTCCCTCAAATCCAGCGACGCTGTCCAAGTGACCCCCACAGTCCAGTGACTCTTCAGCCCAAGTTTGGTGGAGGTAAGTCCTTGCCTCACCTCGCTGGGCTGCATTGCTGGGAACCGTGACTTTGCAGCTACTCCGGCCCCTGTGCACTTCCGGCGGAAATCCTTCGTGCACAGCCAAGCCTGGGTCCACGGCACTCTAACCTGCATTGCACAACTTTCTAAGTTGGTCTCCGGCGACGTGGGACTCCTTTGTGCAACTTCGGCGAGCACCGTTTCATGCATCCTCGTAGTGCCTGTTTCTGGCACTTCTCCGGGTGCTACCTGCTTCAGTGAGGGCTCTTTGTCTTGCTCGATGTCCCCTCTCTCTGCAGGTCCAATGTGCGACCTCCTGGTCCCTCCTGGGCCCCAGCAGCGTCCAAAAATGCCAAACGCACGATTTGCGTGTAGCAAGGCTTGTTGGCGTCCTTCCGGCGGGAAAACACTTCTGCACGACTCTCCAAGGTGAGAGGGATCCGTCCACCAAAGGGGAAGTCTCTAGCCCTTTTCGTTCCTGCAGAAACCTCAGCTTCTTCTGTCCAGTCGAAGCTTCTTTGCACCCGCAGCTGGCATTTCCTGGGCATCTGCCCATCTCCGACTTGCTTGTGACTTTTGGACTTGGTCCCCTTGTTCCACAGGTACCCTAGATTGGAAATCCACAGTTGTTGCATTGCTGGTTTGTGTCCTTCCTGCATTATTCCTCTAACACGACTCTTTTGTCCTTAGGGGAACTTTAGTGCACTTTGCACTCACTTTTCAGGGTCTTGGGGAGGGTTATTTTTCTAACTCTCACTATTTTCTAATAGTCCCAGCGACCCTCTACAAGGTCACATAGGTTTGGGGTCCATTCGTGGTTCGCATTCCACTTTTGGAGTATATGGTTTGTGTTGCCCCTATCCCTATGTTTCCCCATTGCATCCTATTGTAACTATACATTGTTTGCACTGTTTTCTAAGACTATACTGCATATTTTTGCTATTGTGTATATATATCTTGTGTATATTTCCTATCCTCTCACTGAGGGTACACTCTAAGATACTTTGGCATATTGTCATAAAAATAAAGTACCTTTATTTTTAGTATAACTGTGTATTGTGTTTTCTTATGATATTGTGCATATGACACTGAGTGGTACTGTAGTAGCTTCACACGTCTCCTAGTTCAGCCTAAGCTGCTCTGCTAAGCTACCATTATCTATCAGCCTAAGCTGCTAGACACCCTATACACTAATAAGGGATAACTGGGCCTGGTGCAAGGTGCAAGTACCCCTTGGTACTCACTACAAGCCAGTCCAGCCTCCTACACTTGGTCAGATGTGGAGTTGGTGGCCCATGCAGCAATGCTGGGCATCCCAGGGCATATTTTTGCTTTGACAAGGGCTCAGGCCAAAAAGCAAAAAGGACAGGGAAGCTTGGATCCTGGAACAATGGACCAAGTGCTCCCTAAAGCTAGGGCTAGTAGAAGCAAACCACTTCCTACTATCCCTCCCTCTACAGTGGATTCAACTTCTGAGGAAGAAGAATTCCCTCCCTGTGCAGAACCTACACCAGAGGAGCTTGAAGCAGACACTGCTGAGCTTTTGGGTGAAGGGGGGCCTGCCAGGGAGGAGGTGAGTGTGGCACAGCAAACCTGTCCCACATTAGAGTGTCTAAGACAGCAAGCTGTCAAACAGGCTAATGGGGATGTCAGTGACTCTCACAGAGTTTACTGGGAGGACAACCTCTTGTACACTGAGCATAGGGATCCTAAACCTGGAGCTGCCAGGAGATTAGTGATTCCTCAGGAGTACAGAAAGTTCCTCCTAACTCTAGCCCACGACATTCCCCTAGCTGGACATCTGGGGCAAATGAAAACTTGGGACAGGCTTGTTCCCCTGTTTCATTGGCCTAGGATGTCTGAGGACACAAAGGAATTTTGTAAGTCCTGTGAAACCTGTCAAGCCAGTGGCAAGACAGGTGGCACTCCAAAGGCACCCCTTATTCCAGTGCCTGTGGTTGGGGTTCCCTTTGAAAGGGTAGGGGTTGACATAATTGGCCCCCTTGACCCTCCTACTGCTTCAGGCAATAGATTCATCTTGGTGGTAGTGGACCATGCCACAAGATACCCTGAAGCTATTCCTTTAAGGACCACTACAGCACCTGCAGTGGCAAAGGCCCTCCTGGGAATATTTTCCAGGGTGGGCTTCCCAAAGGAAGTGGTATCAGACAGGGGAAGCAATTTCATGTCTGCATACTTAAAGGCCATGTGGAAGGAGTGTGGTGTAACTTACAAGTTCACTACACCCTATCACCCACAAACAAATGGACTGGTGGAGAGATTTAATAAAACTCTCAAAGGCATGATTATGGGTCTCCCTGAAAAACTCCGCAGGAGATGGGATATCCTTCTACCATGCCTCCTTTTTGCCTACAGGGAGGTACCCCAGAAAGGAGTGGGCTTCAGCCCCTTTGTACTTCTTTTTGGACACCCTGTTAGGGGTCCACTCACACTTGTAAAGGAGGGTTGGGAACAACCTTTAAAAGCTCCTAAGCAGGATATTGTGGATTATGTACTTGGCCTCAGATCAAGGATGGCTGAGTACATGAAAAAGGCCAGCAAAAACCTTCAGGCCAGCCAAGAGCTCCAGAAGCAATGGCATGATCAGAAGGCTGTTTTGGTTCAGTACCAACCAGGGCAGAATGTGTGGGTCTTGGAGCCTGTGGCCCCAAGAGCACTCCAAGATAAATGGAGTGGACCCCACACAATTGTTGAGAAAAAGGGAGAAGTCACCTATTTAGTTGACTTAGGCACTGCAAGGATTCCCCTTAGGGTACTCCATGTAAACCGCCTGAAACCCTACTATGACAGGGCTGATCTCACCCTGCTCATGGCAACAGATGAGGGACAGGAAGAAGACAGTGATCCTCTACCTGATCTCTTCTCTTCCACAGAACAAGATGCTCTGGTGGAAGGTGTAGTTTTGGCTGATTGTCTTACTGCTGAGCAGAAAGACAATTGCAGAAATCTCCTAGATCAATTCTCTGAACTCTTCTCTACTGTGCCAGCTACCACTTCTTGGTGTGAGCACACTATAGATACTGGAGACAGCTTGCCTGTCAAAAGTAAGATCTATAGGCAGCCTGACCATGTCAGGGACTGCATAAAGCAAGA
The DNA here is from genome assembly GCF_031143425.1 of Pleurodeles waltl. NCBI lineage: Eukaryota > Metazoa > Chordata > Amphibia > Caudata > Salamandridae > Pleurodeles > Pleurodeles waltl. Next base: position 1,211,572,833 of record NC_090440.1, read on the forward strand.
GGTCCAGAAAATGTTAGAACTAGGAGTGGTTGAGCACTCTGACAGTCCATGGGCTTCTCCTGTGGTACTTGTACCAAAACCCCATTCCAAAGATGGAAAGAAGGAAATGCGGTTTTGTGTAGACTATAGAGGTCTCAACTTGGTAACCAAAACTGATGCTCACCCTATACCCAGGGCAGATGAGCTCATAGATACACTGGCATCTGCCAAGTATCTAAGCACTTTTGATTTGACTGCAGGGTATTGGCAGGTCAAATTGTCAGAAGATGCTAAACCTAAGACTGCATTTTCAACCATTGGAGGACATTACCAGTTTACTGTATTGCCTTTTGGTTTGAAAAATGCACCTGCCACTTTTCAGAGGTTGGTGAACACAGTCCTGCAAGGGCTGGAAGCTTTCAGTGCAGCATATTTGGACGATATAGCTGTCTTTAGCTCCAGCTGGGATGATCACCTGGTCCACCTATGGAAAGTTTTGGAGGCCCTGCAAAAGGCAGGCCTCACTATCAAGGCTTCAAAGTGCCAGATAGGGCAGGGTAAGGTGGTTTATCTGGGACACCTTGTTGGTGGGGAACAGATTGCACCACTACAGGGGAAAATCCAAACAATTATTGATTGGATTCCCCCTACCACTCAGACTCAGGTGAGAGCCTTCCTAGGCCTCACTGGGTATTACAGGAGGTTCATTAAGAACTATGGCTCCATTGCAGCCCCTCTTAATGACCTCACATCCAAGAAAATGCCTAAAAAGGCATTATGGACAGCAAACTGTCAGAAAGCTTTTGAGGAGCTGAAGCAGGCCATGTGCTCTGCACCTGTCCTGAAAAGCCCTTGTTACTCTAAAAAATTCTATGTCCAAACTGATGCATCTGAATTAGGAGTAGGGGCAGTCCTATCACAACTTAATTCTGAGGGCCAGGATCAATCGGTTGCTTTTATTAGTAGGAGGTTGACCCCTAGAGAAAAGCGTTGGTCTGCCATTGAGAGGGAGGCCTTTGCTGTGGTCTGGGCTCTGAAGAAGTTGAGGCCATACCTGTTTGGCACTCACTTCATTGTTCAGACAGACCACAAACCTCTACTTTGGCTAAAACAAATGAAAGGTGAAAATCCTAAATTGTTGAGGTGGTCCATATCCCTACAGGGAATGGACTATACAGTGGAACATAGACCTGGGAGTAGCCACTCCAATGCAGATGGACTCTCCAGATATTTCCACTTAGACAATGAAGACTCATCAGGTCATGGCTAGTCTTATTGTCCTTCGTTTGGGGGGGGGTTGTGTAGGAAAGTACCATCTTGCCTGGCATGTTACCCCCATTTTTCACTGTATATATGTTGTTTTAGTTGTATGTGTCACTGGGACCCTGGTAACCCAGGGCCCCAGTGCTCATAAGTGTGCCTGAATGTGTTACCTGTGTAGTGACTAACTGTCTCACTGAGGCTCTGCTAATCAGAACCTCAGTGGTTATGCTCTCTCATTTCTTTCCAAATTGTCACTAACAGGCTAGTGACCATTTTACCAATTTACATTGGCTTACTGGAACACCCTTATAATTCCCTAGTATATGATACTGAGGTACCCAGGGTATTGGGGTTCCAGGAGATCCCTATGGGCTGCAGCATTTCTTTTGCCACCCATAGGGAGCTCTGACAATTCTTACACAGGCCTGCCACTGCAGCCTGAGTGAAATAACGTCCACGTTATTTCACAGCCATTTTACACTGCACTTAAGTAACTTATAAGTCACCTATATGTCTAACCTTTACCTGGTAAAGGTTAGGTGCAAAGTTACTTAGTGTGAGGGCACCCTGGCACTAGCCAAGGTGCCCCCACATTGTTCAGAGCCAATTCCCTGAACTTTGTGAGTGCGGGGACACCATTACACGCGTGCACTACATATAGGTCACTACCTATATGTAGCTTCACAATGGTAACTCCGAATATGGCCAAGTAACATGTCTATGATCATGGAATTGCCCTCTCTCTGCCATCCTGGCATAGTTGGCACAATCCCATGATCCCAGTGGTCTGTAGCACAGACCCTGGTACTGCCAAACTGCCCTTCCTGGGGTTTCACTGCAGCTGCTGCTGCTGACAACCCCTCAGACAGGCATCTGCCCTCCTGGGGTCCAGCCAGGCCTGGCCCAGGATGACAGAACAAAGAACTTCCTCTGAGAGAGGGTGTGACACCCTCTCCCTTTGGAAAATGGTGTGAAGGCAGGGGAGGAGTAGCCTCCCCCAGCCTCTGGAAATGCTTTGTTGGGCACAGATGTGCCCAATTCTGCATAAGCCAGTCTACACCGGTTCAGGGGACCCCTTAGCCCTGCTCTGGCGCGAAACTGGACAAAGGAAAGGGGAGTGACCACTCCCCTGACCTGCACCTCCCCTGGGAGGTGTACAGAGCTCCTCCAGTGTGCTCCAGACCTCTGCCATCTTGGAAACAGAGGTGCTGCTGGCACACTGGACTGCTCTGAGTGGCCAGTGCCACCAGGTGACGTCAGAGACTCCTTGTGATAGGCTCCTTCAGGTGTTGCTAGCCTATCCTCTCTCCTAGGTAGCCAAACCCTCTTTTCTGGTTATTTAGGGTCTCTGTCTCTGGGGAAACTTTAGATAACGAATGCAAGAGCTCAGCCGAGTTCCTCTGCATCTCTCTCTTCACCTTCTACCAAGGAATCGACTGCTGACCGCGCTGAACGCCTGCAAAACTGCAACATAGTAGCAAAGACGACTACTGCAACTCTGTAACGCTGATCCTGCCGCCTTCTCAACTGTTTTCCTGGTGGTGCATGCTGTGGGGGTAGTCTGCCTCCTCTCTGCACTAGAAGCTCCGAAGAAATCTCCCGTGGGTCGACGGAATCTTCCCCCTGCAACCGCAGGCACCAAAAAGCTGCATTACCGGTCCCTTGGGTCTCCTCTCAGCACGACGAGCGAGGTCCCTCGAATCCAGCAGCTCTGTCCAAGTAGCCCCCACAGTCCAGTGACTCTTCAGTCCAAGTTTGGTGGAGGTAAGTCCTTGCCTCACCTCGCTAGACTGCATTGCTGGGAACCGCGACTTTTGCAGCTACTCCGGCCCCTGTGCTCTTCCGGCAGAAATCCTTTGTGCACAGCCAAGCCTGGGTCCACGGCACTCTAACCTGCATTGCACGACTTCCTAAGTTGGTCTCCGGCAACGTGGGACTCCTTTGTGCGACTTCGGGTGAGCACCGTTTCACACATCCTCGTAGTGCCTGTTTCTGGCACTTCTGTGGGTGCTACCTGCTTCTGAGAGGGCTCTGTGTCTTGCTCGATGTCCCCTCTCTCTGCAGGTCCAATTTGCGACCTCCCGGTCCCTCCTGGGCCCCAGCAGCGTCCAAAATCGCCAAACGCACGATTTGCGTGTAGCAAGGCTTGTTGGCGTCCTTCCGGCGGGAAAACACTTCTGCACGACTCTCCAAGGCGAGTGGGATCCGTCCACCAAAGGGGAAGTCTCTAGCCCTTTTCGTTCCTGCAGAAACCTCAGCTTCTTCTGTCCAGTCGAAGCTTCTTTGCACCCGCAGCTGGCATTTCCTGGGTATCTGCCCATCTCCGACTTGCTTGTGACTTTTGGACTTGGTCCCCTTGTTCCACAGGTACCCTAGATTGGAAATCCACAGTTGTTGCATTGCTGGTTTGTGTCCTTCCTGCATTATTCCTCTAACACAACTCTTTTGCCCTTAGGGGAACTTTAGTGCACTTTGCACTCACTTTTCAGGGTCTTGGGGAGGGTTATTTTTCTAACTCTCACTATTTTCTAATAGTCCCAGCGACCCTCTACAAGGTCACATAGGTTTGGGGTCCATTCGTGGTTCGCATTCCACTTTTGGAGTATATGGTTTGTGTTGCCCCTATCCCTATGTTTCCCCATTGCATCCTATTGTAACTATACATTGTTTGCACTGTTTTCTAAGACTATACTGCATATTTTTGCTATTGTGTATATATATCTTGTGTATATTTCCTATCCTCTCACTGAGGGTACACTCTAAGATACTTTGGCATATTGTCATAAAAATAAAGTACCTTTATTTTTAGTATAACTGTGTATTGTGTTTTCTTATGATATTGTGCATATGACACTGAGTGGTACTGTAGTAGCTTCACACGTCTCCTAGTTCAGCCTAAGCTGCTCTGCTAAGCTACCATTATCTATCAGCCTAAGCTGCTAGACACCCTATACACTAATAAGGGATAACTGGGCCTGGTGCAAGGTGCAAGTACCCCTTGGTACTCACTACAAGCCAGTCCAGCCTCCTACATTGGTTGTGCAGTGGTGGGATAAGTGCTTGAGACTACTTACCACTCTTGTCATTGTACTTTTCATAAGAGAAAAATATACAAAACAAGGTCAGTGTATATACACATAGCCAAAAAGTTTTGCATTTTCCTCTTTTCTAAGTGCTGAAAAGTACTTCTAAAACTTTCAAAAAGTTCTTAAAAGTTTAAAAAGTTTTTTCTGTCTTTCCAAAAAGTTCTGAAAACTTTTTTCTCTTTTTCTATCACTTTAACTCTCTAAAAAAAATGTCTGGCACAGGAAAAAATGTTGAACTGTCCAAACTTGCATATGATCACCTTAGCTGGAAAGGAGCAAGGAGTCTCTGCATAGAGAGAGGTTTGAGTGTAGGGAAGAATCCTTCCTTAGAACTGTTAATTAATATGCTTAGAGTACAGGATAAGGCCATAAGTGCCCAATCTGTAGAAAAAGTAGCTAATGGTTCTCAATCTGATCCAGGGACTCCCCCAGGAAAAGGTTCAGGAAAGAAACTTCTCAGCCTGCCCATTACTAGACAGTCTAGCATAGTTGGTACAGAGGTTGAATCACACCATACTAATGGTGTGCTCTCACATTATACTGGTAGCCAAGCTGTTAGGGTGCCCTCTGTAAGGGACAGGTCTCCTTCTGTTCATTCCCATCATACCTCTGTATCTAGAAATGTCCCTCCCACCCACCCTGATGACAGATTGTTAGAAAGGGAGCTCAATAGATTGAGAGTGGAACAAACCAGACTGAAGCTCAAGAAGCAACAGCTGGATTTGGATAGACAGTCTTTAGAATTAGAGAAGGAAAGACAGAAGTTGGGTTTAGATACCCATGGTGGCAGCAGCAGTATTCCCCATAGTCATCCTGCAAAAGAGCATGATTCCAGGAATCTGCACAAGATAGTTCCCCCTTATAAGGAGGGGGATGACATTAACAAGTGGTTTGCTGCACTTGAGAGGGCCTGTGCTGTACAGGATGTCCCTCAAAAGCAGTGGGCTGCTATCCTATGGCTATCATTTAGTGGAAAAGGTAGGGATAGGCTCCTTACTGTGAAAGAAAATGATGCCAATAATTTTACAGTTCTTAAGAATGCACTCCTGGATGGTTATGGCTTAACCACTGAACAGTACAGGATAAAGTTCAGAGAGACCAAAAAGGAGTCTTCACAAGACTGGGTTGATTTCATTGACCATTCAGTGAAGGCCTTGGAGGGGTGGTTACATGGCAGTAAAGTTACTGATTATGAAAGCCTGTATAACACAATCCTGAGAGAGCATATACTTAATAATTGTGTGTCTGATTTGTTGCACCAGTACCTGGTAGACTCTGATCTGACCTCTCCCCAAGAATTGGGAAAGAAGGCAGACAAATGGGTCAGAACAAGGGTGAACAGAAAAGTTCATACAGGGGGTGACAAAGATGGCAATAAGAAGAAAGATGGTGAAAAATCTCAAGATAAGCATGGGGATAAGGGTAAAACCAAAGATCCCACTTCAAATCTTAAACACTCTTCAGAGGGTGGGGATAAAACAAATTCTTCCTCTTCTTCCCAACCTGCACACATTAAAAAGCCCTGGTGCTTTGTGTGTAAAAACAGAGGCCATAGGCCAGGGGATAAGTCCTGTCCAGGTAAACCCCCTGAGCCTACCACCACTAATACATCAAGCTCTAGTGCCCCTAGCAGTAGTGGTACTAGTGGTGGGACTGCTGGCAACAGTCAAGCAAAGGGTGTAGTTGGGTTCACTTATGGGTCCATAGTGGAAACTGATGTAATCAGTCCCAAGACAGTTTCTGTCACACCTAGTGGCATTGGCCTTGCCACACTGGCTGCTTGCCCCCTTACAATGGATAAGTACAGGCAGACAGTTTCAATAAATGGTGTTGAGGCCTTGGCCTACAGGGACACAGGTGCCAGTTTCACTTTGGTGACTGAAAACCTAGTGCCTCCTGAACAACACATCACTGGACAACAGTATAAGATTATTGATGTCCATAACTCCACTAAGTTTCTTCCCTTAGCTATAATTCAGTTTAGTTGGGGTGGAGTTACTGGCCCTAAGCAGGTGGTGGTATCACCTAGCTTACCTGTAGACTGTCTCTTAGGTAATGACCTAGAGGCCTCAGGTTGGGCTGATGTAGAGTTTTATGCCCATGCAGCCATGCTGGGCATCCCTGAGGAATTGTTCCCTCTCATTTCTACTGAAATGAAAAAGCAAAGGAGAGAAGGCCTGAAAACTCAGGATCCCTCTCCATCAACAGGTAAAAAGGGTATCACAGTATCCCCTAACCACCCTACCATTCAGGATACCATTCCTGTGGTGGGAGAAACCTCTCCTGGGGTGGCACCTGTTCCAAGGGAATCATCAGCTGGCATAGCTGGACTCCCTGAGGTAGAAGTACCTCTCTGTGGGATAACTAACATTGGTGACAAAAAGAGCACCATTTTAGTTAACATGGAGCATCCCTCCAACCCTCCCAGAGAAACTTTAGTGCAGAAACCCTGTACTGCCTCACAACACTTAGGACAGCATCCCTGCCCTAGTGTGGAGCTCATAGGACAGCATCCCTGCCCTGCTCAAACTCAAGAGAAACAGCATCCCTGTTCTCTCTTCCAGCCAAATGGACAAAGTTTTTGCCCAGCTATGGCTTTTCTGAGACAGCATCCCTGTCTGGCATTTCCATCACTACAAATAGGTTCAGTGGACAATTCCCACTGCTCTAAACTAAAACTTACTGATAGAAACTCTGAAAATACATCTTCACATTGTTGCTTAGCTAAAAAACTTCAAACAGGGTGGTTTACATCCCCACAGGGAAGTAACCATATAGTGGATGATAAAGGGAGTAACCAGTCTATTGCAGAGCTACTCTCTACTTATCACCACTTAGACAATAAAGTCTCAACTGGCCAAGGTTAGCCTTATTGTCCTTCGTTTGGGGGGGGGGTTGTGTGAGAAGGTAGCCTCTTTCTAGCCTTGTTACCCCCACTTTTGGCCTGTTTGTGAGTGTATGTCAGGGTGTTTGTCACTGTTTTCACTGTCTCACTGGGATCCTGATAGCCAGGCCTCAGTGCTCATAGTGAAAACACTATGTTTTCAGTATGTTTGTTATGTGTCACTGGGATCCTGCTGGTCAGGACCCCAGTGCTCATAAGTTTGTGGCCTATATGTATGTGTCACTGGGACCCTGTCACACAGGGCCCCAGTGCTCATAGGTGTGCATGTATATGTTCCCTGTGTGGTGCCTAACTGTCTCACTGAGGCTCTGCTAACCAGAACCTCAGTGGTTATGCTCTCTCATTACTTCCAAATTGTCACTGACAGGCTAGTGACCATTTTTACCAATTTACATTGGCTTACTGGAACACCCTTATAATTCCCTAGTATATGGTACTGAGGTACCCAGGGTATTGGGGTTCCAGGAGATCCCTATGGGCTGCAGCATTTCTTTTGCCACCCATAGGGAGCTCTGACAATTCTTACACAGGCCTGCCACTGCAGCCTGAGTGAAATAATGTCCACGTTATTTCACAGCCATTTTACACTGCACTTAAGTAACTTATAAGTCACCTATATGTCTAACCTTTACCTGGTAAAGGTTAGGTGCAAAGTTACTTAGTGTGAGGGCACCCTGGCACTAGCCAAGGTGCCCCCACATTGTTCAGAGCCAATTCACTGAACTTTGTGAGTGCGGGGACACCATTACACGCGTGCACTACATATAGGTCACTACCTATATGTAGCTTCACCATGGTAACTCCGAATATGGCCATGTAACATGTCTATGATCATGGAATTGCCCCCTCTATGCCATCCTGGCATTGTTGGTACAATTCCATGATCCCAGTGGTCTGTAGCACAGACCCTGGTACTGCCAGACTGCCCTTCCTGGGGTTTCACTGCAGCTGCTGCTGCTGCCAACCCCTCAGACAGGCAGCTGCCCTCCTGGGGTCCAGCCAGGCCTGGCCCAGGATGGCAGAACAAAGAACTTCCTCTGAGAGAGGGTGTGACACCCTCTCCCTTTGGAAAATGGTGTGAAGGCAGGGGAGGAGTAGCCTCCCCCAGCCTCTGGAAATGCTTTGTTGGGCACAGATGTGCCCAATTCTGCATAAGCCAGTCTACACCGGTTCAGGGACCCCTTAGCCCCTGCTCTGGCGCGAAACTGGACAAAGGAAAGGGGAGTGACCACTCCCCTGACCTGCACCTCCCCTGGGAGGTGTCCAGAGCTCCTCCAGTGTGCTCCAGACCTCTGCCATCTTGGAAACAGAGGTGCTGCTGGCACACTGGACTGCTCTGAGTGGCCAGTGCCACCAGGTGACGTCAGAGACTCCTGCTGATAGGCTCCTTCAGGTGTTAGTAGCCTTTCCTCTCTCCTAGGTAGCCAAACCCTCTTTTCTGGCTATTTAGGGTCTCTGTCTCTGGGGAAACTTTAGATAACGAATGCATGAGCTCAGCCGAGTTCCTCTGCATCTCCCTCTTCACCTTCTGATAAGGAATCAACCGCTGACCGCGCTGGAAGCCTGCAAACCTGCAACATAGTAGCAAAGACGACTACTGCAACTCTGTAACGCTGATCCTGCCGCCTTCTCGACTGTTTTCCTGCTTGTGCATGCTGTGGGGGTAGTCTGCCTCCTCTCTGCACCAGAAGCTCCGAAGAAATCTCCTGTGGGTCGACGGAATCTTCCCCCTGCAACCGCAGGCACCAAAAAGCTGCATTACCGGTCCCTTGGGTCTCCTCTCAGCATGACGAGCGAGGTCCCTCAAATCCAGCGACGCTGTCCAAGTGACCCCCACAGTCCAGTGACTCTTCAGCCCACGTTTGGTGGAGGTAAGTCCTTGCCTCACCTCGCTGGGCTGCATTGCTGGGAACCTTGACTTTGCAGCTACTCCGGCCCCTGTGCACTTCCGGCGGAAATCCTTCGTGCACAGCCAAGCCTGGGTCCACGGCACTCTAACCTGCATTGCACAACTTTCTAAGTTGGTCTCCGGCGACGTGGGACTCCTTTGTGCAACTTCGGCGAGCACCGTTTCATGCATCCTCGTAGTGCCTGTTTCTGGCACTTCTCCGGGTGCTACCTGCTTCAGTGAGGGCTCTTTGTCTTGCTCGATGTCCCCTCTCTCTGCAGGTCCAATGTGCGACCTCCTGGTCCCTCCTGGGCCCCAGCAGCGTCCAAAAATGCCAAACGCACGATTTGCGTGTAGCAAGGCTTGTTGGCGTCCTTCCGGCGGGAAAACACTTCTGCACGACTCTCCAAGGTGAGAGGGATCCGTCCACCAAAGGGGAAGTCTCTAGCCCTTTTCGTTCCTGCAGAAACCTCAGCTTCTTCTGTCCAGTCGAAGCTTCTTTGCACCCGCAGCTGGCATTTCCTGGGCATCTGCCCATCTCCGACTTGCTTGTGACTTTTGGACTTGGTCCCCTTGTTCCACAGGTACCCTAGATTGGAAATCCACAGTTGTTGCATTGCTGGTTTGTGTCCTTCCTGCATTATTCCTCTAACACGACTCTTTTGTCCTTAGGGGAACTTTAGTGCACTTTGCACTCACTTTTCAGGGTCTTGGGGAGGGTTATTTTTCTAACTCTCACTATTTTCTAATAGTCCCAGCGACCCTCTACAAGGTCACATAGGTTTGGGGTCCATTCGTGGTTCGCATTCCACTTTTGGAGTATATGGTTTGTGTTGCCCCTATCCCTATGTTTCCCCATTGCATCCTATTGTAACTATACATTGTTTGCACTGTTTTCTAAGACTATACTGCATATTTTTGCTATTGTGTATATATATCTTGTGTATATTTCCTATCCTCTCACTGAGGGTACACTCTAAGATACTTTGGCATATTGTCATAAAAATAAAGTACCTTTATTTTTAGTATAACTGTGTATTGTGTTTTCTTATGATATTGTGCATATGACACTGAGTGGTACTGTAGTAGCTTCACACGTCTCCTAGTTCAGCCTAAGCTGCTCTGCTAAGCTACCATTATCTATCAGCCTAAGCTGCTAGACACCCTATACACTAATAAGGGATAACTGGGCCTGGTGCAAGGTGCAAGTACCCCTTGGTACTCACTACAAGCCAGTCCAGCCTCCTACACTTGGTCAGATGTGGAGTTGGTGGCCCATGCAGCAATGCTGGGCATCCCAGGGCATATTTTTGCTTTGACAAGGGCTCAGGCCAAAAAGCAAAAAGGACAGGGAAGCTTGGATCCTGGAACAATGGACCAAGTGCTCCCTAAAGCTAGGGCTAGTAGAAGCAAACCACTTCCTACTATCCCTCCCTCTACAGTGGATTCAACTTCTGAGGAAGAAGAATTCCCTCCCTGTGCAGAACCTACACCAGAGGAGCTTGAAGCAGACACTGCTGAGCTTTTGGGTGAAGGGGGGCCTGCCAGGGAGGAGGTGAGTGTGGCACAGCAAACCTGTCCCACATTAGAGTGTCTAAGACAGCAAGCTGTCAAACAGGCTAATGGGGATGTCAGTGACTCTCACAGAGTTTACTGGGAGGACAACCTCTTGTACACTGAGCATAGGGATCCTAAACCTGGAGCTGCCAGGAGATTAGTGATTCCTCAGGAGTACAGAAAGTTCCTCCTAACTCTAGCCCACGACATTCCCCTAGCTGGACATCTGGGGCAAATGAAAACTTGGGACAGGCTTGTTCCCCTGTTTCATTGGCCTAGGATGTCTGAGGACACAAAGGAATTTTGTAAATCCTGTGAAACCTGTCAAGCCAGTGGCAAGACAGGTGGCACTCCAAAGGCACCCCTTATTCCAGTGCCTGTGGTTGGGGTTCCCTTTGAAAGGGTAGGGGTTGACATAATTGGCCCCCTTGACCCTCCTACTGCTTCAGGCAATAGATTCATCTTGGTGGTAGTGGACCATGCCACAAGATACCCTGAAGCTATTCCTTTAAGGACCACTACAGCACCTGCAGTGGCAAAGGCCCTCCTGGGAATATTTTCCAGGGTGGGCTTCCCAAAGGAAGTGGTATCAGACAGGGGAAGCAATTTCATGTCTGCATACTTAAAGGCCATGTGGAAGGAGTGTGGTGTAACTTACAAGTTCACTACACCCTATCACCCACAAACAAATGGACTGGTGGAGAGATTTAATAAAACTCTCAAAGGCATGATTATGGGTCTCCCTGAAAAACTCCGCAGGAGATGGGATATCCTTCTACCATGCCTCCTTTTTGCCTACAGGGAGGTACCCCAGAAAGGAGTGGGCTTCAGCCCCTTTGTACTTCTTTTTGGACACCCTGTTAGGGGTCCACTCACACTTGTAAAGGAGGGTTGGGAACAACCTTTAAAAGCTCCTAAGCAGGATATTGTGGATTATGTACTTGGCCTCAGATCAAGGATGGCTGAGTACATGAAAAAGGCCAGCAAAAACCTTCAGGCCAGCCAAGAGCTCCAGAAGCAATGGCATGATCAGAAGGCTGTTTTGGTTCAGTACCAACCAGGGCAGAATGTGTGGGTCTTGGAGCCTGTGGCCCCAAGAGCACTCCAAGATAAATGGAGTGGACCCCACACAATTGTTGAGAAAAAGGGAGAAGTCACCTATTTAGTTGACTTAGGCACTGCAAGGATTCCCCTTAGGGTACTCCATGTAAACCGCCTGAAACCCTACTATGACAGGGCTGATCTCACCCTGCTCATGGCAACAGATGAGGGACAGGAAGAAGACAGTGATCCTCTACCTGATCTCTTCTCTTCCACAGAACAAGATGCTCTGGTGGAAGGTGTAGTTTTGGCTGATTGTCTTACTGCTGAGCAGAAAGACAATTGCAGAAATCTCCTAGATCAATTCTCTGAACTCTTCTCTACTGTGCCAGCTACCACTTCTTGGTGTGAGCACACTATAGATACTGGAGACAGCTTGCCTGTCAAAAGTAAGATCTATAGGCAGCCTGACCATGTCAGGGACTGCATAAAGCAAGAGGTCCAGAAAATGTTAGAACTAGGAGTGGTTGAGCACTCTGACAGTCCATGGGCTTCTCCTGTGGTACTTGTACCAAAACCCCATTCCAAAGATGGAAAGAAGGAAATGCGGTTTTGTGTAGACTATAGAGGTCTCAACTTGGTAACCAAAACTGATGCTCACCCTATACCCAGGGCAGATGAGCCCATAGATACACTGGCATCTGCCAAGTATCTAAGCACTTTTGATTTGACTGCAGGGTATTGGCAGGTCAAATTGTCAGAAGATGCTAAACCTAAGACTGCATTTTCAACCATTGGAGGACATTACCAGTTTACTGTATTGCCTTTTGGTTTGAAAAATGCACCTGCCACTTTTCAGAGGTTGGTGAACACAGTCCTGCAAGGGCTGGAAGCTTTCAGTGCAGCATATTTGGACGATATAGCTGTCTTTAGCTCCAGCTGGGATGATCACCTGGTCCACCTATGGAAAGTTTTGGAGGCCCTGCAAAAGGCAGGCCTCACTATCAAGGCTTCAAAGTGCCAGATAGGGCAGGGTAAGGTGGTTTATCTGGGACACCTTGTTGGTGGGGAACAGATTGCACCACTACAGGGGAAAATCCAAACAATTATTGATTGGATTCCCCCTACCACTCAGACTCAGGTGAGAGCCTTCCTAGGCCTCACTGGGTATTACAGGAGGTTCATTAAGAACTATGGCTCCATTGCAGCCCCTCTTAATGACCTCACATCCAAGAAAATGCCTAAAAAGGCATTATGGACAGCAAACTGTCAGAAAGCTTTTGAGGAGCTGAAGCAGGCCATGTGCTCTGCACCTGTCCTGAAAAGCCCTTGTTACTCTAAAAAATTCTATGTCCAAACTGATGCATCTGAATTAGGAGTAGGGGCAGTCCTATCACAACTTAATTCTGAGGGCCAGGATCAATCGGTTGCTTTTATTAGTAGGAGGTTGACCCCTAGAGAAAAGTGTTGGTCTGCCATTGAGAGGGAGGCCTTTGCTGTGGTCTGGGCTCTGAAGAAGTTGAGGCCATACCTGTTTGGCACTCACTTCATTGTTCAGACAGACCACAAACCTCTACTTTGGCTAAAACAAATGAAAGGTGAAAATCCTAAATTGTTGAGGTGGTCCATATCCCTACAGGGAATGGACTATACAGTGGAACATAGACCTGGGAGTAGCCACTCCAATGCAGATGGACTCTCCAGATATTTCCACTTAGACAATGAAGACTCATCAGGTCATGGCTAGTCTTATTGTCCTTCGTTTGGGGGGGGGTTGTGTAGGAAAGTACCATCTTGCCTGGCATGTTACCCCCATTTTTCACTGTATATATGTTGTTTTAGTTGTATGTGTCACTGGGACCCTGGTAACCCAGGGCCCCAGTGCTCATAAGTGTGCCTGAATGTGTTACCTGTGTAGTGACTAACTGTCTCACTGAGGCTCTGCTAATCAGAACCTCAGTGGTTATGCTCTCTCATTTCTTTCCAAATTGTCACTAACAGGCTAGTGACCATTTTACCAATTTACATTGGCTTACTGGAACACCCTTATAATTCCCTAGTATATGATACTGAGGTACCCAGGGTATTGGGGTTCCAGGAGATCCCTATGGGCTGCAGCATTTCTTTTGCCACCCATAGGGAGCTCTGACAATTCTTACACAGGCCTGCCACTGCAGCCTGAGTGAAATAACGTCCACGTTATTTCACAGCCATTTTACACTGCACTTAAGTAACTTATAAGTCACCTATATGTCTAACCTTTACCTGGTAAAGGTTAGGTGCAAAGTTACTTAGTGTGAGGGCACCCTGGCACTAGCCAAGGTGCCCCCACATTGTTCAGAGCCAATTCCCTGAACTTTGTGAGTGCGGGGACACCATTACACGCGTGCACTACATATAGGTCACTACCTATATGTAGCTTCACAATGGTAACTCCGAATATGGCCATGTAACATGTCTATGATCATGGAATTGCCCCCTCTCTGCCATCCTGGCATAGTTGGCACAATCCCATGATCCCAGTGGTCTGTAGCACAGACCCTGGTACTGCCAAACTGCCCTTCCTGGGGTTTCACTGCAGCTGCTGCTGCTGACAACCCCTCAGACAGGCATCTGCCCTCCTGGGGTCCAGCCAGGCCTGGCCCAGGATGACAGAACAAAGAACTTCCTCTGAGAGAGGGTGTGACACCCTCTCCCTTTGGAAAATGGTGTGAAGGCAGGGGAGGAGTAGCCTCCCCCAGCCTCTGGAAATGCTTTGTTGGGCACAGATGTGCCCAATTCTGCATAAGCCAGTCTACACCGGTTCAGGGGACCCCTTAGCCCTGCTCTGGCGCGAAACTGGACAAAGGAAAGGGGAGTGACCACTCCCCTGACCTGCACCTCCCCTGGGAGGTGTACAGAGCTCCTCCAGTGTGCTCCAGACCTCTGCCATCTTGGAAACAGAGGTGCTGCTGGCACACTGGACTGCTCTGAGTGGCCAGTGCCACCAGGTGACGTCAGAGACTCCTTGTGATAGGCTCCTTCAGGTGTTGCTAGCCTATCCTCTCTCCTAGGTAGCCAAACCCTCTTTTCTGGCTATTTAGGGTCTCTGTCTCTGGGGAAACTTTAGATAACGAATGCAAGAGCTCAGCCGAGTTCCTCTGCATCTCTCTCTTCACCTTCTACCAAGGAATCGACTGCTGACCGCGCTGAACGCCTGCAAAACTGCAACATAGTAGCAAAGACGACTACTGCAACTCTGTAACGCTGATCCTGCCGCCTTCTCAACTGTTTTCCTGGTGGTGCATGCTGTGGGGGTAGTCTGCCTCCTCTCTGCACTAGAAGCTCCGAAGAAATCTCCCATGGGTCGACGGAATCTTCCCCCTGCAACCGCAGGCACCAAAAAGCTGCATTACCGGTCCCTTGGGTCTCCTCTCAGCACGACGAGCGAGGTCCCTCGAATCCAGCAACTCTGTCCAAGTAGCCCCCACAGTCCAGTGACTCTTCAGTCCAAGTTTGGTGGAGGTAAGTCCTTGCCTCACCTCGCTAGACTGCATTGCTGGGAACCGCGACTTTTGCAGCTACTCCGGCCCCTGTGCTCTTCCGGCAGAAATCCTTTGTGCACAGCCAAGCCTGGGTCCACGGCACTCTAACCTGCATTGCACGACTTCCTAAGTTGGTCTCCGGCGACGTGGGACTCCTTTGTGCGACTTCGGGTGAGCACCGTTTCACACATCCTCGTAGTGCCTGTTTCTGGCACTTCTGTGGGTGCTACCTGCTGCTGAGAGGGCTCTGTGTCTTGCTCGATGTCCCCTCTCTCTCCTGGTCCAATTTGCGACCTCCTGGTTCCTCCTGGGCCACAGCAGCGTCCAAAAACGCTAACTGCACAATTTGCAGCTAGCAAGGCTTGTTGGCGTTCTTTCGGCGGGAAAACACTTCTGCACGACTCTCCACGGCAAGTGGGATCCGTCCACCAAAGGGGAAGTCTCTAGCCCTTTTCGTTCCTGCAGAAACCTCAGCTTCTTCTGTCCAGTAGAAGCTTCTTTGCATCCACAGCTGGCATTTCCTGGGCATATGCCCATCTCCGACTTGCTTGTGACTTTTGGACTTGGTCCCCTTGTTCCACAGGTACCCTAGATTGGAAATCCACAGTTGTTGCATTGTTGGTTTGTGTCTTTCCTGCATTATTCCTCTAACACGACTTCTTTGTCCTTAGGGGAACTTTAGTGCACTTTGCACTCACTTTTCAGGGTCTTGGGGAGGGTTATTTTTCTAACTCTCACTATTTTCTAAAAGTCCCAGCGACCCTCTACAAGGTCACATAGGTTTGGGGTCCATTCGTGGTTCGCATTCCACTTTTGGAGTATATGGTTTGTGTTGCCCCTATCCCTATGTTTCCCCATTGCATCCTATTGTAACTATACATTGTTTGCACTGTTTTCTAAGACTATACTGCATATTTTTGCTATTGTGTATATATATCTTGTGTATATTTCCTATCCTCTCACTGAGGGTGCACCCTAAGATACTTTGGCATATTGTCATAAAAATAAAGTACCTTTATTTTTAGTATAACTGTGTATTGTGTTTTCTTATGATATTGTGCATATTATAAGGCCCTGATTATGACCCTGATTATGACCTTGGCCCTGATTATGACCCTAAGGCCCTGATTATGACCTTGGCGGACGGCGGAGGCCGTCCGCCAAGGTACCGCCGCCAAATGACCGCACCGCGGTCAGAAGACTGCGGCGGCCATTCAGACATTTCCTCTGGGCCGGCGGGCGCTCTCCAAAAGAGCGCCCACCGGCCCAGAGGAAATGCCCCTGCAACGAGGACGCCGGCTCAGAATTGAGCCGGCGTAGTTGCAGGGGTGCGACGGGTGCAGTTGCACCCGTCGCGTATTTCAGTGTATGCAAAGCAGACACTGAAATACTTTGCGGGGCCCTCTTACGGGGGCCCCTGCAGTGCCCATGCCATTGGCATGGGCACTGCAGGGGCCCCCAGGGGCCCCGCAGCACCCCCTACCGCCATCCTGTTCATGGCGGGTTTCCCGCCATGAACAGGATGGCGGTAGGGGGTGTCAGAATCCCCATGGAGCAGCGGAAAGTCGGCGGGAGACCGCCGACTTTCCGCTTCTGACCGCGGCTGAACCGCCGCGGTCAGAATGCTCGTGAGAGCACCGCCTGCCTGTTGGCGGTGCTCCCGTGGTCGGTGGCCCTGGCGGCCACCGGCCGCCAGGGTCAGAATGACCCCCTAAGTGGTACTGTAGTAACTTCACACGTCTCCTAGTTCAGCCTAAGCTGCTCTGCTAAGCTACCATTATCTATCAGCCTAAGCTGCTAGACACCCTATACACTAATAAGGGATAACTGGGCCTGGTGCAAGGTGCAAGTACCCCTTGGTACTCACTACAAGCCAGTCCAGCCTCCTACAAGGTGCCATTGATTTGACCACCTTGGTTGCTTGTCCCCTTAATATGGAAACGTACAAGCAACTTCCCCTAATCAATGGTGTTGAGGTTCAGGCCTACAGGGACACAGGTGCCAGTGTTACCATGGTGATAGGAAAACTGATACACCCTGAACAAACACCTACTTGGTCACCATTACCAAGTGACAGACGCTCATAACAACACTCTTAGCCACCCCATGGCTGTTGTGAATCTCAACTGGGAGGGGTTACTGGTCCAAAGAAAGTTGTGGTTGCCTCAGATTTACCTGTAGACTGTCTACTAGGGAATGATTTAGAGACATCAGCTTGGGCAGAAGTGGAGTTGGAGGCTCATGCAGCAATTCTGGTCATTCCTGGGCATATTTTTGTTTTAACCAGGGCTCAGGCCAAAAAGCAAAAAGGACAGGGTGACTTGGATCCTGGAACAATGGACCAAGTGCTCCCTAAAGCTAGGGGTAGCAAGGGTAAATCCCTACCCACTATCCCTCCCTCTACAGATGATTCTCCTTCTGAGGAAGAAGAATTTCCTCCCTGTGCAGAACCTTCACCAGATGAGCTGGCAGCAGACACTGCTGAGCTTTTGGGTAGAGGGGGGCCTGCCAGGGAAGAGCTGAGTGTGGCACAGCAATCCTGTCCCACATTAGGGGGTCTCAGACAGCAAGCCATCAAACAGAAACATGTCAGTGACTCACACAGAGTTTACTGGTAGGACAACCTCTTGTACCCAGAGGCAAGGGACCCAAAACCTGGAGCAGCCAGGAGATTGGTCATTCCTCTGCAGTACAGAGAGTTCCTCCTAACTCTAGCACATGACATTCCCTTGGCTGGGCATTTGGGCCAGATCAAAACATGGGAAAGGCTTGTTCCCCTGTTTCACTGGCCTAGGATGTCAGAGGACACAAAAGATTTTTGTAAGTCTTGAGTGACCTGCCAAGCCAGTGGCAAGACTGGTGGCACTCCAAAGGCTCCCCTTATTCCACTACCTGTTGTTGGGGTTCCCTTTGAAAGGGTAGGGGTTGACATAGTTGGCCCCCTTGACCCTCCTACTGCTTCAGGCAATAGGTTTATCTTGCTGGTAGTGGACCATGCCACAAGATATCCTGAAGCTATTCCTCTAAGGACCACTACAGCACCTGCAGTGGCAAAAGCCCTCCTGGGAATCTTTTCCATGGTGGGTTTTCCAAAAGAGGTTGTATCAGACAGGGGTAGCAACTTTATGTCTGCATACTTGAAGGCCATGTGGAAGGAATGCGGTGTAACATACAAATTCACCACACCTTATCATCCACAAACAAATGGACTGGTAGAGAGGTTTCATAAAACTCTCAAAGGAATGATAATGGGATGTCCTGTTACCTTGCCTCCTTTTTGCTTACAGGGAGGTACCCCAGAAAGGAGTGGGCTTCAGCCCCTTTGAACTCCTCTTTGGGCACCCTGTAAGAGGTCCCCTACCACTTGTAAAGGAGGGTTGGGAACAACGTTTAAAAGTTCCTAAGCAAGATAGAGTGGACTATGTACTTGGCCTAAGATCCAGAATGGCGGAGTACATGAAAAAGGCTGTAAAAACCTTCAGGCCATCCAAGAGGTCCAAACGCAATGGCATGACCAGAAGGCTGTTCTAATTCAGTACCAACCAGGACAGAAGGTGTGGGTATTGGAGCCTGTGGCCCCAGGAGCACTCCAAGACAAATGGAATGGACGCCATCTCATTGTTGAAAAGAAGGGCGAGGTCACCTACTTGGTTGACCTAGGCACTGCCAGGAGTCCCCTTAGGGTGCTCCATGTCAACCGCCTTAAACCCTACTATGACATGGCTGATCCCACCCTGCTCATGGTAACAGATGAAGGACAGGAAGAAGAGAGTGACCCTCTCCCTGATCTATTCTCTTCCACTGAAGATGATGCTCTAGTGGAAGGTGTAGTTTTGGCAGACTGTCTTACTGCTGAGCAGAAAGACAACTGCATAAATCTCCTTGGATAATTTTCTGAACTCATTTCAACTGTGCCAGGCAGCACATCTTGGTGTGAACACACAATTGATACCGGAGACAGCTTGCCTGTCAAAAGTAAAATCTATAGGCAGCCTGACCATGTCAGGGACTGCATAAAGCAAGAAGTTCAGAAAATGCTTGATCTAGGAGTGGTTGAACATTCTGAAAGCCCATGGGCGTCTCCTGTGGTGCTTGTACCAAAGCCTCATTCAAAACATGGGAGAAGGGAAATTAGGTTTTGTGTAGATTACAGAGGTCTCAACCAGGTAACAAAAACTGATGCTCACCCTATACCCAGGGCAGATGAGCCCATAGATACACTGGCATCTGCCAAGTATCTAAGCACCTTTGATTTGACTGCAGGGTATTAGGTGATAATGGGCCAGATGTAGGAAGGAAGCAATTTGCGAGTTGCAAATTGCTATGCAGTACGGTGTCTCAGACACCGACTGCAACTCGCTATGGGGTCGCAATGACCCACCTCATGAATATTCACGAGGTGGGTCGCAAATTGCGGCCCCATAGCGAGTATAGGCACTCGCTAACATGGAGGCCTGCTGCAGTCAGCAGGCCTCCATGTTAGCGACCTGCTTTTAAATAAAGCATTTTTTTTTTTTTAAATGTAGCCCGTTTTCCCTAAGGGAAAACGAGCTGCATTTCAAAAAAATCCGAAACCTTTTGTTTCGGTTTTTTCAGGGCAGGGAGTGGTCCCTTGGACCACTCCCTGCCCTGAAAAAATATTTTGGGGTCCAGTCTCAAACTGGAAGGGGTCCCATGGGGACCCCTTCCAATTTGCGAGTAGGTTACCATCCACTTGAAGTGGATGGTAACTGCGACTCCATTTGCGACCGCGTATGCGGTCGCAAATGGAGTTGCATACCACTGCGACTCGCAAATAGGAAGGGAACACCCCTTCCTATTTGCGATTCGGAAATGCATTTTGCGAGTCGGTAACGACTCGCAAAATGCATTTCTGCATAGGAAACACGCATTTGCGAGTCGCAAACGGCAGATTTTGCCGTTTGCGACTCGCAAAGTGTTTCCTACATCTGGCCCAAAATTATTAGAGGATGCTAAAGCAAAAACTGCATTTTCGACTATTGGAGGGCACTACCAATTCACAGTAATGGCCTTTGGTTTAAAAAATGCACCTGCCACTTTTCAAACGTTGGTGAATACAGTCCTGCAAGGGTTGGAGGCTTTTAGTGCAGCATATCTGGACGATATCGCTGTCTTTAGCTCCACCTGGGATGATCACCTGGTCCACCTGTGGAAAGTTTTGGAGGCCCTGCAAAAGGCAGGCCTCACTATCAAGGCTTCAAAGTGCCAGATAGGGCAGGGAAAAGTGGTTTATCTGGGACACCTGGTAGGTGGAGAACAGATTGCACCACTTCAGGGGAAAATCCAGACAATCATGGATTGGGTTCCCCCTGCAACTCAGACCCAGGTGAGAGCCTTCCTAGGCCTCACTGGGTATTACAGGAGATTCATTAAAAACTATGGGCCTCATTATGACCCTGGCGGTAGAGAACCGCCAGGGCCAACGGGGGCGGGAGCACCGCCGACAGGCCAGCGGTGCTCCCTTGGGCATTCTGACCACGGCGCTTTGGCCGCGGTCAGAACGGGAAAACCGGCGGTCTCCCGCCGGTTTTCCACTGCCCCTAAGAATCCTCCAAGGCGGCGCAGCTCGCTGCGCCGCCGAGGGGATTCTGACAATCCTTACCGCCATCCTGTTCCTGGCGGCTCGCCCGCCAGGAACAGGATGGCGGTAAGGATTGTCGTGGGGCCCCTGGGGACCCCTGCAGTGCCCATGCCAATGGCATGGGCACTGCAGGGGCCCCCGTAAGAGGGCCCCGCTAGTATTTCACTGTCTGCGTAGCAGACAGTGAAATACGCGACGGGTGCAGTAGCACCCGTCGCACCTTCCCACTCCGCCGGCTCAATTACGAGCCGGCATCCTCGTGGGAAGGGAGTTTTTCCCTGGGCTGGCGGGCGGTCTTTTGGAGACCGCCCGCCAGCCCAGGGAAAAACTCATAATACCCTCCGCGGTCTTCTGACCGCGGAGCGGTATTATGGAGGGCGGCATCCTGGCGGGCGGCCTCCGCCGCCCGCCAGGGTCATAATGAGGCCCTATGGCTCCATTGCAGCCCCACTTAATGATCTCACTAGCAAGAAGATGACTAAAAAGGTATTGTGGACAGCTAGCTGTCAGAAAGCTTTTGAGGAGCTCAAACAGGCCATGTGCACTGCACCTGTCCTAAAAAGCCCATCTTACTCCAATAAATTAATTGTTCAAACTGATGCATCTGAATTAGGGGTAGGGACAGTCTTATCACAACTCAATTCTGAGGGCCAGGATCAACCTGTTGCTTTTATCAGCAGGAGGTTGACCCAGAGAGAAAAGTGTTGGTCTGGCATAGAGAGGAAGGCCTTTGCTGTGGTCTGGGCACTGAAGAAGTTGAGGCCATACCTGTTTGGCACTCACTTCATTGTTCAGACAGACCACAAACCTCTACTTTGGCTAAAACAAATGAAAGGTGAAAATCCTAAATTGTTGAGGTGGTTCATATCTCTACAGGGAATGGACTATACAGTGGAACATAGACCTGGGAGTACCCACTCCAATGCAGATGGACTCTCCAGATATTTCCACTTAGACAATGAAGACTCATCAGGTCATGGCTAGTCTTATTGTCCTTCGTTTGGGGGGGGGGGGTTGTATAGGAAAGTACCATCTTGCCTGGCATGTTACCCCCATATTTCACTGCCCCAGTGCTCATAAGTATGTGCCCAGTATGTGTTACCTATGTGATGACTAACTGTCTCACTGAGGCTCTGCTAACCAGAACCTCAGTGGTTCTGCTCTCTCTGCTTTCCAAATTGTCACTAACTGGCTAGTGACCAATTTTACCAATTCACATTGGCATACTGGAACACCCTTATAATCCCCTAGTATACGGTACTCAGGTACCCAGGGTATTGGGGTTCCAGGAGATCCCTATGGGCTGAATCATTTCTTTTGCCACCCATAGGGAGATCTGACTATTCTTACACAGGCCTGCCAGTGCAGCCTGAGTGAAATAACGTCAACGTTATTTCACAGCCATTTACCACTGCACTTAAGTAACTTATAAGTCACCTATATGTCTAACCTTCACCTGGTGAAGGTTGGGTGCAAAGTTACTTAGTGTGTCGGCACCCTGGCACTAGCCCGGGTGCCCCCACATTGTTCAGGGCAAATTCCCCGGACTTTGTGAGAGCAGGGACACCATTACAGGTGTGCACTATACATAGGTCACTACCTATGTATAGCGTCACAATGGTAACTCCGAACATGGCCATGTAACATGTCTAAGATCATGGAATTGTCACCCCAATGCCATTCTGGCATTGGGGAGACAATTCCATGATCCCCCGGGTCTCTAGCACAGAACCCGGGTACTGGCAAACTGCCTTTCCGGGTTCTCCACTGCAGCTGCTGCTGCTGACAACCCCTCAGACAGGTTTTTGCCATCCTGGGGTCAAGGCAGCCCTGGCCCAGGAAGGGAGAACAAAGGATTTCCTCTGAGAGAGGGTGTGACGGCTGGGGAGGAGTAGCCTCCCCCAGCCTCTGGAAATGCTTTGATGGGCACAGATGCTGCCCATCTCTGCATAAGCCAGTCTACACCGGTTTAGGGATCCCCCAGCCCTGCTCTGGCACGAAACTGGACAAAGAAAAGGGGAGTGACCACTCCCCTGACCTGCACCTCCCTGGGGAGGTGCCCAGAGCTCCTCCAGTGTGCTCTAGACCTCTGTCATCTTGGAAACAGAGGTGTTGCTGGCACACTGGACTGCTCTGAGTGGCCAGTGCCATCAGGTGACGTCAGAGACTCCTTCTGATAGGCTTTTACCTTTCTTACTAGCCTATCCTCCTTCCTAGGTAGCCAAACCTCTTTTTCTGGCTATTTCGGGTATCTGCTTTGGGGAATTCTTCAGATAACGAATGCAAGAGCTCACCAGAGTTCCTCTACATCTCCCTAATCACCTTCTGCCAAAGGATCGCCCGCTGACTGCTCAGGACGCCTGCAAAACCACAAAAAAGTAGCGAGACGACTACTAGCAACCTTGTATCGCTTCATCCTGCCGGCTTTCTCGACTGTTTCCAGGTGGTGCATGCTCTGGGGGTAGCCTGCCTCCTCTCTGCACCAGGAGCTCTGAAGAAATCTCCAGTGGGTCGACGGAATCTTCCCCCTGCAAACGCAGGCACCAAAAGACTGCATCACTGGTCCTCTGGGTCCCCTCTCAGCACGACGAGCGTGGTCCCTGGAACTCAGCAACTCTGTCCAAGTGACTCCCACAGTCCAGTGACTCTTCAGTCCAAGTTTGGTGGAGGTAAGTCCTTGCCTCCCCACGCTAGACTGCATTGCTGGGTACCGCGTGATTTGCAGCTGCTCCGGCTCCTGTGCACTCTTCCAGGATTTCCTTCATGCACGGCCAAGCCTGGGTCCCCGACCTTCCTTCCTGCAGTGCACAACCTTCTGAGTTGTCCTCCGGCGTCGTGGGACTCCATTTTGTGACTTTGCGTGGACTCCAGTTCACTCTCCTTCCAAGTGCCTGTTCAGGTACTTCTACGGGTGCTGCCTGCTTTTGTGAGGGCTCCCTGACTTGCTGGGCACCCCCTCTGTCTGCTCATCCAAGTGGCGACATCCTGGTTCCTCCTGAGCCACAGCAGCATCCAAAAACCCTAACCGCGACCCTTGCAGCTAGCAAGGCTTGTTTGCGGTCTTTCTGCATGGGAATACCTCTGCAAGCTTTAGGGCGACGTGTGACATCCATCTTCCAAAGGGGAAGTTCCTAGTCCTCCTCGTTCTTACAGAACTCCAAGCTTCTTCCAACAGGTGGCAGCTTCCTTGCACCCTTAGCTGGCATTTCCTGGGCTCCTGCCCACTCTCGACACTGTCACGACTATTGGACTTGGTCCCCTTGTCTGACAGGTACTGAGGTCTGGAAATCCACTGTTGGTGGTGTTTGTTCTTCCTGCAGAATCCCCCTATCACGACTTCTGTGCTCTCTGGGGGTAGTAGGTGCACTTTATACCTACCTTTCAGGGTCTTGGGGTGGGCTATTTTTCTAACCCTCACTGTTTTCCTACAGTCCCAGCGACCCTCTAAAAGCTCACATAGGTTTGGGGTCCATTCGTGGTTCGCATTCCACTTTTGGAGTATATGGTTTGTGTTGCCCCTATACCTATGTGCTCCTATTGCAATCTACTGTAACTTTACACTGCTTGCAATACTTTTCTTGCTATTACCTGCATAATTGTGTACATATATCTTGTGTATATAACTTATCCTCATTCGGAGGGTACTCACTGATATACTTTTGGCATATTGTCATAAAAATAAAGTACCTTTGTTTTTAGTACTTCTGTGTATTGTGTTTTCTTATGATATTGTGCATATGACACCAATGGTATACTACAAGCTTTACATGTCTACTAGTTCAGCCTAAGCTGCTTTGCCATAGCTACCTTCTATCAGCCTAAGCTGCTAGAAACACCTCTTCTACACCAATAAGGGATAACTGGACCTGGCACAAGGTGTAAGTACCTCTGGTACCCACTACAAGCCAGGCCAGCCTCCTACATTGGTTGTGCAGCGGTGGGATACGTACTTGTAACTACTTACCACTTTGTCATTGTGTACTTTTCATAAGAGAATAATATACAAAACAAGTTCAGTGTATGTACACCTAACCAAAAAGTTTTGCTTTTCTTCTCTCAAACTTTTTACAAAGTTCTGAAAAGTTTCTCTAAACTTCTAAAGGTTTCTAAAAGCTGCTGCTGCTGCCAAC
This sequence comes from Pleurodeles waltl, assembly GCF_031143425.1. Taxonomy (NCBI): domain Eukaryota; kingdom Metazoa; phylum Chordata; class Amphibia; order Caudata; family Salamandridae; genus Pleurodeles; species Pleurodeles waltl. The sequence continues at coordinate 1,211,597,808 of NC_090440.1, forward strand.
CCCTCAGACAGGTTTCTGCCCTCCTGGGGTCCAGGCAGCCCTGGCCCAGGGAGGCAGAACAAAGGATTTCCTCTGAGAGAGGGTGAAATAGGTGTGAATGGCTGGAGAGGAGTAGCCTCCCCCAGCCTCTGGAAATGCTTTGATGGTCACAGATGGTGCCCATCTCTGCATAAGCCAGTCTACACCGGTTCAGGGATCCCCCAGCCCTGCTCTGGCGTGAAACTGGACAAAGGAAAGGGGAGTGACCACTCCCCTGACCAGTACCTCCTAGGGGAGGTGCCCAGAGCTCCTCCAGTGTGTCCCAGACCTCTGCCATCTTGGATTCAGAGGTGTTGGGGGCACACTGGACTGCTCTGAGTGGCCAGTGCCAGCAGGTGACGTCAGAGACCCCCTCTGATAGGTTCTTACCTTTCTTGGTAGCCAATCCTCCTTCCTTGGTAGCCAAACCTCCTTTTCTGGCTATTTAGGGTCCCTGCTTTGGGGAATTCACCAGATAACGAATGCAAGAGCTCACCAGAGTTCCTCTGCATCTCCCTCTTCGACTTCTACCAAGGATCGACCGCTGACTGCTCCAGGACGCATGCAAAACAGCAACAAAGTAGCAAGACGACTACCAGCAACATTGTAGCGCCTCATCCTGCCGGCTTTCTCAACTGTTTCCTCGTGGTGCATGCTCTGGGGGTCGCCTGCCTTCACCCTGCACCAGAAGCCAAGAAGAAATCTCCCGTGAGTGGACAGAATCTTTCCCCTGCTAATGCAGGCACCAAAACACTGCATCACCTGTCCTCTGTGTACCCTCTCATCCTGACGAGCGTGGTCCCTGGAACACAGGAACTCTATCCAAGTGACTCCCACAGTCCAGTGATCCTTCAGTCCAAGTTTGGTGGAGGTAAGTCCTTGCCTCCCCATGCTAGACTGCAAACCTGTGTACTGTGTGATTTGCAGCTGCTCCGGCTTCTGTGCACCCTTCCAGGATTTCCTTCGTGCACAGCCTAGCCTCGGTCCCCAGCACTCCGTCCTGCAGTGCTCAACCCTCTGAGTTGGCCTCCGACGTCGTGGGACCCTCCTTTGTAACTCTGTGTGGACTCCGGTTCACAAATCTTCCAAGTGCCTGTTCGGGTACTTCTGCGGGTGCTGCCTGCTTCTGTGAGGGCTCTCTGAGTTGCTGAGTGCCCCCTCTGTCTCCTACTCTAAGGGGCGACATCCTGGTCCTTCCTGGTCCTAAGCAGCACCCAAAAACCTCTACCGAGACCATTGCAGCTAGCAAGGCTTGTTTGCGGTATTTCTGCATGGCAATACTTCTGCAATCTTCATCACGACTTGGGACATCTTTCTTCCAAAGGAGAAGTTCCTAGTCCTCTTCGTTCTTGCAGAAATCCAAGCTTCTTCCATCAGGAGGCAGCTTCCTTGCACCTTTATCCGGGGTTTCCTGGGCTCCTGCCCTCCCGGACACTGTCACGACTATTGGACTTGGTCCCCTTGCTTTGCAGGTCCTCATGTCCAGGAATCCGTTTTCAGTGTACTGCTAGTGTTTGTTGTTCTTGCAGAACCCCCCTAGCACGACTATTCTGCTCTTTTGGGGTAGTAGGTATACTTTACTCCTACTTTTCAGGGTCTTGGGGTGGGGTATCTTGGACACCCTGAATGTTTTCTTACAGTCCCAGCGACCCTCTACAAGCTCCCATAGGTCTAGGGTCCATTTGTGATTCGCATTCCACTTTTGGAGTATATGGTTTGTGTTGCCCCTAGACCTATGTCTGCCTATTGCAACCTATTGTAATTCTACACTGTTTGCATTACTTTTCTGACTCTTACTTACCTGTTTTTGGTTTGTGTACATACAACTTGTGAATATTACTTACCTTGTTACTGAGGGTACTCACTGAGATACTTGTGGCATATTGTCATAAAAATAAAATACCTTTATTTTTAGTAACGCTGTGTATTGTGTTTTCTTATGATATTGTGCATATGATATAAGTGGTATAGTAGGAGCTTTGCATGTGTCCTAGTTCAGCCTAAGCTGCTTTGCCATAGCTACCTTCTATCAGCCTAAGCTGCTAGAACCACCTCTATTCTACTAATAAGGGATAACTGGACCTGGGACAAGGTGTAAGTGCCTTTGGTACCCACTACAAGCCAGGCCAGCCTCCTACAACCTTTCAACCAGACCATTTGTTTGTGGATGATAAGGCGTAGTGAACTTGTATGTTACACCACACTTCTTCCACATTGCCTTGAGGTATGCAGACATGAAGCTACTACCTCTGCCTGACACCACTTCCTTAGGGAAGACCATTCTGGAAAAGATTCCCAGGAGGGTCTTTGCCACGGAAAGAGCTGTAGTGGTCCTTAAGGGGATGGCTTCAGGATACCTAGTGGCATGGTCCACTACCACAATGATAAACCTATTGCCTGAAGCTGTTGGAGGGTCAAGGGGGCCAACTATGTCAACCCCTACCCTTTCAAAGAGCACCCCAACCAAAGGAAGTGGAATTAAGGGAGCCTTTGGGGTACCACCAGTCTTGCCACTGGCTTGGCAGGTCACACGAGAGCGGCAAAACTCTTTCGTGTCCTCTGACATATGAGGCCTGTGAAACAGGGGAACAAGCCTGTCCCAAGTTTTACTTTGGCCCAAATGCCCAGCCAAGGGAATGTCATGTGCCAAGGTAAGAGAAAACTCTCTGTATTGCAAAGGAATGACCAATCTCCTGGCAGCTCCAGGTTTAGGGTCCCTTGACTCAGTATACAGAAGGTTGTCTTCCCAATACACTTTATGGCTATCACTGACACCCCCATTCTGCTGTTTGACAGCTTGCTGTCTCAAACCCTCTAGTGTGGGACAGGTCTGCTGTGCCACACTCAGCTTTTCCCTAGCAGGCCCCCCTGCACCCAAAAGCTCAGTAGTGTCTGCTGCCAGCTCCTCTGGTGTACGTTTTGCACAGGGAGAGGATTCCTCTTCCTCAAAAGGGGGATCTTCTGGTGAGGGAGGTATAGTGGGCAAGGATTTACCCTTCCTACCCTTAGCTTTTGGGAGCACTTGGTCCATTGTTGCAGGATCCAAGTTTCCCTGTCCTTTTTGCTTTTTGGCCTGAGCCCTTGTTAAAGCAAAAATATGCCCAGGAATGCCCAGCAGTGCTGCATGAGCCTCGAACTCCACTTCATCCCAAGCTGATGTCTCCAAATCATTGCCTACTAAGCAATCTACAGGTAATTCAGTGGCTACCACAACTTTCTTTGGACCAGTAACCCCCCCAGTTGAGATTCACAACAGCCATGGGGTGGCTAAATGTGTTATTGTGAGCATCAGTCACTTGGTACTGCTGACCCTGTAGGTGTTGATCTGGGTGAACCAGTTTCTCTATCACCATAGTTACACTGGCTCCTGTGTCCCTGTAGGCCTCAACCTCAACACCATTAATTAGGGGTAGTTGCTTGTACTTACCCATATTATGGGGACAAGCAACAAAGGTGGCAAAATCAATGCCACCATCAGAGACTAAAAAGCCACTGTGGTCTCCCTAACAAGACCAACCCCAACTACACTGCCAATAGTGAGCCCAGCTACACCCTTGGATTGGCTTTTTGTAGTAAATATTACTAGGGGCAATAGAGGTTGCAGTTGGGGTTGTGGTGGTGGGAGCCTTGGTGTTTTTCTTTGGACAAGTTGCATCACTTGCCCAATGGCCTTTTACTTTACATAAATAACACCATGGCTTTTTCTGATTGTGAGAAGAGGATTTGGACCCACCACCCCCAGAGGATTTTTTTGGGTGTGATGGAGACTCAGAATGTTTTTTACTTTGTCACGGCCCTTGTCAGAAGACTTACCATCTTTCTTCTTGCCATCCTTGTCACCCCCTGTATGAACATTCCTGTTCACTCTTGTTCTGACCCATTTGTCTGCCTTCTTTCCCAGTTCTTGGGGAGAGGTCAGATCTGAGCCTACCAAGTACTGGTGCAACAAATCAGACACACAATTGTTAAAACTATGCTCTCTCAGGATTAGATTATACGGGCTTTCATAGTCAGTCACCTTACTGCCATGTAACCAACCCTCCACGGCCTTCACTGAACAGTCTACAAAGTCTGTCCATTCTTGAGAGGACTCTTTTCTGGTGTATCTGAACTTAATCCTGTATTGTTCGGTGGTTAAGCCAAATCCATCCGAGAGTGCATCCTTCAAAACTTTGTAGTTATTAGCATCACTTTCTCTGACAGTAAGGAGCCTATCCCTACCCTTACCAGTGAAAGATAGCCACAAGATAGCAGCCCATTGTAGGAGGCTGGACTGGCTTGTAGTGAGTACCAAGGGGTACTTGCACCTTGCACCAGGCCCAGTTATCCCTTATTAGTGTATAGGGTGTCTAGCAGCTTAGGCTGATAGATAATGGTAGCTTAGCAGAGCAGCTTAGGCTGAACTAGGAGACGTGTGAAGCTACTACAGTACCACAAGTGTCACTTGCACAATATCATAAGAAAACACAATACACAGTTATACTAAAAATAAAGGTACTTTATTTTTATGACAATATGCCAAAGTATCTTAGAGTGTACCCTCAGTGAGAGGATAGGAAATATACACAAGATATATATACACAATAGCAAAAATATGCAGTATAGTCTTAGAAAACAGTGCAAACAATGTATAGTTACAATAGGATGCAATGGGGACACATAGGGATAGGGGCAACACAAACCATATACTCCAAAAGTGGAATGCGAACCACGAATGGACCCCAAACCTATGTGAACTTGTAGAGGGTCACTGGGACTATTAGAAAACAGTGAGAGTTAGAAAAATAACCCTCCCCAAGACCCTGAAAAGTGAGTGCAAAGTGCACTATAGTTCCCCTAAGGACAAAGAAGTTGTGTTAGGGGAATAATGCAGGAAAGACACAAACCAACAATGCAACAACGCTGGATTTCCAATCTGGGGTACCTGTGGAACAAGGGGACCAAGTCCAAAGTCACAAGCAAGTCGGAGAAGGGCAGATGCCCAGGAAATGCCAGCTGCGGGTGCAAAGAAGCTTCTACTGGACAGAAGAAGCTGCGGTTTTTGCAGGAACGCAAAGGGCTAGAGACTTCCCCTTTGGAGGATGGATCCCACTCGCCTTGTAGAGTCGTGCAGAAGTGTTTTCCCGCCGAAAGAACGCCAACAAGCCTTGCTAGCTGCAAATCGTGCAGTTAGCGTTTTTGGATGCTGCTGTGGCCCAGGAGGGACCAGGAGGTCGCAAATTGGACCAGGAGGTAGAGGGGACGTCGAGCAAGACAAGGAGCCCTCTTAGCAGCAGGTAGCACCCGGAGAAGTGCCAGAAACAGGAACTACGAGGATGTGTGAAACAGTGCTCACCCGAAGTCGCACAAAGAAGTCCCACGTGGCCGGAGAACAACTTAGGAGGTCGTGCAATGCAGGTTAGAGTGCCGTGGACCCAGGCTGGACTGTGCACAAAGGATTTCCGCCGGAAGTGCACGGAGGCCGGAGTAGCTGCAAAAGTCGCGGTTCCCAGCAATGCAGTCTAGCGAGGTGAGGCAAGGACTTTCCTCCACCAAACTTGGACTGAAGAGTCACTGGACTGTGGGAGTCACTTGGACAGAGTTGCTGGATTCGAGGGACCTCGCTCGTCGTGCTGAGAGGAGACCCAAGGGACAGGTAATGCAGCTTTTTGGTGCCTGCGGTTGCAGGGGGAAGATTCTGTCGACCCACGGGAGATTTCTTCGGAGCTTCTAGTGCAGAGAGGAGGCAGACTACCCCCACAGCATGCACCACCAGGAAAACAGTCGAGAAGGCGGCAGGATCAGCGTTACAGAGTTGCAGTAGTCGTCTTTGCTACTATGTTGCAGTTTTGCAGGCTTCCAGCGCGGTCAGCAGTCGATTCCTTGGTAGAAGGTGAAGAGAGAGATGCAGAGGAACTCGGCTGAGCTCTTGCATTCGTTATCTAAAGTTTCCCCAGAGACAGAGACCCTAAATAGCCAGAAAAGAGGGTTTGGCTACTCAGGAGAGAGGATAGGCTAGCAACACCTGAAGGAGCCTATCACAAGGAGTCTCTGACGTCACCTGGTGGCACTGGCCACTCAGAGCAGTCCAGTGTGCCAGCAGCACCTCTGTTTCCAAGATGGCAGAGGTCTGGAGCACACTGGAGGAGCTCTGGACACCTCCCAGGGGAGGTGCAGGTCAGGGGAGTGGTCACTCCCCTTTCCTTTGTCCAGTTTTGCACCAGAGCAGGGCTAAGGGGTCCGCTGAACCGGTGTAGACTGGCTTATGCAGAATTGGGCACATCTGTGCCAAACAAAGCATTTCCAGAGGCTGGGGGAGGCTACTCCTCCCCTGCCTTCACACCATTTTCCAAAGGGAGAGGGTGTCACACCCTCTCTCAGAGGAAGTTCTTTGTTCTGCCATCCTGGGCCAGGCCTGGCTGGACCCCAGGAGGGCAGATGCCTATCTGAGGGGTTGGCAGCAGCAGCAGCTGCAGTGAAACCCAAGGAAGGGCAGTTTGGCAGTACCAGGGTCTGTGCTACAGACCACTGGGATCATGGGATTGTGCCAACTATGCCAGGATGGCATAGAGGGGGCAATTCCATGATCATAGACATGTTACATGGCCATATTCGGAGTTACCATTGTGAAGCTACATATAGGTAGTGACCTATATGTAGTGCACGCGTGTAATGGTGTCCCCGCACTCACAAAGTTCAGGGAATTGGCTCTGAACAATGTGGGGGCACCTTGGCTAGTGTCAGGGTGCCCTCACACTAAGTAACTTTGCACCTAACCTTTACCAGGTAAAGGTTAGATATATAGGTGACTTATAAGTTACTTAAGTGCAGTGTAAAATGGCTGTGAAATAACGTGGACGTTATTTCACTCAGGCTGCAGTGGCAGGCCTGTGTAAGAATTGTCAGAGCTCCCTATGGGTGGCAAAAGAAATGCTGCAGCCCATAGGGATCTCCTGGAACCCCAAGACCCTGGGTACCTCAGTACCATATACTAGGGAATTATAAGGGTGTTCCAGTAAGCCAATGTAAATTGGTAAAATGGTCACTAGCCTGTTAGTGACAATTTGGAAAGAAATGAGAGAGCATAACCACTGAGGTTCTGATTAGCAGAGCCTCAGTGAGACAGTTAGTCACTACACAGGTAACACATTCAGGCACACTTATGAGCACTGGGGCCCTGGGTTACCAGGGTCCCAGTGACACATACAACTAAAACAACATATATACAGTGAAAAATGGGGGTAACATGCCAGGCAAGATGGTACTTTCCTACACCCATTGCCACTCGTTAATGGCATCCCCCTCCTTGTAAGGGGGGACAATCTTATGCAGGTTTCTGGAATCTTGTTCTCTCACAGGATTGCTATCAAAAACACTGCTGCTGCCACCACGGGGAACTAACCCCAATCTCTGTCTTTCCCTCTCTATATCCAGGGATTCCCTGTCTAAGGCCAGCTGCTGCTGTTTAAGTTTAAGTCTGGTCTCTTCCAACCTCAGCTTTCTGAGTTCCCTTTCCATTAAGTTATCCTCAGGGTGGGAGGCTTGGGAATGTTTGGACACAGAGGAGATTTGGGAATTTGCAGAGAGAGACCTGTCCCTAACTGGCTGGACCCTAGTAACCTGGCCTCTAGGAGTGAAAGATGACCTACTAATGTGTGAACCTCTCCCACTACCAGTGTCACTATGGGGCCTGCTAGATATCGGGTCTTTGTAAGAACCCTCTCCAGCCTCTTCAGGGAACTCCTCTGAGTCTGACTGGGCAGATTCCCCTCCTACCTCCTCTTTCTGAGATGGGCCAGAGTGGGTCTGGTCATTTTCTAAGAGCAGGTTAAAGAGAAACTCTTTTGAAGGATTTTTACCAATGCTTAAACCTCTTTCTAAGCAGAGACCCCTCAAACTTTTGTAGTTTAAGCTCTTATAGCTGGCAGCAGACACTGCTGAGCTCTTAGGTGTAGTGGGGCCTGCTAGGGAAGAGCGGAGTGTGGCACAGCAGACCTATCTCACATTAGAGGGTTTAAGACAGCAAGCTGTCAAACAGCAGAATGGGGATCTCAATGATAGCCATAAGATGTACTGGGAAGATAACCTCTTGGACACTGAGTCAAGGGACCCTAAACCTGGAGCTGCAAGGAGATTGGTCATTCCCTTGCAGCACAGAGAATTTCTTTTGAACCTTGGCACATGACATTCCTTTTGCTGGGCATTTGGGCCAGACGAAAACTTGGGAGAGACTTGTCCCCCTGTTTCACTGGCCTCATATGTCAGAGGACACTAAAGAGTTTTGTCGCTCTTGTGTGACCTCCCAAGACAGTGGCAAGACTGGTGGCACCCAAAGGCCCTCTTAATTCAACTTCCAGTGGTTGGGGTGCCCTTTGAAAGGGTAGGGGTTGACATAGTTGGCCCCCTTCACCCTCCAACAGCTTCAGGCAATAGATTCATCCTTGTGGTAGTGGACCATGCAACTAGGTATCTTGAAGCCATCCCCTTAAGGACCACTACAGCTCCTGCAGTGGCAAAGGCCCTGCTGGGAATCTTTTCCAGGGTGGGTTTCCCTAAGGAAGTGGTGTCAGACGGTGGTAGTAACTTCATGTCTGCATACCTCAAGGCAATGTGGGAGGAGTGTGGTGTAGCCTACAAGTTTACCGCCCCTTACCATCCACAAACAAATGGTCTCATTGAGAGGTTTAATAAAACTCTCAAAGGTATGATAATAGGACTCCCTGAAAAACTCAGAAGGAGATGGGATGTCCTGTTACATTGCCTCCTTTTTGCTTACAGGGAGGTACCCCAAAAAGGAGTGGGCTTCAGCCTCTTTGAACTCCTCTTTGGGCACCCTGTGAGAGGTCCCTTTACTCTTGTGAAGGAGGGTTGGGAACAACCTTTAAAAGCTCCTAAACAAGACCTAGTGGACTGTAGGAAAGTACCATCTTGCCTGGCATGTTACCCCCATATTTCACTGCATATATGTTGTTTTAGTCTACGTGTCACTGGGACCCTGCCAGGCAGGGCCCCAGTGCTCATAAGTATGTGCCCTGTATGTGTTCCCTGTGTGATGCCTAACTGTCTCACTGAGGCTCTGCTAACCAGAACCTCAGTGGTTATGCTCCCTCTGCTTTCCGAATTTGTCACTAACAGGCTAGTGACTAAATTTACCAATTCACATTGGCATACTGGTTCACACATATAATTCCCTAGTATATGGTACTGAGGTACCCAGGGTATTGGGGTTCCAGGAGATCCCTATGGGTTGCAGCATTTCTTTTGCCACCCATAGGGAGCTCTGACAATTCTTACACAAGCCTGCCAGTGCAGCCTGCGTGAAATAACATCCACGTTAATTCACAGCCATTTACCACTGCACTTAAGTAACTTATAAGTCACCTATATGTCTAACCTTCACCTGGTGAAGGTTGGGTGCAAAGTTACTTAGTGTGTGGGCACCCTGGCACTAGCCAAGGTGTACCCACATCGTTCAGGACAAATTCCCCGGACTTTGTGAGTGCGGGGACACCATTACACGCGTGCACTATACATAGGTCACTACCTATGTATAGCATCACAATGGTAACTCCGAACATGGCCATGTAACATGTCTAAGATCATGGAATTGTCACCCCAATGCCATTCTTGCATTGGGGGGACAATTCCATAATCCCCCGGGTCTCCAGCATAGTACACAGGTACTGCCAAACTGCCTTTCCGGGGTCTCCACAGCAGCTGCTGCTGCTGCCAATCCCTCAGACAGGTTTCTGCCCTCATGGGGTCCAGGCAGCCCTGGCCTAGGAAGGCAGAACAAAGGACTTCCTCTGAGAGAGTGTGTAACACCCTCTCCCTTTGGAAATAGGTGTGAGGGCTGGGGAGGAGTAGCCTCCCCCAGCCTATTGAAATGCTTTGATGGGCACAGATGGTGCCCATCTCTGCATAAGCCAGTCTACACAGTTTCAGGGATCCCCCAGCCCTGCTCTGGCACGAAACTGGACAAATGAAAGGGGAGGGACCACTCCCCTGACCTGCACCTCCCAGGGGAGGTGCCCAGAGCTCCTCCAGTGTGTCCCAGACCTCTGCCATCTTGGAAACAGAGGTGTTGGGGGCACACTGGACTGCTCTGAGTGGCCAGTGCCAGCAGGTGAAGTCAGAGGCTCCTTCTGATAGGCTCTTACCTCTCTTGGTAGCCAATCCTCCTTCCTAGGTAGCCAAACCTCATTTTCTGGCTATTTAGGGTCTCTGCTTTGGGGAATTCTTCAGATAACGAATGCAAGAGCTCACCAGAGTTCCTCTGCATCTCCCTCTTCACCTTCTGCCAAAGGATTGACCGCTGACTGGTCAGGACGCCTGCAAAACTGCAACAAAGTAGCAAGATGACAACCAGCAACCTTGTATCGCCTCATCCTGCCGGCTTTCTCGACTGTTTCCAGGTGGTGCATGCTCTGGGGGTAGCCTGCCTCCTGCCTGCACCAGGAGCTCTGAAGAAATCTCCTGTGGGTCGACAGAATCTTCCCCCTGCTAACGCAGGCACCAAAAGACTGCATCACTGACCCTCTGGGTCCCCTTTCAGCCTGACGAGCGTGATCCCTGGAACTCAGCAACTCTGTCCAAGTGACTCCCACAGTCCAGTGACTCTTCAGTCCAAGTTTGGTGGAGGTAAGTCCTTGCCTCCCCACGCTAGACTGCATTGCTGGGTACCGTGTGATTTGCAGCTGCTCCGGCTCCTATGCACTCTTCCAGGATTTCCTTCATGCACAGCCAAGCCTGGGTCCCCAACACTCTATCCTGCAGTGCACAACCTTCTGAGTTGTCCTCTGGCGTCGTGGGACTCCCTTTTCTGACTTCGGGTGGATTCCGGTTCACTCCTCTTCTAAGTGCCTGAGCTGGTACTTCTGCGGGGGCTGCCTGCTTCTGTGAGGGCTCCCTGACTTACTGGCCGCCCCCTCTGTCTCCTTGTCCAATTGGCGACATCCTGGTCCTTCCTGGGCCACAGCAGCATCCAAAAACCCTAACCGCGACCCTTGCAGCTAGCAAGGCTTGTTTGCGGTCTTTCTGCGTGGGAACACCTCTGCAGGCTTCTTCACGACGTGGGACATCCATCCTCCAAAGGGGAAGTTCCTAGTCCTCTTTGTTCTTGCAAAACACCAAGCTTCTTTCATCCATCAGCAGCTTCCTTTCACCCTCAGCTGGCATTTCCTTGTCTCCAGCCCACTCTCGACACTGTCGCAACTCTTGGACTTGGTCCCCTTGTCTTACAGGTACTCAGGTCCGGAAATCCACTCTTGTTGCATTGCTGGTGTTTGTTTTCCTGGCAGAATCCCCCTATCACGACTTCTGTGCTCTCTGGGGGTTGTAGGTGCACTTTACACCTACCTTACAGGGTCTTGGGGTGGGCTACTTTTCTAACCCTCACTGTTTTCTTACAGTCCCAGCGACCCTCTACAAGCTCACATAGGTTTGGGGTCCATTTGTGGTTCGCATTCCACTTTTGGAGTATATAGTTTGTGTTGCCCCTATACCTATGTGCTCCTATTGCAATCTATTGTAACTTTACACTGCATGCATTACTTCCTTTTGCTATTACTGCATATTTTTGGTATTGTGTACATATATCTTGTGTATATTTGGCATCCTCATACTGATGGTACTCACTGAGATACTTTTGGCATATTGTCATAAAAATAAAGTACCTTTATTTTCAGTAACTCTGTGTATTGTGTTTTCTTATGATATTGTGCATATGATATAAGTGGTATAGTAGGAGCTTTGCATGTCTCCTAGTTCAGCCTAAGCTGCTTTGCCATAGCTACCTTCTATCAGCCTAAGCTGCTAGAAACACCAATTCTACACTAATAATGGATAACTGGACCTGGCACAAGGTGTAAGTACCTCTGGTACCCACTACAAGCCAGGCCAGCTTCCTACACATGACTCCTAGTTCAGCCTAAGCTGCTTTGCCATAGATACCTTCTATCAGCCTAAGCTGCTAGAAACACCTCTTCTACACTAATAAGGGATAACTGGACCTGGCACAAGGTGTAAGTACCTCTGGTACCCACTACAAGCCAGGCCAGCCTCCTACATTGACTATGTACTTGGTCTAAGATCAGGAATGGCTCAGTGTATGGAAAAGGGCAGTAAAAACCTTCAGGCCAGCCAGGAGCTGCAAAAGCAATGGCATGACCAGAAGGCTGTCCTGACTCAGTACCACCTAGGACAGAAGGTGTGGGTATTGGAGCCTGTGGCCCCAAGAGCACTCCAGGACAAATGGAGTGGACCCCATCTAATTGTTGAAATGAAGGGGCGAGGTTACCTATTTGGTAGACCCAGGCACTGCCAGGAGTCCCCTTAGGGTGATTCATTTCAACCGCCTAAAACCCTACTATGACAGGGCTCATCTCACCCTGCTCATGGCAACAGATGAGGGACAGGAAGAAGAGAGTGACCCTCTACCTGATATCTTCTCCACCACTGAAGCTGATGGCTTAGTGGAGGGAGTGGTCATAGCAGATTGTCTTACTGCTGTACAGAAAGACAACTGTGTCAATCTCTTGAGTCAGTTTTCTGAACTCTTTTCACTTATACCAGGTACTACTAATTGGTGTGAACATACAATTGATACTGGAGACAGCTTGCCTGTCAAAAGTAAAATTTATAGGCAGACTGACCTATAAGAGGTACAGAAAATGTTGGACTTAGGGGCGATTGAGCCTTCAGAAAGCCCCTGGGCTAGCCCAGTTGTGCTTGTCCCAAAACCTCACACCAAAGATGGAAAGAGAGAGATGAGATTTTGCGTTGATTATAGAGGGCTCAACCAAGTAACCAAGACAGATGCTCACCCTATACCCAGGGCAGATGAGCTCATAGATACACTGGCTTCTGCCAAGTATCTAAGCACTTTTGATCTAACTGCAGGCTACTGGCAGATTAGGTTATCAGAAGATGCTAAACCCAAGACTGCATTTTCAACCATTGGAGGGCACTACCAATTCACAGTAATGCCCTTTGGTCTGAAAAATGCACCTGCCACTTTTCAAAGGTTGGTGAACACAGTCCTGCAAGGGTTGGAACCTTTTAGTGCAGCATATATAGATGATATTGTTGTCTTTAGCTCAACCTGGGATGATCCCCTGGTCCACCTTGTAGGAAAGTACCATCTTGCCTGGCATGTTACCCCCATATTTCACTGTATATATGTTGTTTTAGTCTATGTGTCACTGGGACCCTGCCAGGCAGGGCCCCAGTGCTCATAAGTATGTTCCCTGTTGGTGTTCCCTGTGTGATGCCTAACTGTCTCACTGAGGCTCTGCTAACCAGAACCTCAGTGTTTATGCTCTCTCTGCTTTCCAAATTTGTCACTTAACAGGCTAGTGACTAAATTTACCAATTCACATTGGCATACTGGTACACCCATATAATTCCCTAGTATATGGTACTGAGGTACCCAGGGTATTGGGGTTCCAGGAGATCCATATGGGCTGCAGCATTTCTTTTGCCACCCATAGGAAGCTCTGACAATTCTTACACAGGCCTGCCACTGCAGCCTGCGTGAAATAACGTCCACGTTATTTCACAGCCATTTACCACTGCACATAGGTAACTTATAAGTCACCTATATGTCTAACCTTCACCTGGTGAAGGTTGGTTGCAAAGTTACTTAGGCCCATATTTATACTTTTTGACGCAAAACTGCGGCGGTGCAGTTTTGCGTCAAAAATATTACCGCCGGCTAACGCCATTTTGGTGCGCCGTGCGGGTGTCATATTTATACTTTGACGTACGGTGGCGCAAACCACAGGTGGAAGTCATCATTTTTGATTTGACGCACACTGCAGTGTCAAGTCGGAAAGCAAAACGACGTTGACGCGGCGGAAATGACTGTGGGTCGATTTACGGCCCCAGCAAACCGGATATGCGCCGTTTTTTGACACAATAGCGTAAAAAAAAAACGCGAACACTGCCATTTCACCAGAGGAGAGCCAAAATGGATCCCAGATGCCACTACAGACCCCAGGAAGATGACAGGAGGACCCACACAAGAACCAGGACACTTTTAAGAAGAAAAGAAAGTGTAGCTTTAGTGCAGAGGAGCAGGAAATTCTGGTAAAGAGGTGACATGAACACCAGCACCAACTGTTTGTCACTTCAAAGTTGCCAATCAGTAGGAGAAAGGCTATATGGCAACGAATTGTCGACAAGATTAACAGTGTGGCTGAAGTACGCAGAACTGTCATCGAGTGTAAGAAACGCTGGCATGACTGCAAGCGCAGGACCAAGGAAAAGATTGCCAGGAACAGGAAGGCAGCACTGCAGACTGGAGGTGGGAGTCCAGCACACCAGGAGGCCCTGGACCACATGGAGGAGATGGTCGCAGCCGTCATCCCTGAGGACATCGTCACAGGGATTCAAGGACAGGACAGCGCAGACTACCAGGAGACAATGCACATGCAGGGTAAGTCGCATGGGGAATTATAATGCAATAATGTCAACTGTGAGCAGGGGGGGATACTGACCACAAAATGCATGGAAGTCATCTTATACATGGAGTGGCATGGGTAAAGGGGCACGGCATGGGAGCATAGCCCGTTCTGAGAAGACCTGGGGCACACCATTACACAACACCAACAACAGTCCCATGGGGGCATGCTGTCATGCCAACGACGGAGCAAAGGGAAAGCCATGCCAGGAGGGAAGGCCACAATGTCAAACTGACATCCCGGCACACCTCAGCCAACATACCCCCTACATTAACTAGGGCCCTCTTAACAACCTCTAGCCATACCGACAACTGGAATGTAACTGCGACAACAGTTGCCACTACCACCTCTGCTCTGTGTGCAGCTCAAGTAGCCAATGGCAGTAACCTCCCCATGGATCATACACACCTAAATTAGGGGGTGAGGATGACAACTTCAACAATCCCCAGAAACAAGACAAAGGCCCCAATACTGTCAAATGTCAATGCCCATAGTTGTCGCAAACATCAGCCAATGTAAACAACAATAGGAGCTACACAGCACTAAGGACACACCCATGCTGCATATGTCTGGGTCCATCCTGTGCCTGGGTAACAATGCAACATCCCAAATGTCATACTGCTCAGACAACAGCACTGAGGGGGGGATACATGTAAGTGGTCACTGAAATACACCTGCACAGTCAGAGGAGGAAATAGGACACTGATACGATTATCAGGGCAATCCAATGTAACACACATTCCCCAACATCAGCAGGACACATTACCAATGTCAACATCTATATCAGATCATAACATTGGCATGCATAGGATATGCCACATGTCAATTACATTTAAGCGGATGTGAAAGATCAGAGATTGTGGCAGGTCCAGATTGTTAAGTGTGCTGCCAGGGCCATCAGTACACCCACAGCCAGTGAAAGGTCTCACCATGAGAATGGATGTAGATGGAGGGTTGAGTAGGAAAAGAAGGTGGGAATTCTCTATTTGGCATAAAGCAACACCTAGAGGCGATGAGGCTGACAAGTCTGATAACTCAATAACATACATGTGACATGCAGGTGGGCCATAGGCCTGGAAGAATGCCCATCTGAAGGACTGGAGAAATTAACACAAAACAAGATCACAAAGTGAATTCATCAAAAGGCAGGCACGTCACATCAAAATTGCCACAACACAGACACACTAATTGTACCCTGTTTCATTGCAGAGGAAGATGGATCTCTTGCGGATATGCCTGTCCCAGATTTCCCTGATGACATGGATGATGAGCCGATAAACATTCCCCCGGAGACTACCCAAAAGGTCCTTGAAACCCTCCAGACCCCACCTTCAGTCACAAGGAGGAGCACAGAACAAGCAGCCTTCGCAGAGGATCCACCCACCACCACAATTGTAAGACCTGCCAGCTCCAATACAGCTGAGGACTCAGACGACACTGGCACCAGCTTTGAGAGAACTGTAGTTGGAGTACAGCGGGAGTTGGCCAAGGAGGTGCGGGTGGGGATGCAAACTATGGCAGCCAGCCTTGAGGGGGTGCGTTCGTGCATGATGTCATCTGCAGATCAGGCAGCAGCTATGCAAGCCCTAACATCCATCCTGCAAGGACTACAGGAAACTGTCAAGGAATTCACCACTGCAGTAAGGGAGTTGCCACAACACCTTGCACCCCAAACCTTCCACTGCATGCACGAATGCAATCATGAGCCCCTCAGGGCCGACCTGGCTGCCTACCATTGTGATGTGGCTGCTATTCTCAAGAACCAGCAGACCCTCCTTGCTGCAGTACTGCCTTTAAGACCTTCACAGGGAGCAGCGACCGGGATGTCTGACTCCACGTCTTCTAACACTGAGGTGTGTGTTGCCCCTTCACAACCAACAACAACAAGGACAGAGGAGGCAACACACATCAGAAGAAGAAGACATGGAACAGATCACATTCACAAGGAAAATGACCCAGAAGCACTAGTCCCTGCCACATGGCCCACATTTACCAAGGTCCTGCGCTTTGTAACTTGCCAGTCTTGCAACAACTTTACTCAAGCACTGTTCTGCAAACCACTGTATATCTTGTCACCCAGCCCAGTGATTGTCTCTCTCCTACTCATTGGCAAATCCTGTCCCTCTGCACTGTCTGAAACATCTACCCCAGCATGTCAAAAGCATTTCCTTAACCCCTTGTGTAGGATCACAATGTAAGATGTCACTATCATGGACTCACAATCATGGACAATGTACAGATAGCACTACAGCACTTTTCAATAAATAGCACTTACACAACAAATCTGTCTCTGGGTAATGTGACATATCAACTGTGCAGTAGATAACTGAAATGTGCCTACTGTCAAATTACGTAGCTTGACATTTCAACTGTCCTGATAAAATGTAGTCAGAGAAATCTGCACAGTACCCATAATTGTATCATACTCTGCCCATCCTGAGGGACAAATCTGATGAAGTGAGAAACCATACACCATCATGCTGTGTTGGACAGAAGAATGCTTCCTCAGGGGATAACTAAGTCATCAAATAGTGGCCGCAAAATGTTGTCAACATGCAAAAATAACACAAATAACATGGCACACTAATCTAAGCAAACACTACAAAAACTGCATAAATGAAGGTGTCTGATTTAACATACAAATAGGTAATCATGCTGAACCGTGTCACAAATGATGTATGAGAGTCATGAAGACAAGAATACAAGATTGCCAATGAGAACTCATCTTATAAGGGTGTCCATGATCATCACACTGCAGTCAGACCTAAAACTGTTTCCCCAATACCAAGTCTGGAAGCACTGTTTGTGACTTTGAAAACACACTTATCAACAGAAACACAATGGCATCCATATTAACTGTGATTGGTGGTTGCAACAAAGGGTCGACACTTTGCAAGGTAGCTCTGGGCTAGCTGCCAATCGTACAGCTCAGTTGGGATTTGTTTTGAGCATAGGACACAGATGTTAGAGTACAAAATTGATGTACACTGACTCCAAACCCACGATCAAGTACCATTCAACACATACTATTAAGGGTTAACCAAATATTTATTAAATGCTAATCACAGATGAGGAATCTGAGGGAAAAATCTTACCTACCCTATCTACCCTGACTACTCATTACCCACAACTGTCCCTAACTAACCTAAGCTTCACTTACTTATCACATGTAACGAAACGTTCCAAACATCTACCCCCCACCCCCCTTATGAGACGGGACACATGGAGGACAACACATACTAACCTAAACACATACTATACTATCCTACACAAATATATATATATATATATATATATATATATATATATATATATATATATATATATATATATTTTTGTAATTTCTTTTTTTGATTTTTTCTTTTTAAAACACACAAGAACCCCAACATAGCCCAACACACTTAAGAAGTAAATATATAAAGATTGTGGACCCCCCACCTACTAACACTAACTAAACTAACAGCCTATACTAACCTAACACTAAGCCCCCTAAGCCCACTAACTATAAGAACAAGAAAGAGGCTGGAGGGAATCATGTCCATCTAAAAATGTCTAGAGGTTGGCCCTCCGGAGGGTCCTCTTAATAGACTTAATACACCGGTTAATATGGCGTACATCCCAGCTCAGGTGGCTCAACTTGCGCAGCACTCTGTCCATTTTACGTTCCATTTGGTTGAAGGCTGCAGGGTCAACATATGGAGCTGTGGCAGTCTGGGTACCGGTGGAGGAGGTCTGTGTGGGTGTGGTGCCAGGCCTAGTGGGCTGTCCTGCACCAGTGGCAATGCTGGTGCCTGGAAGTCCAGCAGATGTCGGACCAACAGTCCCAGCTGTGGGTGGAGCCACCTGGCTCGGATTGGTGGTTGTGCTGGTGGTGGCTGTGGTGGGCAAAGTAGGCCCACCTTGTGGGAAGGCTCTCCATGCCCCGGAGGCCCGTTCATGGCGATATCGCCGGGCCATCCTCCAGAACCCCGACTCCACCAGCAGGATGTGCTGGTATCTCATGGCCTGGCGCTGAAATTCACGGACCTGGTCTGGAGTCATGTTAGCAGCTGTGAAGACAAATGCAGATATTCTACATTAGTAACTGCATTGTGTGAAATGGCACAAGAAGTTAATCAGACAATACATCTATTGTACTTGTAAAAGCTCATATCACAATACAGATCATTGAATGTCCCTGAGGAAGTATATGGCAGGCCAGACTACAACTGGCTTTGACTTGCAATCTGAGTTCTGCCAGTTATCAGCTAAGAATCATGCTGCATATCCTCTGCCAAGACCTGGGCTACAAATGTCAGTGTACGGAAAGCAAAACTAAAGCCACATGGTCTGCAAGTTGTAACTGGACTTGCCAGTATAGTACCAAGTGCCAAACCTGAGTGTGTATAGTAGTTTGCAACCAAACTGTCACTTATTCACATGTATGTGTAACATACTGGTAGCATGAGTACTAGGTACCCCATTCACAAACCCATGCCCGTTTTTGAGGGTGGGGGGGGTGGATAAACAACTATAATTTGCCAACAACATGTACACCGAGGAGTGTATAGAAAACTCCACACATGTTTGTCTCTACAGACACACCACAGGTAAGGTCTATCAACAATTAGGAGTCAGAAAACCCTAGAGCAATCATAGGGCCACAAGTCAGGAAATGCAGAACTTGGTACACAATATATACTTCCAGTGAGGCCTGACTTACATCAGACACATAGGCCCTGATTCTAACCCCGGCGGTCTTTGACCGCCGGGGCGAGGGTCGGCGGGAGCACCGCCGACAGACATGCGGTGCCCCGCAGGGCATTCTGACCGCGGCGCTTTGGCCGCGGTCAGAAAGGGTAAACCGGCGGTCTCCCGCCGGTTTACCGCTGCCCTCAGAATCCCCCATGGCGGCGCAGCTTGCTGCGCCGCCATGGGGGATTCTGACCCCCCCTACCGCCATCCTGTTCATGGCGGGAAAGCTGCCATGAACAGGATGGCGGTAGGGGGGGTCGCGGGGCCCCTGGGGGCCCCTGCCGTGCCCATGCCAATGGCATGGGCACGGCAGGGGCCCCCGTAAGAGGGCCCCGCAAGGTATTTCAGTGTCTGCCTTGCAGACACTGAAATACGCGACGGGTGCTACTGCACCCGTCGCACCTTCCCACTCCGCCGGCTCGATTACGAGCCGGCATCCTCGTGGGAAGGGAGTTTTTCCCTGGGCTGGCGGGCGGTCTTTTGGAGACCGCCCGCCAGCCCAGGGAAAAACTCATAATACCCTCCGCGGTCTTCTGACCGCGGAGCGGTATTATGGGGGCGGAATTCTGGCGGGCGGCCTCCGCCGCCCGCCAGAATTAGAATGACCCCCATAGTTGCTAGAACACCCATGATCATGAATTGCATGCACACCTAGGCCATTGCACTCAAGTTCCACATACTTGTAGCACTACATTGGAAGTACATGCTGCTAGGAGGTTCTACCTACTGTTTCATAATTACATAGGTAAATAGGGAAGCAGATGTATATTGGAAAGCAATTTGCTGTACCAGTCTTGGAGAATGTGGGTCTGACAGGCTGACTAAATCGGAGCTGACTTCCAGTGCGACTCTTGGTGATACAAGTGTCATCCACATGACTAACCCCTGTACTCACAGTGGGGCCTACAGAAATGGCCTACAATCCCTACATGATACCATTGGATACGCATTGGCCAACTCAAAACATGTGAGAAACTGAATTCCCACTCATGGAACAAGAGAAAAGCTTGCCCAACGCATCACACCTTGCTATGTGTTCAACTCACACGAGTCCATAACCAGCAAACACAACACATAACAGACATATCAACACTTACTGGAGTGGTCGGGGTCCTCAAATGTCACCACCATTCCCACAGTGTAGGGTGCTGGTCCACCTGTAAGGTATGGAAGGAAGAAATGTGCTCAAAATCTGAGCACAGCGCAACAATTTCATAAACATATACAATGTGTAGGCTGAATAAGGAAATGGCAGCCATTCAGACATGATGGTACTGAATCTAATATATCACAGCCAACTTGTACATAGCATGGGTCTCCTGTGACAGTTACACACATATCTGCACACATACATTGGCCCTAACTATCATGTGGTTGCAAACATGCCCCGTAATTGGTGACCAGAAAAAAATATGGAGTGTAATAGTCTCATCATGTCCATCCAAGAGAGACATCCAAAGCCTGGTTACTTGAGGAATGCATTACCAGTCAAACATTCTTTGTGGCCATGACACATTAATGACACATAGGTACAATGTACAGAGGGAGGGGCAGGGACTTTTGTAAGCCATCCTGTTGTTACAGTTTATTCAATTGATGTGGCCCAGCTATGCTGATTTGCACCAACCATGGAGATGTGAAGTCGTGTGCATACACTTGGACTGCCATCCATATTTGGAATGTGGCACAACTAACTCCAACAAACATTCTAAGATGTTAGCTGAGGGCACCTTACACCTTTTCACGATGTTTTCAAATCCAGATCTGACATGTATCCAAAAAGATCAAGGAACACAATAATCCCACACATTCATAGTACTTCCGTGAACGCTTTCCTTCCACACTCACCAGACTCACATGAGACATATGTCTGAGCCACTTTGCTATAATCAATTGACGTGAAGGCAGCACTCATTTTCTGCATCATGTAGTGATTCTAAAGTCAGTCTGGCAATTGCGTCAACAAAGTTGGCCTAAATGTTGGTACATCTGTACTTCTCTGTCAATAGTACCCTATATAGACATGATTGGCTACTATTTTGTTTGCTTTTCTGACAAAAAGGCCACACCAATTTCCTTAATGGAAAAGTAACCTGTAAGTTTGCTGAGCACATGCTACTTGACAGCTAGCAATTGTGATCCTTGCCGTAGTGCATCAATTATCCCTTTATGTTTCCCCAGCATTACACACAGTTACATTGTACTAATCCCCTTATGTCACTACAGAGCATTTGATCGTGCACATTAACATGATTCATACTCACCAACAGTGCCACCAATCATGATTCCCAGGTGGTCCAAGAGATCCTGCTCCCTGGTGATGAGGTCAGCCCACCTGTGCTTCAGCTGGTGGTCACTCCTCTGGCTGGCATACACACGCTGCAGGTGATGCAGCACCTTTCCCCGCCGGATTCTGCGCGCCTCTGTTGGATACCCCTGTATCAACCTGCCTGGATCATCAGCGGCAAGAAATGGCACACAAGCCAGATGAACCCCCCCAACTCCTCTTACCCCATCCTGCCAAGACGTGGCCTACCAGACATACTTGAGAAGTGAAAGGGAATAGGGGTAAAAGAAATAGAAAGTGGAAGCAGGGGTACAATTACAGGTGAAAAGTAAACTTAACCACTAAAAGAGCCCA
The DNA here is from genome assembly GCF_031143425.1 of Pleurodeles waltl. Classification (NCBI taxonomy): domain Eukaryota; kingdom Metazoa; phylum Chordata; class Amphibia; order Caudata; family Salamandridae; genus Pleurodeles; species Pleurodeles waltl. The sequence continues at coordinate 1,211,619,642 of NC_090440.1, forward strand.
TCTATCCCCAAACTAGCACTACCCACAACAGACTCCCACAAACAACAAAAACACAAGATAAATGGACAAATGTAGACAAAACACAGTAGTACAGTTATGTTATGTTATGTTATGTCATGTTACTAGTTCTTATATAGCGCAAACTACCCGGAGGTCTAGTAGCGCTGATCAGACTAGAAGATAAGACAAACTGGAGGAATCTTAAGGCTTCTATAGGGAGAGTGGTACTGCCTTGCTGTTAGAATAGCCAAGTTTTAATGGCCTTCCAAAATTCTGTCTCCTGGGTCATCATACGAATATTCATTGGCAGAGAGTTCCAGAGTTTAGCTCCCTGGTACTTCAAGGATCTTCCTCCCCACAATATTCTCTTTACTTTAGGAATAACTACCAGGGCTTTAGAGGCCGATCTCAAGACCCTTGTAGGTGTGTAGAATGAGACTAATGATTTTAAATGATATGGGGCCCCTTTATATAGAAATCTGTGAAAAAAACACAGCGCCTTAGATTTTATCCTTTTTACTACTGGGAGCCAATGCAATTCAGTCAAATCTTTCTTAGCCGATGTGGACCTAGGCAGATTAAATAACAGCCGTGCTGCCGCATTTTGCACCACCTGTAATTTGTTAACCACATAACCTGGAGATCCCAGGAAAAGACTGTTTCCATAATCTAACCTAGATAAAATAAGGGCTTGTACTGCAAGTCTTTTGGCCAATGGCGGAAGCAAGCCAATGACCTTCCTAAGTAACTTCAGTATCCAAAAACAGGTGGCTGAAGTTCTCCTGGCCTGATGATCTAGGGTAAGTTTGGTATCCAACCAGACTCCCAAAGCTTTAATCTGAACTTTCGGTGGGGGTAAATAGTCTAAATGTATTACTGGCACAATGCTCTTTGCAGGGTTGGCCAATTTTCCCAGAAACATTATTTCCGTCTTTTCTTCATTGAGTTGCAGCCTGCTATCTGTCATCCAGGAGGCTACCGCTTGTAGGCAGGCAGGCAAAAGTGAGTTATCAACCTCCTTATTGGAGGAAAAGTAGACCACCAGCTGCGTATCGTCCGCATAAGAAATCAGAGATACTCCGAAAGGTTCTATGACCTCTGGCAGGGGAGTCATATAAATATTAAAAAGAGTGGGACTCAGAGATGAGCCCTGTGGAACTCCACATAGACATCTGAGAAGAAAGAGCGATCCAGGACTTGAAAGGTTCTATTTTGCAAAAACGAGCTCAACCATTTGAGTGCCAGGCCTTTGATCCCGCTTTTTTCAATTCTTTGAATAAGTAGTTCATGATTGACTGTATCAAATGCAGCACTCAAATCTAGCATTATTATAGCTGTCGCCTGTCCTAGATCTATCAGTTTTCTCGCTTCTTCCGTGACCGCAATCATAGCTGATTCAGTGCTGTGGCCCGGTCTGAAGCCCATTTGTGTTGTGTGCAAAATCTTGTGTTCCTCCAAAAAAACAGATAATTGAATGTTTACATGCTTATCAAGCAATATTGTGATAAGAGGAAGGAGCGAAATTGGCCTATAGTTTTTTAATTTGGCTCCGTTTAAATTAGGTTTCTTAAGCAGGGGCTTTACCACTGCATGCTTCCAGGATTCAGGTACCCTCCCGCTTTGTAGAGAGCTGTTAAGTAGATCCGTTATCGCCGGGATTAAAGCTACTCTTCCCTGCATAATTATATGAGGAGGTGCGGGATCTAGTGGGGAGCCAGATTTTAGTTTACTGAGAAGCCCAGAGGCACCTTCCTCAGAAATGGGGAGAAAGCTGTGTAGCACATTGTCACCCTCCTTCTTCTCAATCGGCTACCCAGAGCCTACCCCTTCCTCCCCAGGGAAATTTTTATAGATATCCTTGATCTTCTGTAAGAAGAAGGAGGCCAAATTATTGCTATGTTCTTCTGACGCTTCCGTTGCTTCCGGGCAGATGGGAATACACAGCAACTCCTTCGGCACACCAAAAAATTATTTTGGAGATCCTGCAGCCTTTTCAATTTTATCTCCATAATAGGTCGCTTGAGCTAGTCTAATCTCCTTCTGATACAGCCTAATTGAACATCTATATTCTTCTCTCTCTGCATGCTTTAATGATCTCCTCCATTTCCTTTCGATCCTCCTGCAATTACTTTTTAATGTCATTAAATGAGAGGAGAACCATGGGGCCTTAACTCCGTTCTTTTGCCCAGAGGAAGGTTTATAGGGCAGCACCCTGTCAAGACTATCCGAAATCCAATCATAAAAAGGGTGGGGTCCATCTGCTGGTCCCTCATAAAATCTTTTTTACTTCTAGTTAGTGTATTAACCCATTCTGTTACCTTCAGTCTGTGCCATTTCCTAACCTTGCTATTTGGACGTTGATGATAACCATGCCGATTGGACATCTTAACCTTTAATGTAATTAAAAAGTGATCGAACCATGCTATAGGAGCCCGGGGTAGTGCACACAGTGAAGGAAGGTTACTAAATACCAGGTCTAAGGTATGCCCTCTCTCCTGTGTAGGACCACTGATCAATTGGTGCAGTCCTAATGCTTCCAGATCATTCACTATACGCTTAGTTGCCGTCAATTCTAAATTATCCACTTGGATATTAAAATCTCCTAATATTGTAAACATTTTTTTTTGCAGATAAGTTCCGCCATCCGCTCTGGTAATAGGTTCAGGAATTCATCATATGTCCCCGGTGGCCGATATAGTAGTACTCCTGTAAATGTGAACGTTGGGTTGAAAGTTAGAGAGAAGCTCATCCCTTCACACCCTACAAGGTCAAGAGGACTGCGGTTAAAAAGAAAACCTTGTTTAAAAATAATAGCTATGCCCCCTCCTTTACCTTTATCTCTATCAATTCTTGCTATAATATACCCTTTGGGTAGTGCAAGTGCTAAGTCCAGCCCGAGCCCTCAAGAAGCCAAGCTTCGGCGTCCGGTGCCTCATCGCTCAGAAGGAGATTTATGTCTAATTTATGTGCTGGCAAAGAGCGGCAATTTATCAGCTGAATCATCAGACTTTGTTTAGAATGCTCTGAATGTTCTAAATCAGAACCAATTGGCTCTTGCAGAGTCCATTCACACACAGGACATGTCCACGTCTCCCCCAGTAGAATGGGATATATACAGCAGCCCTCTCCTGGCCTTTTTCTAAAATCCTTAAGTGCCCTCGATGAGTAAGTATATATCTCGGGACTCACCATCTTCCACCGGCGTAAAGGGAGTGGCCCCTAGCCCCGTCCTGGCACAGACGCCGGGACTGGTTTTATTTCTCCTGGGTAGCGGTCAACTAGACCGCCAACCCCCAAGATGGCGGACCTCCGTGGACCGCTAGTGCGAGGGAAAAATGACTACTGCCTCCCTAAAAACCAAACAGCTTTTATTTAAAAATCGAGGATTTAAAAATGTAATAAAAATATTTTAAATATTTAGCAGTTAAAAAATTGCTTGCCGGCTGACCCAAAAAACACCATGGGTCAAGCCAGAAAAATACAACGTGCACAAATATACAATGTTAGGAAAAAAAAAGTCCTCCTCCTCCTTCCTGTTGCGATTCTGCTTCTAGTCTCTCCCACTTCTAGAGTCTTCACAGCATTAACATCCCTCTTCCCTCCCAGTCTACACCACTCCACGCCAAAGTTAAATAAAATTCAACCAACTTATTATTCTGTACAGTATACAGCAACAATATTTATTTCACAAATGGACTTTACAGATAGCACACAAGACAAAAAATCACAAAATCTCAGGACAACACTCTCTACATAGCCACACAGTCTAGAAGGATCATAGACTGCAAAGTGAAAGTGAAAGTACACCCACTGTACATGATCTGTAAACAGGATATCCTATTACATCACTTCATGTATGAAAAGTCCCGCCATTTTCATGTTATGCGTCATTTTTGGTTTACCAAATCAGTATTCGCGTCATTTTGTTTGACGCACAGAAGTGAAAATTAACCCGCATCCACATAATAGTACATGGCCTGTACAAATATCTGGATGCAGGCTAAATTTCACTCCTGTGCATCAAAACAAATGACGCAAATACAGTTTTGGTAGACAAAAAATTATGCCTAAACGCTAGGAACGTCAAAATTACAGTGCAATAACTGGTTTTGGGCAATTGTTCTTGTTTTTTTGTTATGTTACATTTGGGACACATCAGAGATAGACTGATTGAAGACACTATGGTGTTGATGGTGTATGTTCACATGTGTGACATCATACTGCAGCAGACCATAATCCGCTACTCCCTTCACAGTATTTTTACGGTTGGCTGACGCAATAGTTGGTCATAAGTGTGGCCTACATATATGTGTTGCAGAAACTGTGCATGTTTGCCATAAGGAGAGGATAGCAATGTGACGCACATATGTACAATACCTAAATGCCTTTGGCTCAAAGTGTGTGCTTTGGCAATTAATGTATTTGTTGACTAAGTGTGTGTGTATCACATGAAGCATATTTGTACATATGCTTGTATGAATGTGTCATCCATGTGTCCAATCCTTAGATGCAAGTCATTGTGGAAATGAGAGAGGGCATGTGTTAGTCATACATGTAACAACACCCGTAAAGTGGACTTCCAAGATTTAGGGTCACGTAGACACCACATGTGACATAGCATGCACCAGATGGATGGCAGGCGCTTGTTCATGTCAATGGTCCACATTTTCTACATCCTATGTCCTAGAGTATTGGTGAGAGCTTCCTAGACACTAGTTGGTGAAACCCACAGTGAGTCATACACATGCATTGAGGAAGTGGGTACCATGTTGTTTGCACAGAGAGACAAGGGTGAATCTCAAATTTATGATGACACCACAGTTGAGGCCATAGAAGTGAGCCCCAACTATCAAGTGGCTGTGGTGGACCAGCAGACGAGGCAGCACGTGTCCACATATTTCTAGTGATCAATTGCACATAGGTATCTTGTTCATGTGTGTGGTCCAATGATGATCCTTTATATTGTTTGGGGTGTAATTTGTCACAGTTCGGTCCAGGACTCATCATGAGTCATTGGCAGCTATTCCAGTATCTACTGAGTATCCTTGGTTGATCAATGTGAGTAAAGTGGACGGTGACATGTGAATGGTCCCACCCTGTCACTAAAGACGTGTAATGAGACAGTCAACAGGGCAACCTTGGTGTGCTGAGTGAGATAATGTCTCAGGTGTCATGTTCCAGCAGATGTCATTACAACATTTGTACACAGGTTAGCCTCTGCAATTCCCACTGCATCTGGGAACATCATAGCCTCTGTGCTGATTATTCTCGCAGCTATTAACCACACACGGCCCATCACTATGTTGTGAGAACTGTGATTCTGTGTGCGAACTGTCATGGTCCCGACATTTGTGTATTTTTCATGGACATTATCAGAGGTTGCTGGTTGTGCTGAAAGCCCTGTACCCAATCCCTGCCTACGGCCCTGGGACACTGTCACACTTTGTCATTCATGCATAAATGCAACCCAGACAAGGGATGGGCCATGAATTTTGCTTTTCCAAGAGTATGTAACTCAAATGGTACAGTTAAAAGGCAGATGATGCTATACAATGTATTTGTGTATGCATTGAAGAAGCCCATGCCCAATACCCCCGATGAATGAGAGGTTTGCTAACGCAAGTGTGGTACATATGTAGACACAGGGATACTTTAGTGTGACGCACAGACAGTTGCCAGTCAGGCTGACAGAATGCAAGGTGATTTGGGATCCAGCTACTTGACAAGTTACATAATCAGTGGTCTGACTAAGACTGTTTGGAGGACAAACTAGAGAGCTGACATGTCAAACTGTGTATGTCCTGTGTTTTTGAAGGTGACAAATGAACCCAGTGGCTGTGTTACACGGCTTAATTAGTATCAATGCTTAACGGTGTATTTGACATAATGGCAACTCCTATGCTGTTCCAGGCATCAGCAGGGGCAGTGCTTTTTGAAATGGGTGGTGTGCATGAAGGTGATCACAGGTGTGGGCTGCATCTGTTTCTCACCAGTCCTGTAGGTGAGACTTGCATTCTAAGGGTCAACAGACATTTTCACACGGAAAGCAATCTACAGGTGCTAACAGGGCTTTGAAACTAGAAGACAGTGTATAAATTAACCTGACGTCCATGCAGTCAGATGTTCTATGACAATGGCATACAATAGGAAAAGGTGTAGCACACTGGTTTGCTAATGTTGGTCTGTGTGTGTAGAGGAGAGAATATCAGGGTACACATCTTAGTATTCCAGGGACCTCTTCCGACAGGTGGGTTGTGACCAGGTGCATGGGTGTGTCAGCCGTTAGGAAATGGGCTGACATGTACATGGAATGTCATGTGTGCAATGCTGCTCATATGTGTGGCACTTGTGCTGTCTATGTTCTGCTTCTATGGGACTCTGGTCACAGATAATCCTTGCAAATATTGAATGCAGTTGGACTTACTGCTGTCAAGGGTCTGGTCAGGCGTTCCTGTTACTGATGCCAAAGCACATTGACTGCCTTATGTATGAGGCTTGTTTTCCCCTTATTGAGTGATGGTGTCTTAGTTGTGTGTCATATGCTGCGTCGGACCTTGATTTCAACATGTATGTGTGAAATAGTTGTGGTCCTCTGCTATTGGCCTTCAAAGGAGAAATGTACATGATATATGTCATTAACAGTGTGTGTGTATGTGACCATTGTATGTTAGGCATCACATTAGCTCTGAGATGTTCAGTGTCCTACTCAGTATATCAGCAATGCTCTATGAGGCAACACTCTTATCCTGATAAGTAGAGATGAAGGTGTGCAAAAAGGAATAGCCAGACCATAATATGGTGATTATACAGTAGTAGGTGTTTATTTAAATTTGTTAACTAAAGTGATGAAGGTGATCATATTCAAAAGAAATTGTTGACGATCTGCTGCTGCCTGCGTATACCCGTGGCCGTGTTCTGTAGTTCCCCCTCATGTTGCAGGCCAGCATCCTCCTCTTCCTCCTCTTCAGGCTTGTGTGGCTCTGGTTCCAGGAGGGGAATGTTCCTTTTGATGCAAATGTTGTGCAATATTGCACATGTTAGGATGATCCTACAGAACATCTCCGGGGAATATAGGAGGCTACCACCAGTGATGTCGAGGCACTGGAACCTTGACTTGAGGATGCCAAAGGTCCTCTCGACAATGCTTCGTGTCCTCCAATGTGCGTCGTTGAAGGCACGCTCTGCAGCAGTACTTGGGTTGCCAAATGGTACCATAATCCATGGCTGGATGCCATACCCCTGATCAGCTGCAAGAGAAAATGATTGGGATCATGTTGATGTAGCTGGCACTATTGAAATGACCTTTCATGGAAGTAGTTGTCTTGTGTTGTCTGTGACTCTGTTGTGTAATAATGTAGCATCCTAGGCTTGTAGGAAGTACCATCTGCATTCTGTTGTTTCCTTGGCTGAACAAGTGTTTGTCTGCTAACCGTTTGTCAGCAGTATGTTTTGGGATTTGCAGTACAGTGTGCCCTCCCTAGCATTGTGATTGTGATACAGGTGTCCGTGTGTCTTCACTGGGGGTGGGATGATAGTTCCATACACAGTTAAAATTGAAAGTATTGTTAACACGTTCATATCAATGCACCCTGGACATCCCATACCTTTAGACTTAGGCAATGGATTAATGTAAAGGTCATTGGGACACTTACATTTTGCAATGTGACATTTGGGCAACCCACTCCACACGTTGTGATCTTTGATGTCTTAACATTAGGCTGTACAGTAATTTCCAATGTGTGACAGGTTCAATGGTGACCTAAGAAACATGGCTAGCGATGTCAAGACCTCAGTATGTTCCTGTTCACATGTTGCTGTTGTGGTGTATGTGTTGTGTGTCCTAGAGGGTTGCTGTGCAGTGTGTATATAAGTAGGTTTTTGTACTTACCAACAAGTAGTCCATTGCCATACCGTCCATCCTGGAAGTGTTCATTGATAGTGCAGTGACGGAAGATGTATGAGTCATGGACACTCCCAGGATATTTAGCCACGATGTTGGTGATCAATCCCTGGTGATCGACTATGGCCTGCACGTTGATGGAATGTGTGTGCTTCCTGTTGCCGTAGAGGTGTTCAGTTGCAGCAGGTGGCACAAGGCTTACATGTGTGCAGTTGATTGCACCAAGGACATGTGGGAAGCCACTGATGAAGTAGAACCCCTGTTTTGGTTCCTGCTGCTTCTGCAGTGTGTTAGGGAAGCAGATGTGGCGGGGTGTCAGTCCAATGATGGCATCCAGTACTTTGGGACAAAAGGCGGAGAATGATGGTTGTGATATTCCGCCAACCAGGGCACCAGTTGTTTGGAAAGAGCCACTTGCCAGCATATGAAGTGCAGCAAGCAGCTTGGTTTCTGTTGGGATGGTGCGGGGTGTCAGCAAAGTGGGGGCCAACTGCGGTTCAATGTTGCGCAGCTGCTGCTGAATGGCCTGCCAGTTCAACCGGTACCTCTGGATGATGTTGTGTTCCCTGAGGCCCTGAAGGGTGGTTCTGGGGCGGAATATCCTCTCCTGCCTTCTGCGCTGCCTTTGGGGTCCCTGCTGGTGTTGTTGTAGCTGCTGTTGTTGCTGCTGGGCTCTGCGTCTGCGTGCATGCTGGATTAGAATCACCTCCATGGTTCCCTGTTGCTGCTCAGCTGCTCTGCTGTTTGTTCTGATTAAATACAGGTGTGTTTGCCCCATTTTAACGCCTGCCCTGACCCAGGCATTAAATTTGGACGCAAATCAGGCTGTGTGTCATTTTCTGGCTCCACCTCCCAGCGGTGCGTCATTTTTGCCCAAAAGCATAAATACGACGCACGGCCGTTTAAGCCATTTTTTGGACGGAAACGCCTACCTTGCATATGATTAACGCAAGGCGGGGTTCCGCATCCCAAAAATGACGTACACGGCGGAATTTGGTCGTCCGCGGGCTCGGGCGTCAAAGTTTAAATACGGGGCAACGTTTGAGCTGAATGTGCGTCAAAATGTTTGACACACAATCGGCGCAGACGGAGTATAAATATGCCCCTTAGTGTGTGGGCACCCTGGCACCAGCCAAGGTGCCCCCACATCGTTCAGGGCAAATTTCCCGGATTTTGTGAGTGCGGGGACACCATTACACGCGTGCACTGTACATAGGTCACTACTGTGAGAAAGTAGCCTCTTTCTAGCCTTGTTACCCCCACTTTTGGCCTGTTTGTGAGTAAATGTCAGGATGTTTTCACTGTCTCACTGGGATCCTGCTAGCCAGGGCCCAGTGCTCATAGTGAAAACCCTATGTTGTTAGTATGTTTGTTATGTGTCACTGGGACCCTGCTAGCCAGGACCCCAGTGCTCATAAGTTTGTGGCCTATATGTATGTGTTCCCTGTGTGATGCCTAACTGTCTCACTGAGGCTCTGCTAACCAAAACCTCAGTGGTTATGCTCTCTATGCTTACCAAATTTGTCACTAACAGGCTAGTGACTAATTTTACCAATTCACATTGGCATACTGGTACACCCATATAATTCCCATAGTATATGGTACTGAGGTACCCAGGGTATTGGGGTTCCAGGAGAACCCTATGGGCTGCAGCATTTCTTTTGCCACCCATAGGGAGATCTGACAATTCTTACACAGGCCTGCCAGTGCAGCCTGAGTGAAATAACGCCCACGTTATTTCACAGCCATTTACCACTGCACTTAAGTAACTTATAAGTCACCTATATGTCTAACCTTCACCTAGTGAAGGTTGGGTGCAAAGTTACTTAGTGTTTGGGCACCCTGGCACTAGCCAAGGTGCCCCCACATTGTGCATGGCAAATTCCCCGTGAGTGCGGGGACACCATTACACGCGTGCACTGTACATAGGTCACTACCTATGTACGCGTCACAATGGTAACTCCGAACATGGCCATGTAACATGTCTAAGATCATGGAATTGTCACCCCAATGCCATTCTGGCATTGTGGAGACAATTCCATGATCCCCCGGGTCTCTAGCACAGAACCGGGGTACTGCCAAACTGCCTTTCTGGGGTCTCCACTGCAGCTGCTGATGCTGCCAACCCCTCAGACAGGTTTCTACCCCCCTGGGGTCCAGGCAGCCCTGGCCCAGGAAGGCAGAACAAAGGACTTCCTCTGAGAGAGGGTGTAACACCCTCTCCCTTTGGAAATAGGTGGGAGGGCTGGGGAGGAGTAGCCGCCCCCAGCCTCTGGAAATGCTTTGATGGGCACAGATGGTGCCCATCTCTGCATAAGCCAGTCTACACCGGTTCAGGGATTCCCCAGCCCTGCTCTGGCGCGAAACTGGACAAAGGAAAGGGGAGTGACCACTCCCCTGACCTGCACCTCCCAGGGGAGGTGCCCAGAGCTCCTCCAGTGTGTCCCATACTTCTGCCATCTTGGAAACAGAGGTGTCTGTGGCACACTGGACTGCTCTGAGTGGCCAGTGCCAGCAGGTGATGTCAGAGGCTCCTTCTGATAGGCTCTTACCTCTCTTCGTATCCAATCCTCCTTCCTTGGTAGCCAAACCAACTTTTCTGACTATTTAGGGTCTCTGCTTTGGGGAATTCTTCAGATAACGAATGCAAGAGCTCACCAGAGTTTCTCTGCATCTCCCTCTTCACCTTCTGCCAAAGCTGTTTTGCTGGTGTTGGTTTTCCTTGCAGAATCCCCCTATCACGACTTCTGTGCTCTCTGGGGGTTGTAGGTGCACTTTACACCTACCTTACAGGGTCTTGGGGTGGGCTATTTTTCTAACCCTCACTGTTTTCTTACAGTCCCAGCGACCCTCTACAAGTTCACATAGGTTTGGGGTCCATTCGTGGTTCGCATTCCACTTTTGGAGTATATGGGCTGTGTTGCCCCCTATACCTATGTGCTCCTATTGCAATCTATTGTAACTTTACACTGCTAGCATTACTTCCTTTTGCTATTACTGCATATTTTTGGCATTGTGTACATATATCTTGTGTATATTTGGCATTCTTATACTAAGGGTACTCACTGAGATACTTTTGGCATATTGTCATAAAAATAAAGTACTTTTATTTTTAGTATATCTGTGTATTGTGTTTTCTTATGATATTGTGCATATGACACCAGTGGTATAGTAGGAGCTTTGCATGACTCCTAGTTCAGCCTGAGCTGCTCTGCTTTAGCTACCTTCTATCAGCCTAAGCTGCTAGAAACACCTCTTCTACACTAATAAGGGATAACTGGACCTGGTACAGAGTGTAAGTACGCCTTGGTACCCACTACAAGCCAGGCCAGCCTCCTACATTGGTTGTGCAGCTATGGGATAAGTACTTGCAACTACTTACCACTTTGTCATTTTGTACTTTTCATAAGAGAAAAATATACAAAACAAGGTCAGTGTATGTGCACCTAACCAAAAAGTTTTGCTTTTCTTCTCTTACACTTTCTGCTAAGTGCTGAAAAGTACTCCTAAACTTTCTAATAGTTTCAAAAAGTTTCAAAAAGTTTTTTGTTCTGTACTTTAAAAAGTCCTGAAACCTTTTCTCTCTTCTCACTGTCCTTAAACCTTCTTCTATCATGTCTGATGTAGGAACTTCTCTTAGAATGGTCAATACAACATATGACAATCTTAACTTTAAGATCCTAAGGAGTCTCTGCATTGATAGAGGTTTAGTGGTAGGAAAGAGCCCTTCTAGAGAATTTCTGTCTAACATGTTCATTGAGAATGATAAGGCCCAGGGTGGCACTTCATCTGAAAAGTTAGTAGATAGCTCACACTCTGACTCAGGGGAGCCCCTTGAGGGAGGTGTACAGGGTTCTCTTCCTAATCTGCCCCTTAGCAGACCACCTAGCAATGCTGGTAGTAATAGAAACTCCCATTATAGTAGGGATGTTTTTGTTCCTGAAGGCCAGGTTGTTAGAGTGCAAGCAGTTAGGGGCAGGTCTCCCTCTGTTGAATCCAATATATCTTCTGTATCCAAGCACCCCCAACCCACCCACCCTGAAGACAAAATGTTAGAAAGGGAACTCAGCAAGTTGAGAGTGGAAGAGACCAGACTGAAGCTTAAACAGCAACAGCTGGCTCTAGGCAGGGAATCCCTAGATCTGGAGAAGGAGAGTCAGAGGTTGGGGTTTGGACCCCATGGTGGCAGCAGCAATATTCCTGATAGCAATCCTGTGAGAGAGCATGATTCCAGGAATCTACACAAGATAGTTCCCCCTTACAAGGAGGGGGATGACATTAACAAGTGGTTTGCTGCACTTGAGAGGGCCTGTATGGTACAGGGGGTCCCTCAAAGGCAGTGGGCTGCTATCCTATGGCTATCTTTCAATGGAAAGGGTAGGGATAGGCTCCTTACTGTTAGAGAAAGTGATGCCAATAATTTTGCAGTTTTGAAGGATGCACTCTTGGATGGATTTGGCTTAACCACTGAGCAATACAGGATTACGTTCAGAGAAACCAGAAAAGAGTCCTCACAAGACTGGATAGACTCTGTTGACTGTTCAGTGAAGGCCTTGGAGGGGTGGTTACATGGCAGTAAGGTTTCTGACTATGAAAGCCTGCATAATCTTATTCTGAGAGAGCATATTCTGAATAACTGTGTGTCTGACTTGTTACACCAATATCTAGTGGACTGAGATCTGACCTCTCCCCAAGAATAGGGAAAGAAGGCAGACAAATGGGTCAGAACAAGAGTGAACAGAAAAGTTCATACAGGGGGTGACAAGGATGGCAAGAAGAAGGATAGTAAGTCTTCTGACAAGGGTGGGGACAAATCTAAAAATGAGTCTTCATCAGGCCCACAAAAACACTCTGGGGGGGTGGTGGGTCCAAATCCTCTTCTAATCGAGTAAAAAAGCCTTGGTGTTATTTATGTAAAGTAAAAGGCCAGTTGTCCAAAGAAAAACACCAAACCTCCCACTGCCACAACCCCTACTGCAACCTCTAGTGCTCCTGGTAATAGCAGTGGTGGTGGGAGCAAACCTACTAATAGCCAATCCAAGGGAGTAGCTGGGCTCACTTTTGGTAATTTAGTTGGGGTTGGTCTTGTTAGGGAGACCACAGAGGCTCTGTTAATCTCTGAAGGTGCCATTGATTTGGCCACCTTGGTTGCTTGTCCCCTTAATATGGATAAGTACAAGCAACTTCCCCTAATCAATGGTGTTGAGGTTCAGGCCTACAGCGGCACAGGTGCCAGTGTTACCATGGTGATAGAGAAACTGGTACACCCTGAACAACACCTACTTGGTCACCAGTTCCAAGTGACAGACGCTCATAACAACACTCTTAGCCACCCCATGGCTGTTGTGAATCTCAACTGTGGGGGCAGGGGGCGGGGGGACGGGTTACTGGTCCAAAGAAAGTTGTGGTTGCCTCAGATTTACCTGTAAAACTGTCTACTAGGGAATGATTTAGAGACATCAGCTTGGGTAGAAGTGGAGTTGGAGGCTCATGCAGCAATGCTGGGCATTCCTGGGCATATTTTTGCTTTGACAAGGGCTCAGGCCAAAAAGCAAAAAGGACAGGGTGACTTGGATCCTGGAACAATGGACCAAAGTGCTCCCTAAAGCTTGGGGTAGCAAGGGTAAATCCCTACCCACTATCCCTCCCTCTACAGATGATTCAACTTCTGAGGAAGAAGAATTTCCTCCCTGTGCAGAACCTTCACCAGAGGAGCTGGCAGCAGACACTGCTGAGCTTTTGGGTGGAGGGGGGTCTGCCAGGGAAGAGCTGAGTGTGGCACAGCAATCCTGTCCCACATTAGAGGGTCTCAGACAGCAAGCTGCCAAGCAGCAAAATGGGGATGTCAGTGACTCACATAGAGATTACTGGGAGGACAACCTCTTGTACATAGAGGCAAGGGACCCACAACCTTGAGCAGCCAGGAGATTGGTCATTCCCCTGCAGTACAGAGTTCCTCCTAACTCTGGAACATGACATTCCATTGGCTGGGCATTTGGGCCAGATCATAACATGGGAAAGGCTTGTCCCCCTGTTTCACTGGCCTATGATGTCAGAGGACACAAAGGATATTTGTAAGTCTTGCGTGACCTGCCAAGCCAGTGGCAAGACTGGTGGCACTCCAAAGGCTCCCCTTATTCCACTACCTGTGGTTGGGGTTCCCTTTGAAAGGGTAGTGGTTGACATAGTTGGCCCCCTTGACCCTCTTACTGCTTCAGGCAATAGGTTTATCTTGGTGGTAGTGGACCATGCCACAAGATATCCTGAAGCAATTCCTCTAAGGACCACTACAGCTCTTGCAGTGGCAAAAGCCCTCCTGGGAATCTTTTCCAGGGTGGGTTTCCCAAAAGAGGTTGTATCAGACAGGGGTAGCAACTTTATGTCTGCATATTTGAAGGCCATGTGGAAGGAATGTGGTGTAACGTACAAATTCACCACACCTTATCATCCACAAACAAATAGACTGGTAGCGAGGTTTAATAAAACTCTCAAAGGAATGATAATGGGACTCCCTGAAACACTCAGGAGGAGATGGGATGTCCTGTTACCTTGCCTCCTTTTTGCTTACAGGGAGGTACCCCAGAAAGGAGTGGGCTTCAGCCCCTTTGAACTCCTCTTTGGACACCCAAAGGTCCACTCACTCTTGTGAAGGAGGGTTGGGAACAACCTTTAAAAGCTCCTAAACAGGACATAGTGGATTATGTACTTAGATCCAGAATGGCTGAGTACATGAAAAAAGGCCAGTAAAAACCTTCAGGCCAGCCAGAAGCTGCAAATGCAATGGCACGACAAGAAGGCTGTTCTGATCCAGTACAAACCAGGACAGAAGGTGTGGGTATTGGAGCCTGTGGCCCGAAGAGCACTCCAGGACAAATGGAGTGGACCCCATCTAATTGTTGAGAAAAAGGGTGAGGTTACCTATTTGGTAGACGTGTGCACTGCCAGGAGTCCCCTTAGGGTGATTCATGTCAACCGCCTAAAACCCTACTGTGACAGGGCGGATCTCACCCTGCTCATGGCAACAGATGAGGGACAGGAAGAAGAGAGTGACCCTCTCCCTGATCTCTTCTCCACCATTGAAGCAGATGTCTTAGTGGAGGGAGTAGTTTTGGCAGATTGTCTGACTGCAGAACAGAAGGACAACTGCATCAATCTCCTTGGACAATTTTCAGACCTCTTTTCGGTTGTGCCAGGTACAACATCCTGGTGTGAACACACAATTGATACTGGAGACAGCCTGCCTGTCAAAAGTAAGATTTATAGGCAGCCTGACCATGTCAGAGACTGCATTAAACAAGAAGAGCAGAAAATGTTGGATCTGGGAGTGATTGAGCCTTCTGAAAGCCCATGGGCTAGCCCAGTGGTGCTTGTACCAAAGCCTCACACAAAAGATGGAAAAAGGGAGATGAGGTTTTGTGTAGACTACAGAGGTCTCAATCAGGTAACAAAAACTGATGCTCACCCTATACCCAGGGCAGATGAGCTCATTGATACACTGGCATCTGCCAAGTATCTTAGCATTTTTGATTTGACTGCAGGGTATTGGCAGATCAAATTGGCAGAAGATGCTAAACCTTAGACTGCATTTTCAACTATAGGAGGGCACTACCAATTTACAGTGATGCCCTTTGGTTTGAAAAATGCACCTGCGACTTTTCAGAGGTTGGCGAACACAGTCCTGCAAGGGTTGGAGGCTTTCAGTGGAGCATATCTTGATGATATTGCTGTCTTTAGCTCCACCTGGGATGAGCACCTGGTCCACCTTTGGAAAGTTTTGGAGGCCCTGCAAAAGGTAGGCCTCACTATCAAGGCCTCAAAATGCCAGATAGGGCAGGGTAAGGTGGTTTATCTGGGACACCTGGTAGGTGGAGAACAGATTGCACCACTGCAGGGGAAAATCCAGACAATCATGGATTGGGTCCCCCCTACAACTCAGACCTAGGTGAGAGTCTTTTTAGGCCTCACAGGGTATTACAGGATATTCATTAAAAACTATGGCTCCATAGCAGCCCCTCTTACTGATCTCACAAGTAAGAAAATGCCTAAAAAGGTATTATGGACAGCTAGCTGTCAGAAAGCTTTTGAGGAGCTCAAACAGGCCATGTGCTCTGCACCTGTCCTAAAAAGCCCATGTTACTCCAAGAAATTCATTGTTCGAACTGATGCATCTGAATTAGGTGTAGGGGCAGTCTTATCACAACTGAATTCTGAGGGCCAGGATCGACCAGTTGCTTTGATCAGCAGAAGGTTGACCCCTAGAGAAAAGCGTTGGTCTGCCATAGAGAGGGAGGCCTTTGCTGTGGTCTGGGCACTGTAAAGGTTGAGGCCATACCTGTTTGGCACTCACTTCATTGTTCAGACAGACCACAAACTTCTACTTTGGCTAAAACAAATGAAAGGTGAAAACCCTAAATTGTTGAGGTGGTCCATATCTCTAAAGGGAATGGACTATAAAGTGGAACTTAGAATTGGGAGTACCCACTCCAATGCAAATGGACTCTCCAGATATTTCCACTTAGACAATGAAGACTCATCAGATCATGGCTAGTCTTATTGTCCTTCGTTTGGGGGGGGGTTGTGTAGGAAAGTACCATCTTGCCTGGCATGTTACCCCCATATTTCACTGTATATATGTTGTTTTAGTCGGGGCGTGGCTTGGCGCCATGGCAGTAGCAGCTTCTTCCTGAAGCTCCTGCTTTTCTCTCCTCAGCCCCGGGGCTATAATACTCAATTTGGCTCCAGATTCCGCACAGAGGGAGCGGAATGTGTGGTGCCCCCCGGGCTAACAATGTTCGGCTTCTGACCCCCAGAAACCACTGGTTCTGGCTCATACACAAACGGGCTAGATGCGAGGTGGAAGAGGGCTCGAGGCGACAAGATGGCGGCTGCCGGGCGCTCCGGGACCTAGGCGGTCGGGAGAGCGCCCTTGGGCACCGCCTCGGCTGGCAGTGGGAAACACGGCAGCCTAGATCGAACCTTGCCAATCCAAGACGAGCAGAGAGAAGAAAGAGACAGGCAGACCGGGCGATGTTGGAGGAGACAGCCCGGCACAGCGGAGACGCTACGAGAGGAGGTGAGGAGGCCTGGCGTCAAATCGGGAACGGAGACGCGACCATCCGACACAGTAGACCGTGATAAACCCACCGGGAGGAGCTGGCCCAGGGTACTGTAATCCGGAGACCCGAATAGCGAGAAAGCAACCGAAGGTGTGAAGGGGCCCGACGTAACGAGGCTGAAACCCACCTCGAGTGAGGCCGCTAGAGAAGGCGTGGGAGATTGGCCGGGCCTGCCATGTGGGGTTCCCGGGGAACCGGAGCAGAGGGACGCCACCCCAAGCTAGAACACTGAGAGACAGTCGCTGGGAAGATACCGGCCTAACAATATCCGAATCAGACCTTCCTAATAGATGAGCCAACTAGCGATCGAATAAAGAAAGGAACTATGGTGTAACAAAAAAATACGGTACGGCTTCACGTTTGACCCCTAAGATCCAATAAGATGATAAAAATAGCCAACAGCTCAAATCTGAAAGACCAACAGATTATACACCGGACCAGTTTAACAGTCTGTATATAGGCCATTTGGCTCAATAAAAGACAGGCCACCTCCCCCCAGGTGCTGGACCCCGGTGGGCCCTTCCAGCAACATCTGGAAAACAGATAAACACTATCATCGGCTCTATACTGCCCTTACATTATCAAGAGAATTGCATCCTCTTAAAAATAAGCAACCACCAGCAAAAGTGCTGCACATCGCCAGAGATGGGCAAACCAAGCAGAAGGCGAGAAGCCGATAATACTAGGGATGTATCAGACAATACACCCCCAGAACAAGAGGTTGTGAGGAAATTTTCCTCTGTGGAGGAGGGAGCCCCAAAAGAACCTACCCTGCAGGATGTAATACAGGCTATCACTGCCTCCAGAACCGCTCTTGAGGTGAAAATAGACTCTCTCGCATCAGACTTCTCAGTGCTCAGAGATGATCACCGGCGCCTAGCAGAAAGAGTGACCTCGACAGAAAAACAGTTGAAGGAACTGGGGCCCGAGCTTCAAGGCGCTTCCAAAACATCACGACAAATGGAGAAAAGAATAAAGGATTTGGAGCAGAGGGCGGAAGATGCTGAAAACAGATCAAGGCGAAATAACATCAGGATCATGGGGCTTCCTGAGAAAGTCGAAGGAACCAACATGGTTGACTTCCTTGAAAAATGGTTGAAGGAAAATATAGCGAAGGAAGGCCTATCCCAATTTTTTGCAGTGGAGAGAGCACACAGAGTCCCGGAACGTCCTCCCCCGCCGGGCGCTCCTGCTAGACCGGTAATAGCTAAACTATTGCACTATAAAGACAGAGACCATTTACTCACCCAAAGCAGGAAAAAGGGAGATTGCTTGTTGGACAACAAAGTGATTCGAATTTTCCCAGATTTCTCTCGAGAGGTATTAAGACAGAGGGCCTCTTTCAGGCGGGCCAAACAAAGACTCAGAAATCTGGGGGTCCAATACGGGATGCTATTCCCAGCCAAACTCCGAATATTAACCACAACAGCCTCACAATTCTTTAACTCGCCCAAGGAGGTCTGGAGCTGGATGGATAAGCAATATCTCAACGAGAAGAGACTTAACCCTGAAAAGCACCAACTAAACCTTAAAGGAAAATCTAACAGCAGTAAAACTGCAAGACGCTCTAGCCCATCCCCTCTGGAGATTCTAAACAACCGTCAAAAAGCAGTGGAAGCAGCTGCGTCCCTCAGCTGTTCTGAACAGAGTTCAACTAAGCAAACACACGGTGACGCAAACCAATCAGACTCGGAACATGAATCGGATCTATCACTCACGCCTAACCAGAAGGGCCCGGATGTAACCCCAGGGACGTCAGACACCATAATCTGAAGTACATTCTTGACTTACAGAGTTCCTGGGAGATATGATAAATGTAAACCTAAGTGATAATCAGGATTACACCTACAGCTTCTAAAACTGCACTAAAAATCTGCAAGAGGAGACTGGCCTACTGACACCCGATAATCAAAACCCTGGAACCACTGAATTTCAGTCTTTCTTCCACCTAGGGGCTGAGGAGAGTTCGCCCTGCTGAGCTTCGGTTTTCTATCTGAAGCACCCCCCACGTTGTTGGACAGTTAACATTTTCCACGCAAGTTTGGGTGAGAGAGGTTCGACTTTTGTCCTAGGGATGGGGAGTTGGGTAGTTATTATGCTAATATGGAATTTTCTAGGGTTTAATATCGGTCCTAGAATCACCACAGAAATTGCAAAATGGAGCAGGGAGCAGGAAATCACCAGGGAACTCATCATAATACTAGGCTACCAGAAACCACCCCTTAGTAGAACAACAAAAACACCACTATAGCTACACCAAAATCATATAAGGTCCTCACCTGGAACATCAGGGGTATGCACTCTTTAGTCAAGAGATATAAGATATCATCTTATTTGCAGAGAAGGGGTATTCAGATAGCTATGCTACAGGAAACTCACTTAACATCAAAAGAGGGCAAAGGCTTACAAAAAAGATGGAGAGGTCAGGCATTCTATACTACTTATTCAGCATACTCGAGGGGCACTCTGATTTGGATCCGAGCAGGGGTCCCTTTTCAGTTGACAGATAGCCTCATAGACCCAGAGGGGAGATTAGTAGCGATCAAAGGCAGACTGGAGGGGAAAGACCTGGCTCTAATTAATGTATACGCCCCCAACACAGGACAGGGTGACTTCTTCACTCGACTATCCAACTTACTAGCGGCGTTCCTGCAAGCACCGGTAAGAGTGGGAGGTGATTTTAACTGTGTAAGTGACCTCGGCGCAGATAGATCACATCCTCCCCTACCACATTCCCCATTGGTGAAAATAGCTCAACAGTTCACCACTTGGCAGGCAAATTGGGGCCTCATCGATACCTGGCGTAAATTACACCCTAATACCAATGACTACTCCTTTTTCTCTGCCCTCCATGAGCTCCATGTTAGATTAGACTCCTTCTTATGCTCACCAGACATACACTCACTTATATCAAACACAGAATACTTGTCTCGTACAATATCTGACCATAACCCCCAGTTGCTGTCCTTAGGGTGGGGGTCCCCCATCCCAAGTATACCCACATGGAGACTTAGACCCGAATTACTATAAGATCCCCCCTTCCGAGATGATATTCGCCAAGCCATAGCACATTATTTCGAAGAAAATGACAGCACCACGACTAACGGGCTGGTAGAATGGGACGCCTTTAAGGCAGTAATAAGCGGGAGATGCATTGTGAAACAGTAGGAATTCGTAGGACCTTATTAGGAGAGACCGAGAATGCCGAGGCTATACTGAGAGAAACAGAGAAAAATAGGCCTGGAAACCCACATTTACAACCCCAATTACAAGAAAACAGATTAAAAGTAGCACATTGTGTGGAACACCTCAGATGTTTCGACCATAAGCAATATCTCGCAAGAGTGCTTGGCGAAAGAGATAAAGCGAGTAAACTGCTTGCCTGGGTAGTATCGCAGTCAGAAAAGGCCCCCCCCACCATAATGAACCTGACCACAAGAGATGGGACACAAATACATGACCCTGAACAGATTAACACCCAGTTCTTGGCTTTCTATGAATCACTATACCAAAAAAGATCCAACCTAAACAGGTACCTAATTGAGCAATACTTATTAACAATAAACTTAAAACCCTGGGAACCAACACACACTGACACACTAGAAGAAAATATCACACTAGATTAGATCAAAGGGGCAGTGAAAAACCTGGCAAGAGGAAAAACCTGTGGCACTGACGGCCTGCCGGCCAAATGTTACAAAACCTTTGCTGAAATACTCGCACCCCGACTAGAAAAAATGTTTAAATGCGCTAAGGATCAGGGCTTATTACCCGAAACTACTAGGGAAGCCATTATAGTCCTGTTGCTCAAGCCCGGCAAGGATCCAACTGGGATGGGGGCATACAGGCCCCTCTCCATGCTGAACCTCGATTATAAGATACTCAGCAAAATCTTGGCAACTAGACTCCTCCCTCTGATGCCCTCTTTCATCCACCCAGACCAAGCAGGCTTCATCCCAGGCCGTAACACAGCAGGAAACATCCGCAGGCTCATCGCAGTCATGAGTGGAATAACTCCCACAAATGAGTCTCCGGGCATCTTGACAGTAGACATAGAAAAAGCCTTCGATAGCCTGGAATGGGACTTCCTTTATAAGGTTATGGCCCAAATGGGAGTTGGCCCTGAATATTTTGCATGGGTGAAACTACTTTACACTACCCCCGCAGCTAGAGTCCGTACGGGACGTATTATATCATCCAGATACGTGATGGAACGCGGGACGAGACAGGGTTGCCCCCTCTCCCCCCTGTTGTTTGCACTAGCAATGGAACCTCTGGCCGTGGCAGCCAGGGCGGGACAGGGAGGACCTGGGATACTGGTCGGAAACGTAAGACACTTCATAGCCTTATACGCAGACGACCTCCTGATCTTTTTAGGTGTTATACAGAGGGATCTCCCTGTGGCTCAACTAATGCTATCCAACTTCGAAAAACACTCAGGCCTTAAGGTAAACTGGGACAAAACAGGTTTATTCCCCCTGGTGAAACATCACCAACCCCCACTGAATTTAGGAATGGTTAGATGGATACCTGATGGGCTCCCATATCTAGGGGTAAAAATATATCATGAGACCAGAGACATTTTTGATGGAAACTTAGGCGGCGCCTTCCGCTCCATAAAATCTTGCATGACATTCTGGCAAACACTCCCTCTATCGGTGATAGGTCGCATCGCGATTCTTAAAATGTTAGTACTACCGAGACTGTTATACCATTTCGCGGCCTTTCCGATATGGATTCCTAAGTCCTTCTTCAGGGATCTGAATTCAACAGTAAGCTCATTTATATGGGGTAACGGCAGGAAAAGAGTGGCTCTAACAATGCTCCAGAGACAGATGTCAAATGGAGGCCTAGCAACACCAGACTTTGAGTCATATTACATTGCGGCTCAATTACAATGGCTGGCACTTTGGATCTCTAACAGCTTGGTGTTACAACCTAATGCAGAGACCTCCTTGCCGCAGAAGGCAAGACTGTTTGAAATACTGCTAGGCTCCACAAAAGAAGGAAAGCAAGACAGCTCAGAAGTGAAAATAATCGCTAAATGTTGGAAATCATACTTACACAAAACTAAAACTAAAACTAAAACTCCCTACTCAGCGGAACTTCCTCTCAGTGCGCTGCAAGCAATAACTCAGAAAAGGGCTGAACTTGAGCTTAGAGACTGGCTGGAGGCCGGAGTTAATACGGTAGGCATATTATTCGAGAACAATAAGTTGAAATCTTTTGAGACCCTTAGAGCACAATATGGCATCCCGGCGAAACATTTTTTAACCTACGGGACCATAAAAGCTAGTATAGGCAATCACTGGCGAACAAAAAATACTGAACCAACAGCGCAGGAAATGTGCACGTATCTGGCATCCTCAATTCCCAAGACTAGGGTTATTTCTACTTTATATGCTTTGATTAGAGCAGATAATACAGTCCCCCTTCCATACCTGAAACAACAATGGGAAAAAACCTTTAACAGAGACATCTCTGAAATAGAATGGGAACGTATACTACAGAACCTACCTAAAGCTTCGCGGAATGCCAGATTTAAACTGATTAATTTTTATGTCCTACATAAAGCCTACCTGACGCCCGCCCGTATTAACAAATACTTCAGCAAAACCACAGAGTGTTGTCCAAGATGTAGGTTATTAGATGCAGAATTTAACCACATGTTTTGGGAATGCCAAACACTGACATCTTACTGGTCTGAGATTTGCCAAAAATTATCCCAGATACTAAGTAGGACTGTGTCATGCTCAATTGACACCTGCCTCTTGCACGCATTTACACATTCTACTAAACATAAAGCCTCAGACAGATTCCTAGACTTAGCCCTAACTCTGGCGAAAAGAGAAATAACCAGCATCTGGAAAAATCCTGTGGGCCCTAAACTAATAAACTGGAAAAATGAACTACTTAAGTGGGCTACTGCCGAAGGTACTCTGCTGCAAAAAGAAGCCAGAACTGGGATCAGACCTCCTGATGTATCAGAAAACTTGGAATTAATCACGGACTCACTAAGAACCGAGCTAACCATACAGCACTCCCCCAACACTCCATAGCCAAGTCCAAGTTGCCTATACAAACACACAAAAGCATTCAGCACTCAAAAACAGAATATGGCCTTCCCATTGACAAAGTCAGTTGACCCCTACACATACAAATAACTCCCAGAGACTCGGTTAAGTTAATTGCAAGTCTCCAGCTTTCCTGTTGCAGATGTAATATCATTAAATAAGTACCTGGACTGAGGGGTTAGGGTGGGACTGGGGAGGTGGGGAGTTGGATTTTGATGATATCAAATAAATAATGTTTACTAAAAATGAATCTCTACCAGTTTAAGCGCGCAAATAAATAAATAAGTCTAATGTGTTATACAGAGAGATGTGAAGAAGGAAGTACAGTGTAAGCTGTTTTGAATTGTTTATAAAATCAATAAAATCTGGTTTAAAAAAATATATATGGTGTTTTAGTCTATGTGTCACTGGGACCCTGCCAGGCAGGGCCCCAGTGCTCATAAGTATGTTCCCTGTTGGTGTTCCCTGTGTGATGCCTAACTGTCTCACTGAGACTCTGCTAACCAGAACCTCAGTGGTTATGCTCTCTCTGCTTCCCAAATTTGTCACCAACAGGCTAGTGACTAAATTTACCAATTCACATTGGCATACTGGTACTCCCATATAATTCCCTTGTATATGGTACTGAGGTACCCAGGGTATTGGGGTTCCAGGAGATCCCTATGGGCTGCAGCATTTCTTTTGCCACCCATAGGGAGCTCTGACAATTCTTACACAGGCCTGCCACTGCAGCCTGCGTGAAATAACGTCCACGTTATTTCACAGCCATTTACCACTGCACTTAAGTAACTTATAAGTCACCTTTATACCTAACCTTCACTTGGTGAAGGTTGGGTGCAACGTTACTTAGTGTGTGGGCACCCTGGCAGTAGCCAAGGTGCCCCCACATTGTTCAGGGCAAATTCCCCGGACTTTGTGAGTGCGGGGACACCATTACACGCGTGCACTATACATAGGTCACTACCTATGTAAAGCGTCACAATGGTAACTCCGAACATGGCCATGTAACATGTCTAAGATCATGGAATTGTCCCCCCAATACCATTCTGGTATTGGGGGGACAATTCCATGATCCCCCGGGTCTCTACCACAGAACCCGGGTACTGCCAAACTGCCTTTCCGGGGTCTCTACTGCAGCTGCTGCCAACCCCTCAGACAGGTTTCTGTCCTTCTTGGGTCCAGGCAGCCCTGGCCCAGGAAGGCAGAACAAAGGATTTCCTCTGAGAGAGGGTGTTACACCCTGTCCCCTTTGGAAATAGGTGTGAAGGGCTCGGAGGAGTAGCCTCCCCCAGCCTCTGGAAATGCTTTCAATGGGCTCAGATGGTGCCCATCTCTGCATAAGCCAGTCTACACCGGTTCAGGGATCCCCCAGCCCTGCTCTGGCGCAAAACTGGACAAAGGAAAGGGGAGTGACCACTCCCCTGACCAGTACCTCCCAGGGGAGGTGCCCAGAGCTGCTCCAGTGTGTCTCCCTCTTCACCTTTGTGATGCTATTATTGTGTTTAACCAATGACTTTGTGTTTCACCACTGCGCATATTAGTTGCTCAATGTTCACCAGTAGCACATTATGGGGGTCATTACAACATTGGCAGTAAAAGACGCTTACCGCCGTGCAGAAGACCGCCAATACATCGCTGCGACCGCGGAATCCCGCCACAGCTATTATGACCCACATCTCGGAATCCGCCAAAATTCAGACACCCACACAAGTCCGCCACAACAAAGGTCAGTGTTAAACTGGCAAAAACAAAACCTCCACCTCCACGCCAACAGAAACACGCCCATGCTATTACGACCCACGAATCCACGCAGCGGTCTTTCAGCTGGGGTATTCCATTGGCGCCGCGCTCAAAATACACACACATCTCTAAAACACGGCCACATTGGACAATTCGAAATACATACACATACAAACAACACTCCCACACACCTAACACAATATAAAACACACACCCACATCACCCACAAACCCCTACGACCAAAAAATAGAGACGAAGGCCAGAGAGAGAGCACAGAATAGACAACCCCACCACACAGAGGCACACAACACCATCACCCACACAACATCCACGCACAAAACACTACACACCACTACACATCACCACACTCATCAAAACATACACCACCCCACACATCATCTACACCACCCCATGTCAAGCCAAAGACACCCCCGGTTTTCCGAGGAGGAGCTCAGGGTCATGGTGGAGGAAATCCTACGGGTAGAGCCACAGCTATTTGGCTCACAGGTGCAGCACACATCCATAGCCAGGAAGATGGAGCTATGGCGCAGAATCGTGGACAGGGTCAACGCTGTGGGACAACATCCAAGAAATCGGGAGGACATCAGGAAGAGGTGGAATGACCTACGGGGGAAGGTGCATTCAGCGGTCTCCAGGCACAACATTGCGGTTCAGCGGACTGGCGGCAGACCCCCACCTCCCCCCCCACAACTAACAACATGCGAGGAGCAAGTCTTGACCATCATGCATCCAGAGGGCCTCGGAGGAGTCGGTGGAGGAATGGACACTGGTAAGTCAAATCTTAACTATCATATCCCCCACTCTACCTGCATGATATCACACACCCTCACCCTCACACCCTCCCCTATAACTACAACTCCTCACTAATATACTAATAACACAAACCACACATCCCAACACCAAGCCCTCAATGACACAACTAAGCATGGTCACCCCTCACCAAAGCATGCTCACTGCACATACCCAGAACACCCCCCCAACCATCATCACACAAGCCCCCCACAGGAATGCTTGCACTGGTGTTCACGGTGAGCCACCCATTGCACACCATGACACACACACATGCAATAATCATGCACTTATGCCCCTGCAGGATTACGAAGGACCGTCACCACACCAGAGGGTCCAGACAACTCCACTCCACCCACAGAAGAGGCCCACAGTGACAATAGCAGCTCTGCCCTACTGGATCCTGATGACCAGCCCGGACCATCGTGGGCCTCGGGACAGTCAGTTCCCCTTGCACAGGCACAGCCCAACACTGACCTTCCACCCTCTGGTAACACCAGTACAGCACCCACCCAGCGGGCCCATACCTCCCTACCCAGGACACGTCAATCAGCGGTGTGTCCACCACTACAGGGAACCCAGGATAACCCACCATCCCAACAACAACAGGGACCTGGGGGCAGTGGTAGTGGGCACACGGTCCAGGGGACGGAGGCACAGGAACACAGGGGTACATGGGAGGGCTGCTGTGCGACAGGGGGCGGACAGGCCAAGGGAACCCACTCTCCACGAGGCCCTATCCTCCATCATGGGAGCATACCACCACTCCCAGGAGACAATGGCGACGGTCCTGGCCAAGTTTCAGGACACCCAGCACCTGCAGGAGGAACAGTATTTGGGGTTCAGGGAGGAGCTCAGGACCATCAGCTCCGCCCTGAGCACCATCGTAGGGGTGCTGAAGGACATACAGCAGACCTTGAGGGACACCGTGGCACTCCAAGGGGCCCCTGACACTAGCCAGGACGATGAACTGCCCACCACCTCCGCCGGCGCTAGTGGACAGGACGCCCCGCCACAGGACCACCACACCAGCACCCCACCCCCTGCAGATGGAGAACCACCCCGCAAGCGGTCCCTGAGATCCAGGAACAGGACAGAGCAAGATGGCAAGACCCCCTCGCCAGGAAATGAGACCCCCCTGATTGTCCTCCCACGGTCCCACTTTGTTACCCTGTCCATAGTTTAACTGCCCCAGCTCCACTTCCTTTGCCCATATCGCCAGTGCACCTGTGTGACCAATGGACTGGACTCTGCCATGGACATTCCTCCACCGTCCCCCACCATCATAGTACACCCCCCCTCCATTTTTGAGCACTTAAATAAACACCCTTGAACCACAAAAAAATCTGGAGTCATTCTGTGATTTGGTAAAATGTATTATCAATGACAGTGTCAAAATGCGTTTCAGGTTGTAAAGCCAACATACCTATGTCACACATCACAAGTCCTTGAAGGATGCAAGCAGATAACACACGTTGGTAACCACACCTGTGAAACCGTAATGGAAAGGTACAACTCAGTTACCAAATAATGCAATGAAATTACACACAGGATAGAGGAAGACGTGTGACAGTGAATGTAATGGTAAAAATGAAAATGTTCTCACCTGTGTGTCACTGGAAATATTGCTGTATGACTGACTCCCTGTTGCCGTTGTCTTCTTCCTCAGCTTCCTCCTCATCACTGTCCACAAGCTTCACAGGCTCCACAGCTGCCACAACACCGTCATCTGGACCATCCTCCTGCAGAAATGGCACCTGGCGTCGCAAAGCAAGATTGTGAAGCATCGAGCAGGCGATGATGATCTGGCACACCTTCTTCGGTGAGTAGAATAGGGAACCACCTGTCATATGGAGGCACCTGAACCTGGCCTTCAGGAGGCCGAAGGTGCGTTCAATCACCCTCCTAGTCCGCCCATGGGCCTCATTGTAGCGTTCCTCTGCCCTGGTCCTGGGATTCCTCACTGGGGTCAGTAGCCAGGACAGGTTGGGGTAACCAGAGTCCCCTAATAGCCACACACGGTGCCTCTGGAGTTGACCCATCATATAAGGGACGCTGCTATTCTGCAGGATGTAGGCGTCATGCACTGAGCCAGAGAACATAGCATTTACCTGGGAGATGTATTGGTCTGCCAAACATACCATCTGTACATTCATTGAATGATAACTCTTCCGGTTCCTGTACACCTGTTCACTCCTGTGGGGGGGGACCAGGGCTACATGGGTCCCATCAATAGCACCTATGATGTTGGGGATATGTCCAAGGGCATAGAAGTCACCTTTCACTGTCAGCAAATTCTCCACCTCAGGGAAAATGATGTATCTCCTTACGTGTTTCAGCAGGGCAGCCAACACTCTGGACAACACGTTGGAAAACATAGGCTGGGATATCTCTGATGCCATGGCCACTGTTGTCTGAAAAGACCCACTTGCAAGGAAATGGAGCACTGACAGCACCTGAACGTCAGGAGGGATTCCAGTGGGTTGGCGGATTGGTGACATCAGGTCTGGTTCCAACTGGGTACATAGTTCCTGGATTGTGGCACGGTCAAACCTGTAGGTGATGATTAAATGTCGCTCCTCCATTGTCAACAGGTCCACCAGCGGTCGGTACACCGGAGGATTCTACCATCTTCTCAATTGTCCCAGCTGACGGTGCCTAGGAAGGACAACAACGACCACAGAGTCAACAAATTTCCAGGAATGTACCTACAGATACACAGAACATGACACCAAACACAAAACCATTCCTGTATGTGTGTTGAGTGTAGGCCTACCTATGTGTGACGCAGAAGTAAATGAAGCCATGTGGGCCCCTGAAATGGCGGCTGCCTGACCTCTAAACTGGGACAATGGTATTGTGAGGTAACTGCGTTGGCGTTGCACACCGTCACGGTAGGTGGTGGTAGACTGTGGCACAATGCAGCATTGGTTAACATTGGACCCTATGGGTCCCAGGAGCCAATGAACAGGTGCGCCGGCGTTGATGATAAGCACCGCCGCAGACATCACCGTCGCGGACGTCACCGCCATTTTCTAACTATTCAATCACTCGATACCTGACCTTCGACAGGAGAGGACCTACACTGCAAGTGCTGCTGTGACCTCGGTCTGGAAGCGACAATGGCTGCTGCGTCTGGGGAAAGGGCCCCTGCCCTCACTGCTCAGGAGTTGGAGAAACTAGTAGACGGGGTCCTCCCCCATACACGCTACTCTACTGACCTCCAGACCAACAGGTAAGTACACAGGGAGCACGTTGTATGGGCTAGGCCTGGGTGGAGAGGGCTGGTTGTAAGAGGGAAGGGGGCAGAGTTCAGGGAACATGAAGGACTGTGAATGCATGTGCCACATGGCAAGGGTAGGGAGGGGGGACACTTACATCGACGGTGCAGTTGGTAATGCCTTCTCTTCTTCCCTTGTGCATGTCATGTAGGTCAGCGCCCAACAGAAGAAGGACATTTGCGTGCCATCACCAAGGAAGTCCGGACCCTGGGGGCCCACCAGAGACGGGGCACCCATTGCCGGAAAAGATGGGAGGACATTTGCCGCTGCAGCAAGAAAACGGCGGAGGCTCAGCTGGGGATGGCCTCCCAACGTGGGAGGGGTGCCCATCGCACCATGACCCCCCTGATGTTCCGGATCCTGGCGGGGGCCTACCCTGAGTTGGATGGGCGCTTGAGGGCATCACAGCAGACACAAGGGGGTGAGTACACTATCATTCTGGTGACTTTGCGCGCAGTTGAGGGGTCTAGGTGTGGGAGGAGGGCTGTGGGTTTCCCTAGGCCATGGCGACTTCCATAGGCTAGGTTCCTCCGTAAGGCAGGCCATGTGGCACTCCACCTCATAGCAGTAGAGTGCCAAGTACAGGTATACAATGCCCCTGTGGCATCCATATGTGCAGATGTCCACCATAGCCATGTAGGCCATATCCCAGGAATTGCATCTGTAGAGGCCAGGAGCACGGTGTAGTGCAGGGGGCTGCTGTGTCTGTATTGTCCGCCAACGGTAGCGGTATGCCACGCACTCAACCTGTCTTTCTTCTGTCGTTCCCCCCCCCCCCCTTTTTGTGCTCTCCCTGTTCTTTTGTGCATCAGCATCATCAGGTGGAGGTACAGTGGCACCGGAGCACGGTGGAGCTGCATCCCACATGGCCATGGAGGGCCACACCACGGACTCAGAATGTACCAGTGGGACGGAGGGCGAGGGGAGCTTCACGTCGGCCACCGGATCACCAACCAGCGACACGGACTCGTCCGCCGATGGGAGCTCCCTTGTGGTGGCGGCACCATCTGTTCCCCCCACTTCTACAGGTACAGCCGCCACCTCCCCTACCAGCACCGCCCTCCCAGCAGCCCCTCAGCGTTCACCCCGTGCCCGCTCACCCAAGAGGGTGGGCATCACCTTCGCCCCAGGCACCTCAGGCCCTGCCCCAGTCACCCCTGCTGCCCTCAGTGAGGAGGCCATTGACCTTCTCAGGTCACTCACTGTTGGGCAGTCTGCCATTGTGAATGCCATCCAGGGTGTAGAAAGGGAGTTGCAACACGGTAATGCATTCCTGGAGGGCATTCATTCTGGTCAGGCTGCCCTTCAGCGAACCCTGCAATCTCTGGCCTCAGCACTGATGGCAGCCATTGTCCCTGTGTCTAGCCTCCCCCCCTCCAACTTCCTCCACCCAGACCCAATACCCTGTACCCCATCCCATCCCAAGCACACCATCAGACCAGCATGCACACACCTCAACACACAAAAGTAGCTCAGGCAAACATAGGCACCACACATCCCACAGACACTCACACAAGCATCACACACATACAGACACAGCAACATCCACTGCCTCCACTGTGTCCCCCTCCTCATTGTCTCCCTCCTCCCTCCCAGTGTTGTCTACACTCTCACCTGCATGCACTACATCTACAGGCACTAGGACTCGCACCAGAACACCCAGCACCACACCCCGCTGACCTGCACTCACCACCCCCACTCCCATTTACACGTCCCCTGTATCCTCTCCCAGTGTGTCTCTGTCACCCCCTCCTAAAGTACACAAACGCGGGCACCCACACACCCAACATCCATCCACCTCACGACAGCCTCCAGTACCTGCACCTGCGCCCAAAACACCTAAAGTGATACCTCTTACAACCACCTCCTCTTCCTCCACTCCCAGATCCCTTCCAGCTACCCATCCCAGTGTTCGTCAGAAACTGTCCCTCTGCAAAGTTGACCTTTTTGCCCCCACCCCCACCCCCACCCCTCCAATTCATCAGTCCCGTCGTAGCGCCTCAGCCAAAAAGCCTCCAGTACCAGTGGTGCGTGTTCAAGGTGTGTGGAGTGCACCGGCCACCAGGGCAGGCAGTGTGACACAGAGCCAAGGCACTGCCAGTCCACCCCCTGTAAAGGCTCTGAAGTTGGAAATTGGCGACGGGACCGGCTGAAGACTCCTAGAAGCAAAACAACTCACAGGGGTCCCAGGGGGATTGCAGAGTCAGCTGTGACTCCTCCAAAGGTGGGGAAGGGCCAGAAGAAGTCTGCACAGCCTGGTGTGAGCATCACAGCGGTGAAGGGCGGAATCCTTCCCGGCGGCCGGGATGCCACTGCCAGCACCATCGTCACTGGTCAGGAGACCACCGCCAGTATCGTCACTGGTCATGAGACCACCGCCAGAGTCATTGCCCAGGAGGGCCCAAGTATCGTAACTGATCAGGAGACCACTGCCAGAGTCATTGCCCAGGAGGGCACAAGTATCGTCACTGGTCATGAGACCACCGCCAGAGTCATTGCCCAGGAGGGCCCAAGTATCGTCACTGGTCTTGAGACCACCGCCAGAGTCATTGCCCAGGAGGGCACAAGTATCGTCACTGGTCAGGAGACCACCGCCAGAGTCATCGCCCAGGAGGGCCCAAGTATCGTCACTGGTCAGGAGACCACCGCCAGAGTCATCGCCCAGGAAGGCCCAAGTATCGTCACTGGTCAGGAGACCACCGCCATAGGCATTGCCCAGGAGGGCCCCGGCAGCCACAGCCCCGCTGGGCAATGAGGGACCGTCATGCCACACACCAATGCCCAGTCCGGAGCCTGCCATGGCAAAGCACTGCTGAACAGTCCAGAGACCGCCATGGCAAAGCACCGCTGAACAGTTCAGAGACCGCCATGGCAAAGCACCGCTGAACAGTCCAGAGACCGCCATGGCAAAGCACCGCTGAACAGGGCATGCACCGCTGAACAGGGCAAGCACCGCTGAACAGGGCATGCACCGCTGAACAGGGCAAGCACCGCTGAACAGTGCAAGCACCGCTGAACAGTCCAGAGACCGCCATGGCAAAGCAGCGCTGAACAGTCCAGAGACCACCATGGCAAAGCACCGCTGAACAGGGCATGCACCGCAGAAGAAGGAAAAGACCACCACATCAAGCATCGTTATCCCATGTGCAGCTGGGACTGTGACGGGACAGGAACTGTCACGGGGAGACTAATCCAGTCTGGGCACCATTCCCCCTCCAGAACCAGTGGAGAGATCCATCCACTACCTCTGTCCTTCACAGGATGAAACACTCTAGGCACCAGTCCCCCTCCAGAACCAGTGGAGACATGCATCCACTACCTCACTCCTTCACAGGATGAAGCACTCTGTGCACCAGTCCCCCTCCAGAACCAGTGGAGGCTGTTATGTGCTTGTGAGACTGTGGCTTTGCACTCCCCAGGATGGAACAGTAGGCAAACCACCCACTCTAGAGACTTGTGAGACTGTGGCTTTGCACTCCCCAGGATGGAACAGTGGGCAAACCACCCACTGTAGAGACTTGTGAGACTGTGGCTTTGCACTCCCCAGGATGGAACAGTGGGAAAACCACCCACTGTAGAGACTTGTGAGACTGTGGTTTTGCACTCCCCAGGATGGAACAGTGGGCAAACCACCCACTGTAGAGACTTGTGAGACTGTGGCTTTGTACTCCCCAGGATACATCAATGGGCATGGAGCCCTGTCGTGGATGTGGCGTGGTGCTGTAATCCGGCTGAGGTGCCCCCCCCTTCCCTTCCCCCTGAGGTGCCTGTTGTTTTTCTCTCTGATGCCCCGGCAGTGTTCTCTCTGTTTGTGGACAGGTATCTTGTGTGGGCCTCGCCCATGCATTTTTGGCCTAATGGTGCACGGACATTGAGATGTGCATATCTGCACTACTTCTCGTACTGTATATACCTTTGTATGAGTTTATATATATCTGTATATAATTGACACATGTATATTGATACATTACAATGTTTGTACTGATTTCGTTTTGTCTTTGCATTCTTCCGGGGGGGTTGGGGGTTGTTACTGTGATGTTTGTAAATGCACTGGTGTGTGTGTTGTAATATGCGAGGGTGGGGGTGTTGCGTGTGTGTCCCCGTGACTTTTGCCTCCCCCCTCCCCTATGTCGTAGGTGCAGTACTCACCGTTGACTTCGCTGCCGGCGGCGCTGGTCTTCCTAGATGAGTAGGAAGAGAAGGGCAGGTAGGATTTGTAATTCCGGCTCCATGGTGTCCTCCTTCCTCGTGGGATGTGTTAAGGTGAGCGTTTTCCCATTGCAGAAACTGTTTCCGCCGTGTTTTTATCCACGGTGAATCCGTCCCGGAAAAGGTGGCGGATTGGCGGGTTGTGATACTATGAGCGGTACATTGTCTTTCGTCTGTCTGTTGGCGGTGACCGCTGCGCTGCTTGTCTGTACCGCCGTGGCGGTCGGAGTGTTAAAGTGGCTGTCTTTGTTGGCGGTTTCCGCCACGGTCATAATTCCCTTTTTTGTCAGCTGGCCTGTTTGCGGTATTACTGCAGCTTTAACACCGTCCGCCAGGGTTGTAATGACCCCCCTATATGTTTTGTTCAATTTAGCTGCCTATTGGCTTTAACATGGAGTTAGCCATTACATTCTGTATTCAGTTTAGCTGCCTATTGGCTTTGACATGATATTAGACATTACATTTGATATTTAGGTTAGCTGCCTATTGGCTTTGACATGGCATTAGCCATTACATTCTGTATTCAGTTTAGCTGCCTATTGGCTTTGACATGACATTAGACATTACATTTGATATTTAGGTTAGCTGCCTATTGGCTTTAACGTGGGCTTAGACATTGCAGTTGAGTCATTGCGGATGAGCTGTGTTTTTCCAAGCTGTGTTTTTCCACAAGATGGACCAAGCTGTTTTCTTCACACCAGACCTTAGCTGATAAGAGCATGTAGATTTTGTGTTTACCTCGCAATCCAGTCTGAGAACGGGAAGCTCAGGAGAATTGGCCTCTCTCCAAGGTTCTTCGGCTTTTACACTGAGTTTGCTTTTAAGGATGACTCTGGGCTACAAAGAGATAAATTTGAATCTGCTTGACTTCAGACGGGAACTAGACATCAGTTGCCTGTCTCCCGTTTGGGTAGAGAATCTCTTTCTCGCAGTTGACCGGAGTCATCAACTAGCAGACCCCAGAAAGATGAAGCTGAATATAGGCCCTATCGCCTTGCCCATACGGTGATGAATTTTGACTTTTATGCTTTTCTTTGAAGTTATAATCACATCTATTTGCTGTGTACGTTGCAACTGAGAAGTACTTTGATATATTTTGCTTTCATTGCTGCGACTACTTTTGAACGTGTGCTTCCAATCTACTAATTTCGTCTCTCAGGAACTTGTGGGTGGGGAATTAATAACAATAAATGTCTTCTTTAAACTCAGAAGTGCATTCCAGAGAGGTTCTGTAAGCTCGGTTATGAGATAAGAGGGAAAGCAGAACATTATGGCTTAGTCGTCAGTTTTCAGAGTCTGGAAATTAGAGCTTTCTAAGTGCACTATATAAAAGTGTAATTGTTTTTTTGTTGTTTAGAGAATTACAGAAGCACGGCAGACCATGTTTGAAAATGCATGTGAAGTTAAACTGCCTGATGGTGCTGTGAGAAACATGTTTTCTTGCTGTGATAAAGCATATTTAGAAAATGTGCCTTTTGAAAGCAATGATGTTCCTTTTGTTCTTGATAGAAGGGTTTGGATACTTTTATCTGCTTACGGAAAAATGCAGGGGTGATGTAGGCAGTTAGAACATGAAAATAAGAATTTATGTGAGCAAATTAGCCAGAACACATTATTGCAAGATAATACTGAAATCTATAAAACTGCTGTTTTAGAAGAATCTGGCTTTTCCCATTCCAGTAAAGAGGGGGCTAAGACAGCTGTGAGCCAGTCTGAGCCTCTGTGTGTGCCGGGCATGGAACAAAATACCCCTCAGTTTTTGGCAGTTGAAGTGCATTCCTTAACTGATAACACTGAGAACAGAGCTCAGAATGTTATTTACAGACCGCTTCTGCAAAGGAAAACTAATTACATGGCAGAGGTACCGTCGCAAAATGTGCAGTTACTGACACAAGTAAAATGAAAGATTTTAGAGTTTCTTACTATTTGCACTAAGCAAGAGACACCGAGTTTCATTGGCTTGTTTGATTTTTGGAAACAGAATAGCCCTCATCTGAGTGAAATCCTAACAGTTTGGTACAAACTCACTAGGAAAAAATATAAGCAGCTGCGCGCTTCTGATTTGGCAAATGAAATAGTTCAGACTTTAGGTTTCTGCGCAGTGCAAGAGGGAAACACTGATTTACATGTAAATCAGGAACAGGGGAAGAAAAGAGTGCCCCTGGAACTTTGGAGTATGAAAACTGAAATATCAAGCATGCAGTGGGTGATGAATTCACCTAAATCTCACAGTTTAGGACAGGCACAGGAGGCTAGTATCATACACTGTCTCTGGTACATGCAAGACAGGGCTATAGTCACTGCAGCCCTACATGAACAGGTGTCACAAGCCCCTTTTCAGGATGTGGAGAGGGTGCAGGGAGTACCACAGGTAAAAGAGTCACCAGTGAAATCGAGTGCACCATTTGAATTCGTGTCCCCTGACGATAAAAAGCATGTTTGTTTGACTAATGATTCATTGACTGAAGAGCTGTTTTCTAACACAGGAGAAGGAACAGCGTTGTACAATGTGTGTCAGACTTTAAAGCAAGAGCTGCTTGAGATGTGTCATTTTTACACTGATTCTTGGTTCACTGCCAATGGTTTAGCCGTTTGGTTTTCCACATGGCTTGTACATAACTGGTTCAATTCCCTTGCAGATGTTAAAGAGAAAAATTCAGAGTCTGAAGTGCCCACCTAGAATTCTGACTTAGTGGGGATGGCTAAGTGGGTGCACCAGAAATGTGGTCAGCTGGGAGAAAAAGCCACTTGCAGGTGAGCAGAGATGAGAGGGATGCACATTCCCCTGGATTTGATAAAAACTGTGCAGCACGCACAAGAGCAATTTGTCCCACAAGCAGTCACTGAGCAGTTGGAGAGATGAAAGTTACCAGGACAGATATGGCAAATTGATCAGGTTTTAGGGTGAGTGATTGCTGCAGATTACCAAGGAAAAATCTAAATTATGTTGATAACTAGAAAATAATCTGATTTATTCATACAAATTGGAGACAGAATGACCCAACTTGTCAAAAGTGCAGTGAATGGAGGTTTGGTAAAGAAGGAGTCTGCCCCAGCCCTTCTGACAGTGCAAGAAAAGGGAAGCTGTGGTGCAGCAGATAAAAACCTCAGTGCTGAGGTATGGGATGAAGCCCCAAATGACCCTCTGGAACTTGCAGAAATCATAACAAAGGGTCCCAAAAACGTCCTGCTGATTATAAAACAAGGAAAGGAAGAGAAAGGGCACATTTCAGATGACAAATGTTATTTGCAAGAAAAGTTATACTTTTTTCTTTTGCAGATCCTACCACGTTTCGCCACTGACCATGAGTGTGCTGTGTGGTCTCCCTTCGGGTGTGTGCGTGTGGGGTCGGGGAAGGGACCGAACCCCCAACCTGAACCTGACTGAGTAAAGTACAAGCACCTTGGATCCATTTTGCGCAAATGGCGCCTTCAGTTCAAGTTAAACTTGTTTGATTACATTCGTCCACTGGAACTAAGCAACCTTAACAGTTAACTGTCTGTGTTTTTTCGTGTGGAACTCTGACTTTCAATTACCTTCCAGCAAACCTTTCAGGTGGACCGTGCACCTTTACATGAGTAGAACTCATGCTACATCAAATTGCTATTTTAGAGACACTGTTCAAACAGTTATTATCCCAGTCAGAGTATATAAGTTTCAGTCTTTTCTGTGTAGATGTATCTGATGTTAAAGGTTATGAGATCAATATGTTAATCCACTTCCATTGCTTTACAGTGATTGCTTTTATCATTCAAATCTGATTTGCTGATAATGTTTTTTTTGTGTTGATGTTTTTGTTTGAAATAAGAGGTATGTGTAACAAAAATTAATTGGTTATAGGGTGGAATATGATGCTATTAATTGTGTTTGACCAATGAATTTGTGTTTCACCACTGCGCATATTAGTTGCTCAATGTTCACCAGTAGCACATTATGGCGGTCATTACAACATTGGCGGTAAAAGCCGCTTACCGCCGTGCAGAAGACCACCAACACACCGCCGCGGCCGCAGAATTCCAGCACAGCTATTATGCCCACGTTTCGGAATCCGCCAAAATTCAGACACCCACACAAGTCCGCCACACCAAATGTCAGTGATAAAGTGGCGAAAACAAAACAGACACCGTCAAGCCAACAGAAATACGCCCACACTATCACGACACACGAATCCACGCGGTGGTCTTTCAACCGCGGTATTCTATTGGCGGTACACACCGCTGCGCTCAAAATACACACACATTTCCAAAACACAGCCAATTGGACAATTCAAAATACACACACCTGATACACATACACACACCACTCCCACACACCCATTACAATATAAAACACACACCCACATCACCCACAAACCCCCACGACCAGAATCACCGAGAGAAGGGCAGAGAGAGACACCACCATCAACAAACTAGCATCCTCAGGCACACAACACCATCACCCACACAACTTCGACGCACCTCACACAACACACCACTACATATCACCACACTTATCTCCACACTTATCACCACACACTCCACCCCACACAATACCTACACCACCCCATGGCACAGCAAAGACACCCCAGGTTCTCGGAGGAGGAGCTCAGGGTCATGGTGAAGAAATCGTCCGGGTAGAGCCACAGCTATTCGGAGCACAGGTGCAGCACGCCTCAATTGCAAGGAAGATGGAGCTATGGCGGAGAATAGTGGACAGGGTCAACGCAGTGGGACAGCACCCAAGAAATCGGGAGGACATCAGGAAGAGGTGGAAAGACCTACGGGGGAAGGTGCGTTCCGTGGTTTCAAGACACCACCTTGCGGTTCCCCACCTCCTCCCCCACAACTAACAACATGGGAGGAGCAGGTCTTGGCGATTCTGCATCCTGAGGGCCTCGCAGGAGTAGGTGGAGGAATGGACTCTGGTAAGTCAAAGCTTTACTATTACATCCCCCACCCTACCTGCATGCTATCACATGCCCCCACCCTCACCCCCAGCACCCCAACTCCTCACATATGTCCCAACATCACAAACCACCCATCCCAACACCAAGCCCTGGACACCCATCACCAAAGCATGGACACCCATCGCCAAAGCATGCCCACTGCACATACCCATACAACCCCCTAAACCATCATCACACAAGGTCCCACACAGGAATGCTAGCACTGGGGTACACGGTCACCCACCCATTGCACACCATTACACACACAGATTTAATAAACATCCTTTTATACCCCTGCAGGACCCCTACCCAACGTCACCAGACAGGAGGGTCCACACATGTCCACACCACCAACAGAAGAGGCCCACAGTGATGACAGCACCTCTGTCCAACTGGATATAGATGACCAGCCCGGACCATCGGGGACCTCGGGACAGTCGGTTCCCCTCACACAGGCACAGGCCACCACAGACCTTCCCCCCTCTGGAAACACAAGCACAGCACCCACCCAGCAGCCCCATACCTCCGTCCCCAGGACACGTCAATCAGCAGTGTGTCCACCACTACAGGGAACCCAGGATAACCCACCACCCCAACAACAGGGACCTGGGGGCAGTGGTAGTGGGCACACGGTCCAGGAGACAGAGGCCCAGGAACACAGGGGAACTGGGAGGGCTGCTGTGCGACAGGGGGCGGACAGGCCAAGGGAACCCACTCTCCACGAGGCCCTCTCCTCCATCATGGGAGCCTACCACCACTCCCAGGAGACGATGGCAACGGTACTGGCCAAGTTTCAGGAGACCCAGCGCATGCAGGAGGAACAGTATATGGGCTTCAGGGAGGAACTCAGAACCATCAGCTCCACCCTGGGCACCATCGTAGGGGTGCTGAAGGAAGTACTCATCACCAGGAGGGACACTGTGGCACTACAAGGGGCCCCTGACACTAGCATGGACGATGACCTGCCCACCACCTCTGCCGGCGCTAGTGGACAGGACGCCCCGCCACATAACCACCACACCAGCATCCCACCCCCTGCAGAGGGAGAACCACCATGCAAACGGTCCCTGAGATCCAGGACAAAGACAGAGCACGATGCCAAGATCCCTGCCAAGAAATGAGACCACCCTGATTGTCATCCTACTGACCCACTTTGTCACCCTGTCCATACTTAAACTGCCCCAGCTCCACTTCCTATGCCCATATGGGCAATGCACCTGTGAGACTAATAGACTGGACTCTGCCATGGACACTCCTCCACCATCACCCCTCACCATTTTACAGCACCCGCCAATATTGAACACTTAAATAAACACACCTAAAGCACAAAACGATCTGGAGTCTGTCTGTGATTTCGAAATAGTGTATTAGCAATTACAGTGACAAAATGCTTTTTAAATAGTAATGTCAACATACCTATGTCACACAGCTCTAGTCCATGAGGAATCTAAGCAGATGTCACACAGTGGGACCCAAACATCTGTGAAATCGTAAGGGAAAGTGACAACTCAGTGACCATACACTGGGTGAAAATGGCACACAGTAGAGAGGTAGTAGTGTTAAAGTACATGTAGTAGGCAGGTTTGTATTCTTACCTGTGTCTCACTTGAAATATTGCAGGATCACTGAGTCCCAGTTGTGCATGTCTTCTTCCTCTGCTTCCTCCTGTTCATTGTCCACAGGCTCCACAGCTGCCACAACACCGCCATCTGGACCATCCTCCTGCAGAAAAGGCACCTGTCGTCGCAAAGCCAAGTTGTGAAGCATACAGCAGGCCACGATGATCTGGCACACCTTCTTTGGTGAGTAGAATAGGGATCCACCTGTCATATGGAGGCACCTGAACCTGGCCTTCAGGAGCCCGAAGGTCCGCTCGATCACCCTCCTAGTTCAGCCATGGGCCTCATTGTAGCGTTCCTCTGCCCTTCTCCTGGGATTCCTCGTTGGGGTCAGTAGCCATGACAGGTTGGGGTAACCAGAGTCACCTGCAAATGGCGAGGGACAACTGTTAGACACACACTAACCTGTAGGGACAATCCCAGACCCAGACAACCATTCCCAATGACTTGCTTCCAGGTGCTCACCTAATAGCCACACACGGTGCCTCTGGAGTTGACCCATCACATAAGGGATGCTGGTATTCCGCAGGATGTAGGCGTCATGCACTGAGCCAGGGAACATGGCATTCACATGGGAGATGTACTGGTATGCCAAACATACCATCTGTACATTCATTGAATGATAACTCTTCCGGTTTCTGTACACCAGTTCACTCCTGTGGGGGGGGGGGGACCAAAGCCACATGTATCCCATCAATGGCACCTAAGATGTTTGGGATATGTCCCAGGGGATAGAAGTCACCTTTCACTGTAAATCCTCCACCTGAGGGAAAACGATGTAGCTCTGCATGTGTTTCAGAAGGGCAGACAACACTCTGGACAATACGTTGGAAAACATAGGCTGAGACATCCCTGATGCCATGGCCACAGTTGTTTGAAATGAGCCACTTGCAAGGAAATGGAGTTCTGACAGCACCTGCACTTGAGGGGGGATTCCTGTGGGATGGCGGATTGCTGACATCAGGTCTGGCTCCAACTGGGTACACAGTTCCTGGATTGTGGCACGGTCAAGCCTGTAGGTGATAATCAAATGTCGCTCCTCCATTGTCAGCAGATCCACCAACGGTCGGTACACCAGAGGATGCCGCCATCTCCTCACATGTCCCAGCAGACGGTGCCTATGACCGACAACAGCGAGCACAGAGTCAACCAACTCAGAGGTATGTACCCACAGTTTACACAGAACACCATTCATACACAAAAGGTGGCCTGTATGTGTGTTGAGTCTAGGCCTAGGTCTGTGTGACGCAGTTGAAAATGAAGCCATGTGGGCCCCTGAAATGGCGGCTGCCTGACCTCTAAAGTGGGACAAAGGGATGTGAGGTAACTGCGCTGGGGTTGTACACCGTTGCGGTAGGCGGTCGAAGACCGCGGTGCAATGCTGCATTGGTTAACTTTGGACCCTATGGGTCCCAGGAGCCAACGACGATGTACGCCAACGGTGGCGGTACGCACCGCCGCGGACGTGACCACCATTTTCTATCTGTTCAATCACTCGATACCTGATCTTCGACAGGGGAGGACCTACACTGCAAGTGCTGCT
This sequence comes from Pleurodeles waltl, assembly GCF_031143425.1. Taxonomy (NCBI): domain Eukaryota; kingdom Metazoa; phylum Chordata; class Amphibia; order Caudata; family Salamandridae; genus Pleurodeles; species Pleurodeles waltl. The sequence continues at coordinate 1,211,660,859 of NC_090440.1, forward strand.
GTGACCTCGGTCTGGAAGAGACAATGGCTCGAGTGTCTGGGGAAAGGGCCCCTGCCTTCACATCGGAGGAGTTGGAGAAACTCATTGATGGGGTCCTCCCCCAGTACAAGCTACTCTACGGTCCTCCAGACAAACAGGTAAGTACACAGGGAGCATGTTGTATGGGCTATGCCTGTGTGGAGAGGGCTGGATGTAAGAAGGAAGGGGGCAGAGTGCTGCGTGCATGAAAGACGGTGAATGCATGTGCCACATGGCAAGGGTAGGGATGGGGGCCAATCACTTCGACGGTGCAGTTGGTAATGACTTCTCTTTTTCCCCTGTACATTTCATGTAGGTCAGCGCCCACCAGAAGAAAGATATTTGGCGTGCCATCGCCAAGGACGTCCGGACCTTGGGGGTCTACCACAGACGGAGCACCCACTGCCATAAAAGAAGGGAGGACATTCACCGCTGGAGCAAGAAGACGGTGGACGCTCAGCTGGGAATGGCCTCCCAACGTGGGAGGGGTGCCCGTCGCACCATGAGCCCCCTAATGTTCAGGATCCTGGCGGTGGCCTAGCTGGAGTTGGATGGACGCTTGAGGGCATCACAGCAGATACAAGGGGGTGAGTACACTCTCATTCAGCGGACTTTGCGCGCATTACGAGGTGTCTGGGTGGGGGATGTGGGCTGTGGGTTTCCCTAGGCCAGGGCGAGTTCCGTAGGCAAGGCCCCTCCGTAAGGCAGGCCATGTGGCACCCCACCCCACCTCTGTAAAATGGCAAGTACAGCTATTCATGCCCCTGTGTCATCTATGTGTGCAGATGTCGTCCATAGCCTTGTAGGCCATTTCCCAGGAATTGAACAGTGGAGCCCAAGAGCGCGGCATAGTGCAGGGGGCTTCTGTGTCTGTCGTGTCCGCCAACGGTAGCGGTAATCCATGCACTCAACATGTCTTTCTTCTGTTCCCCCCCCCCCTTTTTGTGGTCTTCCTGTTCTTGTGTGCATTAGCATCATCAGGCAGAGGAGCAGTGGCACCGGAGCACAAGGGAGCTGCATCCCACATGGCCCTGGAGGGCGACACTACGGAGTCTGAATTCACCAGTGGGACGGAGGGCGAGGGGAGCTCCACGGCGGGGACAGGTGCTGAGACCAGCGACATGGACTAGTCCTCGGATGTGAGCTCCCTTGTGGTGGCGGCAACATCTGTGCCCCCCTATCTACAGGTACAGCCGCCACCACCCCTACCAGCCCCAGCCCAGCTGCCCAGGAGGCCACCGCCAGCCCCAGCCCACCTGCCCAGGAGGCCACCGTCAGCCCCAGCCCAGCTGGGCCATGAAGGACCGCCAGCAAAAGGCCCGTTGGGCCATGAAGGACCGCCAGCAGCTGAGACCCTGCAATGTAAACCGCCATCTGAAGCACTGCTGAACAGGGCACCGCCATCTCAAGCACCGCTGAACAGGGCACCGCCATCTCAAGAACCGCTGAACAGGGCACCACCATCTGAAGCATCGCTGAACAGGGCACGCCATCTGAAGCACCGCTGAACAGGGCACCGCCATCTCAAGCACCGCTGCACAGGGCACCGCCATCTCAAGCACCGCTAGCCCATGAGCGGCAGGGGCACTGATGCAACTGGGTCCGTCACGGGGTGAGTGATGCACTCTGGGCACCAGTCCCCCTCCAGAACCAGTGGAGAGATCCATCCACTACCTCTGTCCTTAACAGGATGAAGCACTCTGGGCACCAGTCCCCCTCCAGAACCAGTGAAGAGATCCATCCACTACTTCTGTCCTTAACAGGATGAAGCACTCTGGGCACCAGTCCCCCTCCAGAACCAGTGGAGAGATCCATCCACTACCTCTGTCCTTAACAGGATGAAGCACTCTGGGCACCAGTCCCCCTCCAGAACCAGTGGAGACTGTCATCCACTTGAGAGACTGTGGCTTTGCACTCCCCAGGATTGAACAGTGGGCAACCCACCCACTGTAGAGACTTGAGAGACTGTGGCTTTGCACTCCCCAGGATTGAACAGTGGGCATCCCACCCACTGTAGAGACTTGAGAGACTGTGTCTTTGCACTCCCCAGGATTGAACAGTGGGCATGTGGCCCCCTCGTGGATTTGGCATTGTGCACTCAACCGGCTGAGGTGCCCCCCTTTCCCTCCCCCTGAGGTGCCTGTTTTCTTGCTGTCTGATGCCCCTGCAGTGTTCTCTCCGTCATGGTCAGGGATCTTGTGTGGGCCTCGCCCATACCGTGTGGTCCCAGTGTTCCACGGACTTTCTTTGTGCAGTACCTGGACTACTATGCCTGGTATTTATTTTGTACATTGTGTATATATATATATATATATATATATATATATATATATATATATATATATATATATATATTTCTGCCTACTTGTTTTTAATATATTCCGATGGTTACACTAATTTTCTTTGGTCTTTGCATTCTTCCGGGGGGGTTTGGGGGGTCTAACTGTGATGTATTGATATGCATTAGTGTGTGTGTTGTGGTGGGTGAGGGTGGGGGTGTTGCGTGTGTATGTCCCTGTTTTTTGCCTCCCCCCTCCCCTGTGTCGTAGGTGCTGTACTCACCGTGGTCTTCGCCGCCAGCGTTCGTGCTCCTGGTAGAGGAGCAGGAAGACTATCGCAGGGAGAATCTGGAGCTCCGGTTCCATGGTGTCCTCGTTCCTCATGGAGTGTGTAGAGGTGAGCGTTTTCCCTTCGAAATTCCTGTTTCCGCCGTGTTTTTATCCGCGGTGAATCCACCCTGGAAAAGGTGGCGGATTGGTAGGTTGTGATACTGTGGGCGGTACACTGTCTCCCGTCTGTCTGTTGGCGGTGACTGCCGCGCTGTTTCTGAGTGTTAAAGTGGCTGTCTTTGTTGGCGGTTTCCGCCACGGTCGTAATTGCAATTTTTTTCCGCCATCCTGTTGGCGGTCTTACCGCCGATTTAACACCGTCCGCCAGGGTTGTAATGACCACCTATATGTTTTGTTGAGTTTAGCTGCCTATTGGCTTTAACATGGAGTTAGCCATTACATTCTGTATTCAGTATAGCTGCCTATTGGCTTTGACATGACATTAGACATTAGATTTAATATTTAGGTTAGCTGCCTATTGGCTTTGACATGGCATTAGCCATTACATTCTGTATTCAGTTTAGCTGCCTATTGGCTTTGACATGATATTAGACATTACATTTGATATTTAGGTTAGCTGCTTTTTGGCTTTGACATGGCATTAGCCATTACATTCTGTATTCAGTTTAGCTGCCTATTGGCTTTGACATGACATTAGACATTACATTTGATATTTAGGTTAGCTGCCTATTGGCTTTAACGTGGGCTTAGACATTGCAGTTGAGACATTGCAGATGAGCTGTGTTTTTCCAAGCTGTGTTTTTCCACAAGATGGACCAAGCTGTTTTCTTCACACCAGACCTTAGCTGATAAGAGCACGTAGATTTTGTGTTTACCTCGCAATCCAGTCTGAGAACGGGGAGCTCAGGTGAATTGGCCTCTCTCCAAGGTTCTTCGCCTTTCACACTGAGTTTGCTTTTAAGGATGACTCTGGGCTACAGAGAGATAGATTTGAATCTGCTTGACTTCAGACTGGAACTAGACGTCAGTTGCCCGTCTCCCGTTTGGGTAGAGAATCTCTTCCTCGCAGTTGACCGGAGTCATCAACTTGCAGACCCCAGAAAGATGAAGCTGAATATAGGCCCTATCGCCTTGCCCATACAGTGATAAATTTTGACTTTTATGCTTTGCTTTGAAGTTATAATCACATCTATTTGCTGTGTACATTCCAACTGAGAAGTACTTTGATATATTTTGCTTTCATTGCTGTGACTACTTTTGAACGTGTGCTTCCAATCTACTAATTTCGTCTCTCAGGAACTTGTGGGTGGGGAATTAATAACAATAAATGTCTTCTTTAAACTCAGAAGTGCTTTCCAGAGAGGTTCTGTAAGCTCGGTTATGAGATAAGAGGGAAAGCAGAGCAACCTTCTACCAAAGGATCGACCGCTGACTGCTCCAGGACGCCTGCAAAACCACAACAAAGTAGCAAGACGACTACCAGCAACATTGTAGCGCCTAATCCTGACAGCTTTCTCGACTTTTTTCCAGATGGTGCATGCTTTGGGGGTAGCCTGCCTTCACCCTGCACCAGAAGCTCTGAAGAAATCTCCCGTGGGGCGACGGAATCTTCCCCCTGCTAACGCAGGCACCAAAAGACTGCATCACTGGCCCTCTGGGTCCCCTCTCATCCTCTCATCCTGACGAGCTTGGTCCCTGGAACACAGCAACTCTGTCCAAGTGACTCCCACAGTCCAGTGACTCTTCAGTCCAAGTTGAAGGTCCTTAAGTCCTTACCTCCCCACGCTAGACTGCAAATCTGTGTACCGTGTGATTTGCAGCTGCTCCGGCTCCTGTGCACTCTTCCAGGATTTCCTTTGTGCACAGCCTAGCCTGGGTCCCCAGCACTCCGTCCTGCAGTGCACAACCTTCTGAGTTGTCCTCCGATGTCGTGGGACCCTCTTTTGTAACTTCGCGTGGACTCCAGTTCACTCTTCTTCTAAGTGCCTGTTGGGGTACTTCTGCGGGTGATGCCTGCTTCTGTCAGGGCTCTCTGAGTTGCTGAGCGCCCCTTCTGTCCCCTCCTCCAAAAGGTGACATCCTGGTCCTTCCTGGTCCTCAGCAGCACCCAAAAACCATTACCACGACCCTTGCAGCTAGCAAGGCTTGTTTGCAGTCTTTCTGTGTGGGAACACCTCTGCAAGCTTCATTGCGATGTGGGACATCCGTCTTCCGAAGGAGAAGTTCCTAGTCCTCTTCTTTCTTGCAGAACTCCAAGCTTCTTCCAACCGGTGGCAGCTTCCTTGCACCTTCAGCTGGGGTTTCCTGGGCTCCTGCCCCCCCGGACACTGTCGCGACTATTGGACTTGGTCCCCTTGTCTTACAGGTACTCAGGTCCGGAAATCCGTTGTCAGTGCACTGCTGGTGTTTGTCCTTCCTGCAGAATCCCCCTATCACGACTTTTGTGCTCTCTGGGGGTAGTAGTTGTACTTTACTCCTACTTTTCAGGGTCTTGGGGTGGGCTATTTTTCTAACCCTCACTGTTTTCTTACAGTCCCAGCGACCCTCTACAAGCTCACATAGGTTTGGGGTCCATTCGTGGTTTGCATTCCACTTTGGAGTATATGGTTTCTGTTGCCCCTATGCCTATGCTTACCTATTGCAACCTATTGTAATTCTACACTGTTTGCATTACTTTTCTTGCTCTTACTTACCTAATTTTGGTTTGGGTACATATAACTTGTGTATATTACTTACCTTCTTACTGAGGGTACACACTGAGATACTTTTGGCATATTGTCATAAAAATTACGTACCTTTATTTTTAGTAACTCTGTGTATTGTGTTTTCTTATGATATTGTGCATATGATATAAGTGGTATAGTAGGAGCTTTGCAGGTCTCCTAGTTCAGCCTAAGCTGCTTTGCCATAGCTACCTTCTATCAGCCTAAGCTGCTAGAAACACCTCTTCTACACTAATAAGGGATAACTGGACCTGGCACAAGGTGTAAGTACCTTTGGTACCCACTGCAGCCAGGCCAGCCTCCTACAACCAAATACTGCCAAACAAGCTCTCTGAGGCTTGCACTGCAGCTACAGCTGCTGCCACCTCACAGACAGGGTTATAACCCCTGGGATCTGGGCAGCCTTGTCCCAGGATGGCAGAACAAAGCATTTCCTCTGAGAGCAGGGTGTTACACCCTTTGAAAATAGGTGTTACAGGCTTGGTGAAGGTAGCCTCCCCCAGCCTCTGGAAATGCTTTGAAGGGCACAGATGGCGCCCTCCTTGCATAAACCAGTCTACACCAGTTCAGGACCCCTTCTCTCCTGCTCTAGCGGGAAACTGGACAAAGGAAAAGGAAGTGACCACTCCCATGTACATCACCACCCCATTGGTGGTGCCCAGAGCTCCTCCACTGTGTCCCAGACTTTAGCCATCTTGCTTTGCAAGGTGTGAGGGCACTCTGGAAGGCTCTGAGTGGCCAGTGCCAGCAGGTGACATCAGAGATCCCTCCTGATAGGTCCATACCTGATAAGGTAGCCAATCCCCATCTCAGGGCTATATACGATTTCTCCTGTGGGTTCTCTTCAGATTCTGCTTGCAAGTTTTCTTCAGGAATCCTATGCAACTACTACTTCATCCTCTGACCTCGGATCAACCACAGCCTGCTCTAGCAACCGCTGTAACAGCAACAAAGTATCCACAAGGGATACTTTTCTTCTGCAACTTCAGCTCCAGCCAGCAACTGCAACAGTTTCCACGGTGTGCACGCTCTGTGGACTTCCTGTCTCTGCACCAAAAGGACCGAAGAAATCTCCTGTGGGGTGACGGAGTCACTCCCCTGCTCACGCAGGCAACTTCTAAGACGACGACTAGTACCCTTGGACTCCTCTCACGGCAACGACCTTGCTCCTAAGGACACAGAGGGTAGACCACATCAACCTAGACTGTCCTGAGGTCCTGCTGACACAATTTGGAGGTGGTAAGATCTTGCCTTCCCAGAGAGCGACAGTTCCCCTGTGTACTGCGTCTTCTTCACCTCCTGAGGCATCTGTGCACTATTTGCAAAATTCCTTCATGCACAGCCTGGCCAAAGTCCCCAGCACTCGATCTTGCAACGCTCAAGTCGTTGAGTCGTTCTCCGGCAGTGTGGCACCCTCCTTTGTTGTGCTGCACCAACCGCGTTTTGCACCTCCTTTGTCCCTGTGTCCTGGGACTCCTGTGGGTGTTGCCTGGCATCCTGAGGGCTCTCTAAAGTGCTGATAGCCGCTTCTTCCTCCTCACACAGAGTTGAGACCCCCAGGTGCTTCATGGGTCCAACCAGTGCCATTTTGATGCAAAGTGCATTTTTGTTCTAACCAAGGCCTGTTGGGGACTTCCAACACGAAATCATGTCTGCATCCAACTTCATGTCGTGGGACATCTTTTGCGTCATGCAAGAAGTCGCTGGCATCTTCCTAGGGTGCATTTCTGCAGTCTTCAATTAACCTGGGACTCTTTTTTTGCACCCTCTTCTGGGTTGGCAGGGGCTCCTGTCCTTCCTGGAACTTCTTTCGACTTCTGGACGTGGTCCTCTTCTTTTGCAGGTCTTCAGGTCCAGGAATCCAGCAGTTGTTGTTTGCAGACTTGGTTGGTTACTGCAATAATCCATATCACGAGGTGTAGTGTGTCCTGAGGAAACTTGCAGTACTTTACTCCTGCTTTTCTCAGCTCTGCTGTGGGGTAATTTACTTACCTTTACCCTATTCCTACTATCCAAGCGATTCTGCACACACTACACTTGTCTAGGGGAGAATTCGTGATTCGCATACCACTTTCTTAGTATATGTTTTGTGTTGCTTCTAGACCTATTTTCTCCCATTGCATTCTATAGCATTTCCTATTGTTTGCACTGTTATATGTCTAATTACGTGTCTAATTTTGGTGTCTAGTGTATATATTGTGGATAATACTTACCTCCAGAAGAAGTATTGCCTCTAAGATATTTTTGGTACTGTGTCATCCAAATAAACTACCTTTATTTTTGGTAACACTGAGTATTGTCTTTAGTTGTGCATAACTACTGTGTAACTATAAGTGGTATTGCATGAGCTTTGCATGTCTCCTAGTTCAGCCTAAGCTGCTCTGGTATAGCTACCTCTATCAGCCTAAGCTGCTAGAACACTACTACTTCACTAATAAGGGGTAACTGGACCTGGTATAAGGTGTAAGTACCCAAGGTACCCACTACAAACCAGGCCAACATCCTACATTGGTGGTGCAGCGGTGGGTTAAGTACTTGCAATTGCTTTACCACTTTTGTTACTGGTGCTTTTCACAAGGAACGCTTGCTCCAATACTTGGAACATACATAGTATATACCTAGAAGTAATTTTCGAACTTTCTAAAAATTCTTTCAACTTTGCAAAATTTTTACAAAGTCTTGAAAAGTTTTCTCTTTTCTCTAAAAAGTTAACTCTCTTATTTTTCTAACTTTTTACTCACTTTCCCAAACGTTTTCTCTTGCAATATGTCTTCTGTAGAAGCTACCCATAGAGTTGCATATGAAAGTCTTAACTTTAAAAATTTGAGGGGTCTCTGTATTGAAAGAAGTTTGGGGATTGGGAAGAACCCCAATAAGCAGTTCCTCTTACATCTTCTCCTGAAAGATGATCAGGGACTCAGCACTGGTCCAGATCAAATAGGGGAAGAGGTAGAGGATGATTCCAACCAGGAAGGCTCAGAGGAGCAGCCTTAAAATCATCGGGAGGGTGCTTCCAGAAATCTATCTATCAATCAGTCACTTAGTACAACTGGTAGTGGGAAGGGTTCACATACAAGTAGGTCTCCCTTCACACCTAGAGGCCAGGTCACTAGAGTGGCCCCTGTTAGAGATAGGTCTACCTCAGCACACTCTCATGTTACCTCTGCTTCACAGGCATCCCACAATTCTAACCCTGAGGACCAGTCCCTAGATAGGGAACTCAGAAAGCTGAGATTAGAGGAGGCCAGACTGAAGCTAATGCATCAGCAGTTGGCCTTAGACAGGGAATCCCTGGCTGTGGAGAAAAAGAGGCAGGGTTTGGGGTTAGTTCCCCATAGTGGCAGTGTAGGAGGCTGGCCGGGCTTATAGTGGGTACCTTGTGGTACTTACACCCTGTGCCAGGTCCAGTTATCCCTTATTAGTAGAATAGAGGTGTTTCTAGCAGCTTAGGCTGATAGAAGGTAGCTATGGAAAAGCAGCTTAGGCTGAACCAGGAGACATGCAAAGCTCCTACTATACCACTTATATCATATAGCACAATATCATAAAAAAACACAAAACACAGTGGCCCTCATTCTGACCTTGGCGGGCGGCGGAGGCCGCCCGCCAAAGTCCCGGCGTCAGGTTACCGTTCCGCGGTCGAAAGACCGCGGCGGTAATTCTGACTTTCCCGCTGGGCTGGCGGGCGGTCTGAAGGCGACCGCCCGCCAGCCCAGCGGGAAAGAGGCTTCCACGATGAAGCCGGCTCGGAATCGAGCCGGCGGAGTGGAAGCTGTGCGACGGGTGCAGTTGCACCCGTCGCGTATTTCACTGTCTGCGCAGCAGACAGTGAAATACATTTAGGGGCCCTCTTACGGGGGCCCCTGCAATGCCCATGCCAGTGGCATGGGCACTGCAGGGGCCCCCAGGGGCCCCGCGACCCCCCCTACCGCCATCCGGATCCCGGCGGTCGGACCGCCGGGATCTGGATGGCGGTAGGGGGGGTCGGAATCCCCTCGGCGGCGCAGCAAGCTGCGCCGCCTTGGAGGATTCAATGGGGTGGCGGTACACTGGCGGGAGCCCGCCAGTGGTGCCGGTCCGACCGCGGCTTTACCGCCGCGGTCGGAATCCCCATTGGAGCACCGCCGGCCTGTCGGCGGTGCTCCCGCGGTCCTCCGCCCTGGCGGTCTTTGACCGCCAGGGTCAGAATGACCGCCAGAGTTACTAAAAAATAAAGGTACTTTATTTTTATGACAATATGCCAAAAGTATCTCAGTGAGTACCCTCAGTTAGAAGGTAAGTAATATACACAAGTCATATGTACACAAACCCAAAACAGGTAAGTAAGAGTAAGAAAAGTAATGCAAACAGTGTAGAATTACAATAGGATGCAATAGGTGAACATAGGTCTAGGGCCAATACAAACCATATACTCCAAAAGTGGAATGCGAATCACAAATGGACCCCAGACCTATAGGAGCTTGTAGAGGGTCGCTGGGACTGTAAGAAAACAGTCAGGGTGTGCAAGATACCCCACCAAGACCCTAAAAAGTAGGAGTAAAGTACACCTACTACCCCAAAAGGACACAATAGTCGTGATAGGGGGATTCTGCAAGAACCACAAACACCAGCAAAGCACTGAAGATGGATTCCTGGACCTGAAGACCTGCAAGGCTAGGGGATCAAGTCCAAGAGTCGCGTTACTGTCCGGGGTTGGGCACGAGTCCAGGAAACCCCGGATGAAGATACAAGGAAGCTGCCTCCGGATGGAAGAAGCTTAGTATTCTGCAACAAGGAAGAGGACTAGGATCTTCTCCTTTTGATGGAAGATGTCCCACGTCGTGCTGAAGGTTGCAGAAGTGTTCCCACGCAGAAATACTGCAAACAAGTCTTGCTAGCTGCAAGGATCACAGTAGAGGTTTTTGGGTGCTGCTGGGGACCAGGAAGGACCAGGATGTCGCCCCTTGGAGGAGGAGACAGAGGGGGCGCTCAGCAACTCAGAGAGCCCCCACAGAAGCAGAAAGCACCTGCAGAAGTAACGGAGCAGGCACTTAGAATATTTGTGAACCAGAGCTGGCTCAGAGTCACAATGGAGGGTTCCGCGATGTCGGAGGCCAACTCAGCGGGTTGAGCACTGCAGGACGGAGTGCTGGTGACCCAGGCTAGGCTGTGCACAAGGGAAATCCTGGAAGAGTGCACAGGAGCCGGAGCAGCTGCAAATCACGCAGTACACAGGTTTGCAGTCTAGCGTGGGAAGGCAAGGACTTACCTCCACCAAACTTGGACTGAAGGATCACTGGACTGTGGGAGTCACTTGGATAGAGTTCCTGTGTTCCAGGGACCACGCTTGTCAGGATGAGAAGGGACCCAGATGACTGGTGATGCAGTCTTTTGGTGCCTGCGTTAGCAGGGGGAAGATTCCATCGACCCACTGGAGATTTCTTCTTGGCTTCCAGTGCAGGGTGAAGGCAGATGACCCCCAGAGCATGCACCACCACGAAACACTCGAGAAAGCCGGCAGGATGAGGCGCTACAATGTTGTTGGTAGTCATCTTGCTACTTTGTTGCGGTTTTGCAGGCGTCCTGGAGCAGTCAGCGGTCGATCCTTGGCAGAAGTCGAAGAGGGGGATGCAGAGGAACTCTGGTGAGCTTTTTCATTCGTTATCTGAAGAATTCCCCAGAGGGGAGACCCTAAATAGCCAGAAAAGGAGGTTTGGCTACCAAGAAAGCAGGATTGGCTACCAAGAAAGGTAAGAGCCTATCAGAGGGGGTCTCTGACGTAACCTGCGGGAATTGGCCACTCAGAGCAGTCCAGTGTACCTCCAACACCTCTGTTTCCAAGATGGCAGAGGTCTGGGACACACTGGAGGAGGTCTGGGCACCTCCCCTGGGAGGTACTGGTCAGGGGAGTGGTCACTCCCCTTTCCTTTGTACAGTTTCGCGCCAGAGCAGGGCTGGGGCATCCCTGAACCAGTGTAGACTGGCTTATGCAGAGATGGGCACCATCTGTGCCCATCAAAGCATTTCCAGAGGCTGGGGAGGCTACTCCTCCCCAGCCCTTCACACCTATTTCCAAAGGGAGAGGGTGTCTCAGAGGAAATCCTTTGTTTTGTCTTCCTGTCTGGACCCCAGGAGGGCAGAATCCTGTCGGAGGGGTTGGCAGTAGCAGCACCTGCAGTAGAAACCCCGGAAAGGCAGTTTGGCAGTACCCGGGTTCTGTGCTAGAGACCCGGGGGATCATGGAATTATACCCCCAATACCAGAATGGTATTGGGGTGACAATTCCATGATCTTAGACGTGTTACATGGCCATGTTCGGAGTTACCATTGTGACGCTATACATAGGTAGTGACCTATGTATAGTGCACGCGTGTAATGGTGTCCCCACACTCACAAAGTCCGGGGAATTTGCCCTGAACGATGTGGGGGCACCTTGGCTAGTGCCAGGGTGCCCACACACTAAGTAACTTGGCACCCAACCTTCACTAAGTGAGGGTTAGACATATAGGTGACTTATAAGTTACTTATGTGCAGTGAAAAATGGCTGTGAAATAACATGGACCCTATGGGTGGCAAAAAAAATGTTGCAGCGCATAGAGATCTCCTGGAACCCCAATACCCTGGGTACCTAAGTACCATATACAAGGGAATTATATGGGTGTACCAGTGTGCCAATTAGAATTGGTAAATTGAGTCACTAGCCTGCAGTGACAAATTTAGAAAGCATAGAGAGCATAAACACTGAGGTTCTGGTTAGCAGAGCCTCAGTAATACAGTTAGGCACCACACAGGGAACACATATAGGCCACAAACATATGAGCACTGGGGTCCTGGCTAGCAGGATCCCAGTGACACATATCAAACACACTGACAACATAGGGTTTTCACTATGAGCACTGGGCCCTGGCTAGCAGGATCCCAGTGAGACTGTAAAAACACCCTGGCATATACTCACAAACAGGCCAAAAGTGCGGGTAACAAGGCTAGAAAGAGGCTACCTTCCTACAGGCAGCAGCAGTTTTAGAAATACAAATGATAGGAAACCTTCATTTAATTCTAGGAATCCGCACAAAGTTGTCCCTCCTTACAAAGATAGTGATGACATCAACAAGTGGTCTGCTGCACTTGAGAGGGCCTGTAAAGTTCAGATAGTCCCTCGAGTACAGTGGGCTGCTATCCTTTGGTTATCCTTCTCTGGCAAGGGGAGATACAGACTTCTTATTGTCAGAGAGGATGATGCAGACAATTACCAGGTTCTTAAAAATGCACTCTTGGATGGTCTGGGCTTAACCACTGAACAGTACAGACTTAAGTTCAGAGAGACCAGAAAGGAGTCATCACAGGACTGGACAGACTTTGCAAACTGTTCTGTGAAGGCCCTAGAAGGTTGGTCAAATGGCAGTAAGGTGACTGACTATGAAAGCCTGTATAACTTGATTCTTAGAGAGCATATTTTGAAGAACTGTGTGTCTGACTTGTTACATCAGTATCTTGTGGACTCAGTTCTGACCTCCCCCCAAGAATTCAGAAAGAAATCAGACAAATGGGTCAGAACAAGGGTGAATAGAAACGTTCATACAAGGGGTGACAAGTACAGCAAAAAGAAAGATGGTGAAAAATCTCAGAGCAAGCATGGGGATAAAAGAAAACAAAAAGATCCTTCTTCAGGTCCAAAACACTCCTCTGGAGGTGGGGATAAAACGTCTTCATCTTCTTCAAACTCTTCACACAATCAGAAAAAGCCTTGGTGCTATGTGTGTAGAAATAAATGCCATTGGCCAGGGGATAAGTCCTGCAGAGGTAAAGCCCCTAAACCTACCACCACCAAACATCAGACTCTAGTGCCCCTATAAGTAGTGGTAATAGTGGTGGGACTATTGATAATAGTCAAACTAAAGTTGTAGTTGGGTTCACTTTTGGGATCATAATAGAAACTGGGGTAGACAGTCCCAAGACAGTTTCTTTCACACCTGGTGGCACTGGCCTTGCCATCTTGGCTGCTTGCCCCTTTAACATGGATAAGTACAGGCAGTCAATCTTAATAAATGGTGTTAAGGCCCAGGCCTACAGGGACACAAGGACCAGTATCAAATTGGTGACTGAAAACATAGGCCCTCATTACAACATTGCCGGTAAAAGCCGCTTAACGTCGTGCAGAAGACCACCAACACACCGCCGCGGCAGTGGAATTCCGCCACAGTCATTATGACCCACTGCTCGTAATCCACCAAAATTGAGACACCCACACAAGTCCTCCACAGCAAAGGTCAGTGATAAACTGGCGAAAACAAAACCTCCACCGTCACACCAACAGAAATACGCCCACACTATCACGACCCACGAATCCACACGGCGGTCTTTTAACCGCGGTATTCCATTGGCGGTACACACCGCCGCGCTCAAAATACACACACTCTTACAAAACACAGCCACATTGGACAATTCGAAATACACACACCTGATACACATACCCACACCACTCCCACACACCCATTACAATATAAAACACACAAACACATCATCCACAAACCCCTATGATCAAAATACTGAAAGAAGGCCAGAGAGAGACAATACAAGCTACTACCAAGCATCCACAGGCACACAATACCATCACCCACATAACTTCCACGCACCTCACACAACAGACCACTAAATCTCACCCCACTTTTATCACTACACACACCACGCCACACGTTACTCACACCACCCCATGGCACGGCAAAGACACCCCAGGTTCTCTGAGGAGGAGCTCAGGGTCATGGTGGAGGAAATCGTCCGGGTGAAGCCACAGCTATTCGGATCATAGGTGCAGCACACCTCTATAGCTAGGAAGATGGAGCTACGGTGAAGAATAGTGGACAGGGTTAACGCAGTGGGACAGCACCCAAGAAATAGGGATGACATCAGGAAGAGGTGGAATGACCTACGGGGGAAGGTGCGTTCCGTGGAGTCAAGACACCACCTTGTGGTTCAGTGGACTGGCGGCGGACCCCCACCTCCTCCCCCACAACTAACAACATGGGAGGAGCAAGTCTTGGCGATTCTGCATCCTGAGGGCCTTGCAGGAGTAGATGGAGGAATGGACTCTGGTAAGGCAATGCGTTACTACTAAATCCCCCACCCTACCTGCATGCCATCACATACCCCCACCCTCGCCCTCACCCCCATCACTCCAACTCCTCACAAATGTCCCAATATCACAAACCACACATCCCAACACCAAGCCCTGCATGCAACAACAAAGCATGGACACCCTTCACCAAAGCATGGCCACTGCACATACCCACACACCCCCCTAAACCACCATCACACAAGGTCCCACACAGGAATGTAAGCACTGGTGTACACGGTCACCCACCCATTGCACACCATGACACACACAGATGCAATAAACATCCTTTCATACCCCTGCAGGACCCCTAACCAACGCCACTGGACAGGAGGGTCCACACATGTCCACACCACCAACAGAAGAGGCCCACAGTGATGACAGCAGCTCTGTCTGTAGGAGGCTGGCTTGGCTAGTAGTGGGTACCAGAAGTACTTACACCTTGTGCCAGGTCCAGTTATCCTTTACTAGTGTAGAAGAGGTGTTTCTAGCAGCTCAGGCTGATAAAAGGTAGCTATGGCAAAGCATCTTAGGCTGAACAAGGAGACTTGTAAAGCTCCTACTATACCACTGGTGTCATATGCACAATATCATAAGAAAACACAATACACAGATATACTAAAAATAAAGGTACTTTATTTTTATGACAATATGCCAAAAGTATCTCAGTGAGTACCCTCAGTATGAGGATGAGAAATATACACAAGATATATGTACACAAACCAAAATTATGCAAGTAATAGCAAAAGGAAGTAATGCAAGCAGTGTAAAGTTACAATAGATTACAACAGGAGCACATAGGTATGGGAGCAACACAAACCATATACTCAAAAAGTGGAATGCGAACCACGAATGGACCCCAAACCTATGTGAGCTTGTAGAGGGTCGTTGGGACTGTAAGAAAACAGTGAGGGTTAGAAAAATAGCCCACCTCAAGACCCTGAAAGGTAGGTGTAAAGTGCACCCATTACCCCCAGAGAGCACAGAAGTTATGATAGGGGGATTCTGCAAGGAGAACAAACACCAGCAATGCAACAACAGTGGATTTCCAGATGTGAGTACCTGTAAGACAAGGGGACCAAGTCCAATAGTCGCGACTGTGTCGAGAGTGGGCAGGAGCCCAGGAAATGCCAGCTGAGGGTGCAAGGAAGCTGCCACCGGTTGGAAGAAGCTTGGAGTTATGCAAGAAAGAAGAGAACTAGGAACTTCCCCTTTGGGGGATGGGTGTCCCACGTCGCGATGAAGCTTGCAGATGTGTTCCCTTGCAGAAAGATCGCAAACAAGTCTTGCTAGCTGCAAGGGTTGTGGTAGAGGTTTTTGGGTACTGCTGTGGCCCAGGAGGGACCAGGATGTCGGCACTTGGAGGAGGAGACAGAGGGGGCACCCAGCAAGTCAGGGAGCCCTCACAGAAGCAGGCAGTACCCGCAAAAGTACCTGAACATGCACTTGGAAGGAAAGTGAACCGGAGTCCACGCGAAGTCACAAAAGGGAGTCCCACGACGCCAGAGGACAACTCAGAAGGTTGTGCACTGCAGGAAGGAGTGCCGGGGACCCAGGCTTGGCTGTGCACGAAGGAAATCCTGGAAGAGTGCACAGGAGCCGGAGCAGCTGCAAATCACGCGGTACCCAGCAATTCAGTCTAGCGTGGGGAGGCAAGGACTTACCTCCACCAAACTTGGACTGAAGAGTCACTGGACTGTGGGAGTCACTGGGACAGAGTTGCTAAGTTCCAGGGACCACGCTCGTCAGGATGAGAGGGGAGCCAGAGGAACAGTGATGCAGTCTTTTGGTGCCTGCGTTAGCAGGGGGAAGATTCCGTCGACCCACGGGAGATTTCTTCGGAGCTTCTGGTGCAGGGTGAAGGCAGGCTACCCCCAGAGCATGCACCACCTGGAAACAGTCGAGAAAGCCGGCAGGATGAGGTGCTACAATGTTGCTAGTTGTCGTTTTGCTACTTTGTTGCAGTTTTGCAGGCGTCCTGAGCAGTCAGCGGTCGATCCTTTGGTAGAAGGTGAAGAGGAAGATGCAGAGGAACTCTGGTGAGCTCTTGCATTCATTATCTGCAGAATTCCCCAAAGCAGAGACCCTAAATAGCCAGAAAAGGAGGTTTGGCTATCTAGGAAGGAGGATTGGCTATCAAGAGAGGTAAGAGCCTATAAGAAGGAGCCTCTGATGTCACCTGCTGGCACTGCCCACTCAGAGCAGTCCAGTGTGCCCCCAACACCTCTGTTTCCAAGATGGCAGAGGTCTGGGACACACTGGAGGAGCTCTGGGCACCTGCCCTGGGAGGTGCAGGTCAGGGGAGTGGTCACTTCCTTTTCCTTTGTCCAGTTTTGCGCCAGAGCAGGGCTGGGGGATCGGTGAACCGGTGTAGACTGGCTTATGCAGAGATGGGCACCATGTGTGCCCATCAAAGCATTTCCAGAGGCTGGGGGAGGCTACTCCTCCCCAGCCTTCACACCTATTTCCAAAGGGAGAGGGTGTCACACCCTCTCTCAGAGGAAGTCCTTTGTTCTGCCTTTCTGGGCCAGGGCTGCCTGGACCCAGGAGGGCAGAAACCTGTCTGAGGGGTTGGCTGCAGTGGAGACCTGGTGAAGGCAGTTTGGCAGTACCCGGGTATTATGTTAGAGACCCGGGGGATCATGGAATTGTCCCCCCAATGCCAGAATGGCATTGGGGTGACAATTCCATGATCTTAGACATGTTACATGGCCATGTTCGGAGTTACCATTGTGACGCTAAACATAGGTAGTGACCTATGTATAGTGCACACGTGTAATGGTGTCCCCGCACTCACAAAGTCCGGGGAATTTGCTCTGAACAATGTGGGGGCACATTGGCTAGTGCCAGGGTGCCCACACACTAAGTAACTTTGCACCCATCCTTCTCCAGGTGAAGGTTAGACATATAGGTGACTTATTGTGAGAAAGTATCCTCTTTCTAGCCTTGTTACCCCCACTTTTGGCCTGTTTGTGGGTGTATGTCAGGGTCTTTTCACTGTCTCACTGGGATCATGCCAGCCAGGGCCCAGTGCTCATAGTGAAAACCCTATGTTTTCAGTATGTTTGTTATGTGTCACTGGGACCCTGCTAGTCAGGACCCCAGTGCTCATAAGTTTGTGACCTATATGTATGTGTTCCCTGTGTGATGCCTAACTGTCTCACTGAGGCTCTGCTAACCAGAACCTCAGTGGTTATGCTCTCTCATTTCTTTCCAAATTGTCACTAACAGGCTAGTTACCAATGTCACCAAATTACATTGGCATACTGGAACACCCTTATAATTCCCTAATATATGGTACTGAGGTACACAGGGTATTGGGGTTCCAGGAGATCCCTATGGGCTGCAGCATTTCTTTTGCCACCCATAGGGAGCTCTGACAATTCTTACACAGGACTGCCACTGCAGCCTGAGTGAAATAACGTCCACGTTATTTCACAGCCATTTACCACTGCACTTAAGTAACTTATAAGTCACCTGTATGTCTAACCTTTACCTGGTAAAGGTTAGGTGCAAAGTTACTTAGTGTGTGGGCACCCTGGCACTAGCCAAGGTGCCCCCACATTGTTCAAGGCAAATTCCCCGGACATTGTGAGTGCGGGGACACCATTACACGTGTGCACTACACATAGGTCACTACCTGTGTGAAGCTTCACAATGGTAACTCCGAATATGGCCATGTAACATGTCTATGATCATGGAATTGCCCCCTCTATGCCATCCTGGCATAGTTGGCACAATCCCATGATACCACGGGTCTGTAGCACAGACCCTGGTACTGCCAAACTGCCTTTTCAGGGGTTTCACAGCTGCTGCTGCTGCCAACCCCTCAGACAGGTTTCTGCCCTCCTGGGGTCCAGCCAGGCTTGGCCCAGGAGGGCAGAACAAAGGACTTCCTCAGAGGGAGGGTGTTACACCCTCTCCCTTTGGAAAAAGGTGTTAAGGCAGGGGAGGTGTAGCCTCCCCCAGCCTCTGGAAATGCTTTCATGGGCACAGATGGTGCCCATTTCTGCATAAGCCAGTCTACACCGGTCCAGGGACCCCTCAGCCCTGCTCTAGCGCGAAACTGGACAAAGGAAAGGGGAGTGACCACTCCCCTGACCTGCACCTCCCCTGGGAGGTGCCCAGAGC